>NW_024070207.1:55346897-55547903 GCF_014754425.2 Oryx dammah
AGGGGGGTTCATGTTTGGGGATGCATGTACACCCGTGGTGGATTCAGGTCAATGTATGGCAAAACCAATACAGAATTGTAAAGTAAAATTAAAAAAAAATAATAAATGAAAGAAAGAAAAATAAAAAAAAAGAAATGAAGGAAAAAATATTAAAGCTTAATAAAACTAAAAAAAAAAAAAAAAAGGAAGAAAAGTGATTGACGAGTTTTCCCAGCACCACTTGTTAAAGAGATTGTCTTAGAGGGAAAGGGTGGGATGATTTGGGAGAATGGCATTGAAACATGTAAGAATCGAATCGCCAGTCTATGTTTGATACAGGATACAGGATGCTTGGGGCTGGTGCACGGGGATGATCCAGAGAGATGATATGGGGTGGGAGGCGGGAGGGGGGTTCAGGATTGGGAACTCATGTACACCCGCGGCTGATTCATGTCAATGTATGGCAAAACCAATACAGTATTGTAAAGCAAAATAAAGTAAAAATTAAAATTAAAAAAAGAAAATATATCAGGCTTTCTGGCTTAAGACCAATAAACACTACATAAATAATAATAAAAAAAAAAAAGAAAGGAAGAAAAAAATGAATCTTTACTGGCACCAAAGTACCAAGTTACCCTATTTTGTAATTTTTGCCAGTGCTGCTCAGCTGCTCCAGAATGAGAATTTATCTAAGTTTGGGGTTGGCTGTGCTATATAACTATATGTACTTAAAAATTAAAGAATTATTACAAATGATATGAATTACCTTAAGAGATAGTAAGTCTGCAACATCAATGGTAACCATATATTCTGCAACATCAAAGGTGACCGTACATTCTATTTTGTGCAGAGAAGTCCCAGTTTCTACCATGTTGTCTCAGCATAATTTTTCATAAGTAAATGTTAGTCCCTCAATCGTGTTCAACTCTTTGCGGCTTCATGGACTGTAGCCTGCCAGACTCCTCTGTCCCTGGAATTATCCAGGCAAGAATACTGGGGTGGGTAGCCTTTCTCTTCTCCAAGGTATCTTCCTGACTCAGGGATCAAACCCAGGTCTACTGCATTGCAAGCAGATTCTTTACCATCTGAGCCACCAGGGAAGCCCATAATTATTCATACTGCCCACTTTTAATCAGAAAAGTATTCCAGTTTGGATTATGTATTGTATAGTTTCCCTACCAATACATGTTAGTTACACACTAAATGAATGGTAAAGGAGAGCCTAGACAGCAATTTAACAGGGTTATTTTCCAGGGCATTAGTGCATCAAACAGGAGGTTGGATTAGGTAACCAGTAGTGTTTTCCAACTCTAAACTCCTAGGATTCTTTTTTTTTTTTTTAAACTTGGACAATTTGCTTCATAAAGAAGGCAGAAAGATGTTCTGCTGCTTCTACTGGCATAGAATTCAAGATTTTCCAGAATGAAACTCTCTCTGCCAACTGTTTATATCTGCCACTACCCATCAGTCATCAGTCATCCCAGGCTCCTCCCTAATGCAAGAATTCACTGCCACCCACTTCACCTCCCAGATGCTTCTGGCCTTGCTCTGGCAGACAGTGAAGCCCACCCAATATTCCTTTTTCTCCCCTATATTTTCTATCACCCTTCATGTTAAGCAGGATCATGATACTAGTTCTGGCCAACTCAACATGTGTGGAGTGTGAGGTGCCATCAACCTGGTCCCTGAATGACTGGAGCAGAGCTCCCCATGCAGACCAGCATTGGAAAGGTACTAGAAGGTAGAAATGAATGCTAGTTATATAGACATTAAGATGGGGATAGGGAGGAATCTACTACCACAGTGTTGCCTAACACACCTTCATTGACAAGCATCTCTGAATCCTTTGCTAAGCAACTCAGGCTGCATTTACTTTCTCTGCAGCCATGAAAGATAAGTATAGTTTCTATCTGAGGACAAGGATAAAGAAAGCCACCTGGGGAATCATTCTTTGTAAGGAAAATGAATAGGACTCCTCCATGCAAAGAGTAACATTGGGCCTGATCATCTCTCCTCCTGAGACCAGATGCTCAGGTCTGTTTGGAGCCTAGTTTCATCTCAACTTGCTATAAGTGAAGGTGACCTTTAGATCTATAAATAATTTTTATAGTTGATTTCTATACAGACCTGTTTCTTTGTTTTTCTGATATTTTTCAATTGAGCATTTTCTGAGAACATATTATAGAAGACAATTCAGGTTGAAGATCATGGTCTCTTTCTTTAAAGAGTTCAAAGTCTAATAGGGAGATAGAAATGTAGTGACCTGAATATAATATGAAGTAGAATCAAGACACTGCTGTAATGGTAATGGATAAGCATGCTTTAAGGGAGTGAATGACTCAAGAGAACTGGGCTATAATAAGGAAAGGATCAATAATGAGTGGCATTGTTTGACTTCCTACCACCCAGCACTGCACACCTTCCACCACTAACAAAAGAATAATCTGAGGTCTTCAAACCTGGATATTACATCTTAGTTGATCAGATTCTTACAATGAGATAACTGCTGTTTTGCTCACCATTAAACATTTAAAAACATTTGTGTACTTTTCTCTGTTTTAAAAAATATCTCAGTAGTGTTTACAGAAGTATATGCTATACCAAAACAATATTTCATGCTCTTGGCAAGGACTTGAAGAACTAAAATACATATACATTTAAGATAAATTTTGCCAAACTCACGTGACACAGAATTGTTAAAGAATAACCATAAAGATGGATGATGATCTGCCTTAGACCTGGGATCCAAAGCTTTCTACACAAAGCTATTGAAGAACCGGGCTTTCCTAAATATATTACCAATCTTAAACTATGCTATCCATGACTTCTTTGGCCCTTGGGACAGCTGTGGGATGGATAATACTTCAGCCATCTTTGTAGTAGGATTAAGTTCACTGATGCACCTTCTATTTTAAAATCTCATACAGACAAAAGTTTAATACTAGAAACTGAATCTCAGGTTGAGGATGGGAACAGCTGATCAAAGGCACTAACTCTATATTGCTCTGACTCTCATTTTTCCCTCACGGATGCAGCTTAACACTTTGGTCCAACAAACCTTTTCACGTGGTTTTCTCTTAGAATAATTGAAATTTATTCAAAGAAAAAAAAAATCCAAATACTAAAGGAGTGAGAAAAAGCAAACATAGATAGTACAAAACACAAAAAGGAGACATGATTCAGTTTATACATGCACCACCAGGCCCATCTGCTGTCTTGCTCTAAATAGCTGACACAATCTTACAGCACTTGGCCTTGATTTTTTTCTTTGCCTTATAGCTATTGAGTCATCTTGTTTTCACCAACCTACTACCCAAAGACCCCCTAGACAAACTAATACTATTCATGGTATGGAGAGAGAGAGGAAGAAATCAATTGAATTCACCTATGTTGTTGACCTATTGAAATTCTTCCCCTCAAATCTGGCTTCCTGGTTTGTAGGCTGAAACATAACTCTCTCTCTCCCTTCACTGATGATATTCTGCCCTTACATAAAGGCTGTATTCCCAGGCCAAATATAGATATAACACTACCAGAATGCAGTATCCATCAGCTCAGTACAGTTCAGTCACTGAGTCGTGTCCAACTCTTTGCAACCCCATGAATCACAGCATGCCAGGCCTCCCTGTCCATCACCAACTCCAGGAGTTCACTCAGACTCACGTCCATCGAGTCGGTGATGCCATCCAGCCATCTCATCCTCTGTCGTCCCCTTCTCCTCCTGCCCCCAATCCCTCCCAGCATCAGAGTCTTTTCCAATGAGTCAACTCTTCTCATGAGGTGGCCAAAGTATTGGAGTTTCAGCTTTAACATCATTCCTTCCAAAGAACATCCAGGGCTGATCTCCTGCAGAATGCACTGGTTGGATCTCCTTGCAGTCCAAGGGACTCTCAAGGGTCTTCTCCAACACCACAGTTCAAAAGCATCAATTCTTCGGCACTCAGCTTTCTTCACAGTCCAACTCTCACAACCATACATGACCACTGGAAAAACCATAGCCTTGACTAGATGGACCTTTGTTGGCAAAGTAATCTCTCTGCTTTTCAATATGCTATCTAGTTTGGTCATAACTTTTCTTCCAAAGAGTAAGCATCTTTTAGTTTCATGGCTGCAGTCACCATCTGCAGTGATTTTGGAGCCCCCAAAAATAAAGTCTGACACTGTTTCCTCTGTTTCCCCATCTATTTCCCATGAAGTGATGGGACCAGATGCCATGATCTTAATTTTCTGAATGTTGAGCTTTAAGCCAACTTTTTCACTCTCCTCTTTCACTTTCATCAAGAGGCTTTTTAGTTCCTTTTCACTTTCTGCCATAAGGGTGGTGTCATCTGCATATCTGAGATTATTGATATTTCTCCCGGCAATCTTGATTCCAGCTTGTGTTTCTTCCAGCCCAGCATTTCTCATGATGTACACTGCATAGAAGTTAAATAAGCAGGGTGACCATATACAGCCTTGACAAACTCCTTTTCCTATTTGGAACCAGTCCGTTGTTCCATGTCCAGTTCTAACTGTTGCTTCCTGACCTCCATACAGGTATCTCAAGAGGCAGGTCAGGTGGTCTGGTATTCCTATCTCTTTCAGAATTTTCCACAGTTTATTGTGATCCACACAGTCAAAGGCTTTGGCATAGTCAATAGAGCAGAAATAGATGTTTTTCTGGAACTCTCTTGCTTTTTTGATGATCCAGTGGATGTTGGCAATTTGATCTCTGGTTCCTCTGCCTTTTCTAAATTCAGCTTGAACATCTGGAAGTTCACAGTTCACATATTGCTGAAGCCTGGTTTGGAGAATTTTGAGCATTACTTTACTAGTATGTGAGATCAGTACAATTGTGCAGTACTTTGAGCATTCTTTGGCATTGCCTTTCTTTGGGATTGGATTGAAAACTGACCTTTTCCAGTCCTGTGGCCACTGCTGAGTTTTCCAAATGTGCTGGCATATTGAGTGCAGCACTTTCACAGCATCATCTTTCAGGATTTGACATAGCTCAACTGGAATTCCATCACCTCCGCCAGCTTTGTCCATAGTGATGCTTTCTAAGGCCCACTTGACTTCACATTCCAGGATGTCTGGCTCTAGGTGAGTGTTCACACCATCGTGATTATCTTGGTCATGAAGATCTTTTTTGTACAGTTCTTCTGTGTATTCTTGCCACCTCTTCTTAATATCTTCTGCTTCTGTTAGGTCCATACCATTTCTGTCCTTTATTGAGTCCATCTTTGCATGAAATGTTCCTTTGGTATCTCTAATTTCTTGAAGAGATCTCTAGTCTTTCCCATTCTGTTGTTTTCCTCTATTTCTTTGCATTGATCGCTGAAGAAGGCTTTCTTATCTCTCCTTGCTAGTCTTTAGAACCCTGCATTCAGATGCTTATATCTTTCCTTTTCTGCTTTGCTTTTTGCTTCTCTTCTTTTCACAGCTATTTGTAAGGCTTCCTCAGACAGCCATTTTGCTTTTTTGCATTTCTTTTCCATGGGGATGGTCTTGATCCCTGTTTCTTGTACAAAGTCACAAACCTTTGTCCATAGTTCATCGAGCACTCTATCTATCAGATCTATTCCCTTAAATCTATTTCTCACTTCCACTGTATAATCATAAGGGATTTGATTTAGGTCATACCTGAATGGTTTAATGGTTTCCCCTACTTTCTTCAATTTAAGTCTGAATTTGGCAATAAGGAGTTCCATACACCTAGATTTACATGTATTTAAAGAGAATAACAGGGCAGGTGTTGAGAGAAAGGGTATTTCATCATACCCAGACCTTCTCAAAGTGTAGTTCCAGAATTATTTATAGTACAATCTCCTGTAAAATGGAAATTCCTGTGCACTGCAAAAGACTACTAAATCAGTGTTGGATGAAACAACAGACATGATCTTTATAACAGATCAGATGATTCTGTGTACCTGAAAGTTTGAGAGTCCCTGGAATAAATGCTCAAGGCAAAATTAGATGATTACAATTAGATTATGTTAATGCATGTATACCTGTGGTGGATTCATGTCAATGTATTGCAAAACCAATACAGAATTGTAAAGTAAAATAAAAAATAAATAAATAAGTAAATTAAAAAAAAAAGACAAAACATTTTGTGTCCTGAACGATGCAATATGCTTTTATATACACACAATTCCTATAAACTTCACAGAAGACCTGCCAAAAAGGTCCCATTGTACTTCCAAGTAAGTGAAGGCATAGAGAAATAAAGTGATTTCCTAAGGCTATATAGCTAGTAGCTTTACTAGCATTACTTTGCCGACTAAGGTCCGTCTAGTCAAGGCTATGGTTTTTCCAGTGGTCATGTATGGATGTGAGAGTTGGATTGTGAAGAAGGCTGAGCACTGAAGAATTGATGCTTTTGAACTGTGGTGTTGGAGAAGACTCTTGAGGGTCCCTTGGACTGCAAGGAGATCCAACCAGTCCATTCTGAAGGAGATTAGCCCTGGGATTTCTTTGGAAGGAATGATGCTAAAGCTGAAACTCCAGTACTTTGGCCACCTCATGCCAAGAGTTGACTCATTGGAAAAGACTCTGATGCTGGGAGGGATTGGGGGCAGGAGGAGAAGGGGATGACAGAGGATGAGATGGCTGGATGGCATCACCGACTCAATGGACGTGAGTCTGAGTGAACTCCTGGAGTTGGTGATGGACAGGGAGGCCTGGCGTGCTGTGATTCATGGGGTCGCAAAGAGTTGGACACGACTCAGCGACTGAACTGAACTGAACTGATACTGCTAGTAGAGAGGAAGGCATACCTGTTAGAGGTGGAGTTTAAGGGACAATGTGCTAGTCTCAAAAACTAAGTCAGAAAGAGAAAGAAAAATACCATATGATATCATTTATATGTGGAATCTAAAATATGACACAGACACGTCTACCTTTGAAACAGCAACAAAATCAAGGACACAGAGAATAGACTTGAGGTTGCTAAAGAAGAGAACTTCCAGATGTACAAGCTGGATTTAGAAAAGGCAGATGAACAGGAGATCAATTGCCAACATCTGTTGGATCATAGAAAAAGCAAGAGAATTCCAGAAAAACATCTACTTCTGCTTCATTGACTACACTAAAGCCTTTGACTGTGTAGATCATAACAAACTATAGGAAATTCTTAAAGATATAGGAATAACAGATCACCTTACCTGCATCCTGAGAAACCTACATGCAGGTCAAGAAGCAATAGTTAGAACCAGACATGGAACAACAGACTGGTTCAAAATTGGGAAAGGAGTACAGCAAGGCTGTATATTGTCACCCTGCTTATTTAACTTATATGCATAATACATCATGTGAAATGCCAGGCTGGATGAGGCACAAGCTGGAATCAAGATTGCCAGGAGAAATATAAACAACCTCAAATATACAGAGGACACCACCCTAATGGCAGAAAATGAAGAAGAACTAAAGAGCCTCTTGACGGAGGTGAAAGAAGAGAGTGAAAAAGTTGGGTTAAAACTCAAAATTCAAAAAACTAAGATTATGGCATCTGGTCCCATCACTTCGTGGAAAATAGAATGGGAAAAAATGGAAACAGTAACAGATTTTATTTTCTTTGGAGATTTTCATCTTCAAAAACACTGCAGATGGAGACTGCAGTCATGAAATTAAAAGATGCTTGCTCTTTGAAAGAAAAGCTACAACAAACCTAGACAGCATATTAAAAAGCAGAGACATCACTTTGCTGAGAAAGGTCCATATAGTTAAAGCTATGGTTTTTCCAGTAGTCATGTACAGATATGAGAGTTGGACCATAAAGAAGTTTGAGCACCAAAGAATTGATGCTTTTGAACTGTGGTGCTGGAGAAGACTCTTGAGAGTCCCTTGGACTGCAAGGAGATCAAACCAGTCCATCCTAAAGGAAATTAACCTGAATATTCACTAGAAGGACTGACGCTGAAGCTGAAGTTCCAATATTTTGACCACCTGATATGAAGAGCCGATTCACTGGAAAAGACCCTGATGCTGGGAAAGATTGAAGGCAAAAGGAGAAGGGTGCGTTCAGGGGATGAGATGGTTAGATAGCAACACCGACTCAATGGACATAAGCTTGAGCAAACTTCGGGAGATGGTGAAGGACAGGGAAGCCTGGCATGCTGCAGTCCGTGTGGTCGCAAAGAGTCAGACATGCCTGAGCAACTGAACAACAACAACAATAGGTAAGATACTTAGAGAAATATCCAACATGTAGTAAGCTCTATATAAGTGGCAATTATTATTATTACTTCATTGTTTTGATTATAAACATGTACATTTAGCCTCTGATCTCCTCTTAGTGGCAATTGAGAGCTGGCCTCTTGCTCCTGCCCCACCAGCTTCTGTGAAGCTGCTCATCATTGCTATATACAACAGTCCAGAGTCCCTGAGCATTTTGAGGAAGTGGCCTGTAATTCTATTTCTGTGCCCTAGGAAGAAATGTCTCCTCCCAAGTCTGTTACAATTGCTGCCATACCACTGTGTTTGTATATTGAAGAACCCAGAAAAAGTAATAGTAACTTACCAGGCTTGGGAGGTGACATGATAATCTAGTAAGTCCTTAAAAATCAGCCAACTGAAACTTAGTTAAAATCAAAGTTTCAAGGAAATGTAAAAACCCCTGGGGAAATTTCAGAACAGAAACTATCACAATATGGGACACTTGAAAGAGATTCAAACACCAATTTATTACACTATGACTAGACTTTGTGCAAAATAACATCAACCTAAAGCCTTTCAGATTCCCTGTAACTATAACAGGTTTGTTTACTCAAAGCAGCAGCAGACCTTGGTGCTCTGGCCATCACTAAACTATTTATGGTAGATTCTTGGGAATGCTTCATAGAAATGACATATGAGCAAGTGCATGCACAGTGGGTAGGCAGGGAAAGGAGAAAGCACATCACAAACAAAATGCAATCATATTGCCTTCTGATCCTCCCTATCCAGGTAACAGGCAGTTGGAGGATCATTCATGATAGAAACCATACCTCTATACTTCTTTTTAATGACAGAGGCTGGCACTTCATGCAGATCAGTAAAGAAGACTGGCCAGAGAAGACAGTGCCTAGTTTTTTCTAAAAAACTATAACAGGACACACATATGCCCCACCATCCCATGCTGCTAACTTAGCCACCCCAAGGGATGTGAATGTAAGATTCAAATTACTACTTTCACAACAGCAAAGTATAGCTTCACCCAACCCAAACAGAACTGCTTGAAGTAGCTGCTGCCTAGAAAGGGGATGTTCTTGGGGGAATCTTCAAGTAATGTCTATCTGCTTTTATCATTTAGATTCAGAATTTCAGAATCTTCACATTTCAAGGTCGGAACTTCAAAGATCATGCTGCTGACAGGTCAAGTAAGATAAGGAGAGAAGGATAACCATCGGTTAAGCAGCAAAAGATGCCTAATAAGTATTTCTGGATTTGAACTAAAGTAGAATACAATGAGTTACCAGGCTTAGAAACATTACTTTTGATAAAGAATGAGATGTGTCTATAACACACCGATTTTCTTGTTTTGCTACTGAACTGGATCCTCTCCCATCTGCTCTTTGCATTAACTCTTCAAAGGAGATTGACAAAGTCTCAAGCATAATATCATAAAGTTTGTTTAGTGTCTGTAATGGAAATTACCTGTTCTATGAATTGAATTTATGTATTTATTATCCATCCTCTCTTAGAATATAATTCTTTCTCTAAAAAAACTTACTCTAGTATTTTGCAGTGAGGGTACTGCTGGCATCTGGAGTGGGAAAATTCTCTATTCTAAGAGACCATCCCATAATTTGAAGAACTTTTAGCACATTTAGGTCCTGTCTACTAAATACCAGTAGTATGTTCCCTTCCTTCAGTTATCATGTAACCAAAGAGCCCATACACACAATTCCAAATGCTCCTTAGTGGGATAGTACCTCTCCTGGTTGAGAACCAGTCATTTCCACTTGGATAACTGGTACAGTTTCAAGAAGGAAAGGAAAATAAACAGATTTAGATGCCTCTGAAAGATCAGGTAAGATGAGGAGTGAGATTTGATAAAGTGAATTTCCTTGGCAAACTTGACAAGAGAAGTTCCAGTGGAGTGATGAAACTGAAAACTTAACTACAATAGCTTTATGAAAGAACAAGAACAGAAAGGAGAAACATCAGGTCCAGAAAATTCTTTCAAGAAATTTTGCTGTAAAGAGAACCAGAGACATACTTAAGGAAGCGGAAGGTAAGGGAAATATGAGGTCCAAGTTATATTTATTATTTTTAACATAGAATGTATTATAGCATATTTGTTGACAAATGGAAGGGATTCAGTAGAAAAGGAAAGGTTGGTAATGCAAGAAAGAGAGGACTTGCAGGACATTTAGTCTTATCCAAAATGTCCATTAGACATTTGGTCCATGCCAAAGGTCCTTGAAATCTGGTTATATTTGGTCCTGTCCAAAACATCCATGGAGACACTTCAGTTCAGTTCAGTCACTCATTCATGACCAACTCTTTGAGACCCCATGGAAAGCAGCACACCAGATTTCCCTATCCATCACAAACTCCTGGAGCTTGCTCAAACTCATGTCAATTGAATCAGTGATGCCATCTAACCATCTCATCCTCTGTCATCCCCTTCTCCTCCTGCCTTCAATCTTTCCCAGCACCAGGGACTTTTTCAGTCAGTCAGTTCTTCTCATTAGGTCACCAAAGTATTGGAGCTTCAGCTTCAGCATCAGTCCTTCCAATGACTATTCAGGACTGATTTCCTTTAGGATGGACTGGTTGGATCTCCTTGCTGTCCAAGGGACCCTCAAGAGTCTTCTCCACCACCACAGTTCAAAAGCATCAATTCTTTGGTGCTCAGCTTTCTTTATAGTCAAACTCTCACATCCTTACATGACTATTGGAAAAACTGTAGTTTGACTAGATGGACCTTTGTCGGCAAGGTAATGTCTCTGCTCTTTAATACACTGTCTAGTTTGGTCATAGCTTTTCTTCCAAGAGCAAGCTTCTTTTAATTTCATGGCTGCACTCACCATCTGCACTTATTTTGGAGCCTACGAAAATAAAATCTCTTGCTGTTTTCATTGTTGCCCCATCTGTTTTCTATGAAGTGACAGGGCTGGATGCCATGATCTTCATTTTTTTAATGCTGAGTTTTAAGCCAACTTTTTCACTCTCCTCTTTCACTTTCATCAGGAGGCTCTTTAGTTTTTCTTTGCTTTCTGCTATAAGGATGGTGTCATCTGCTTATCTGAGGTTATTGATATTTCTCCCAGCAATCTTGATTCCAGCTTGTGCTTCATCCAGCCTGGCATTTCACATGATATACTCTGCATATAAGTTAAATAAGCAGAGTGACAATACACAACCTTGACACATTCCTCTCTCAATTTGGAATCAGTCTATTGTTCCACGTCTGGTTCTAACTGTTGCTTCTTGACCTGCATGCAGATTTCTCAGGAGGCAGGTAAGGTGGTCTGGCATTCCCATTTCTTGATGAATTTTCCAGTTTCTTGTGATCCACACAGTCAAAGGCTTTGGCATAGTCAATAAAGCAGATGTTTTTTCTAGAACTCTCTTGCTTTTTCTATGATCCAATGGATGTTGGCAATTTGATCTCTGGTTCCTCTGCATTTTCTAAATCCAGCTTGAACATCTGGGAGTTCATGGTTCATGTATTGTTGAAGCCTGGCTTGGAGAATTTTGAGCATTATTTTGCTAGTGTGTGAGATGAGTACAATTGTGCAGTGCAATGGAGACACTTAACATCAAATAACCATGTTATTTGTTCCTATATGAAATTGTTTGGCATGGACCAAATATGTTCATGAATGTTCTGGACAAAACTACAAGTTTTAAGGACCTTTTGGCATGGACCAAAGGTCTTACAGAAATTTTGGACAGAACCAAATATCTGCTGAGAGAAGTGAGGCTTAGTACAGTGCTGCCCTTGAGGGGGATTCAAGGTACAAGTGGAAAGATTAATACTAGTTAGGAGTATGCATAGTTCAGAGAAATAGGAGGAAGGTAGCTTATATGTGTGCAAATAATGAGCGATAGATATAGTGGTGAAAGTATGAGGCAATCACCTTCTGATTGCTTCTATTTTCCTGGTAAAAACAAGAATGAAAGAGGAGATTTTGGAATTTTAAATAAAAGTGATAGTGTGCTTCAGTTGTCTGAGTGAAAGAGTGAATGGAAAGGGAACTGAGGATGCCACTAAGCAGGCCATCTAAGTTTAAGAATTTAAAATGAAACCAACCCAGAGAGTTGTGTATTTCTCTCTAGATACCAGCCAAAATTTAGTCTCTCAAGTAAAGGCCTAGTGTAAGTAAAAAGTTAAACATTCAAATTTATGATGGGTTTCGGGATGGCATATCAGTGTTTCCAGGGCAGCATGTGAGTCTAGATTGATAGGATCTAGATCACAAGAGATGGAGACTCAAGAGTTCCACTGAATATCTAAAAGCTCAGCAAGAAAGAGTAGGGTTCAAGGTAGGGCTCTATTCCTAGTGGGATTGGAGTGGGCCTCAAAGAAAATAAAACAGAAAGACCTAGAGTGAGCCTGAGAATAGGTCCCAATTTGGTGGAATTTTTAGTAACAACTAAGACAAGGGTAATGAGCATAGAACAAGCAAGTTGTTCTGTTCTTTAGTATCCATGAAACTATCCTATACAAATAAGTATATTCATGCTTTCATATTCTTTGGGTGTGTATTCTTCTTTCCAACTTCAATAAAAGTCAAAATCTCTCTAGAAAGCTTCCTGAAGTTCTTAGAGTTCCTCCGTTTAACTCTGTCACTGCTACTTTTTACATCTATTTTGTCCTCATTTCATTGTTTGGAATCTTCCATTCCTCCTAAGACAATGCTCCAAAGCCTCTTCCTAGCTTCATCTATTTAACTAGTGTCTTTCAGTGAAACAGTTGGCTAGAACTGATAAAGGGCCAAATGGACGAACACCTTAAAAAGATTTTCCCTCATTTGTAGGCATAGGAAAACTATCCAACATATTTTAAACTGCTTTTTTCTTGGAGTTTAATTATTTTATGGTAAGCATCACTAAAATACAAGTTTTACTTGGTTCATATGCAGCTTTGAGAAAGGTTATTGATAGCTACAGATGTCTCATCTTACACCGCTATAAAAATTGAACTTTTCTCCATCATTTAATGGGACTGGGGTGGAATGGTCTGGTCTGGGTTTCAACAGAAGGTGCTTAATAAGTCAGTAAGCCTTTTGAAAAATATCTAGGAGGCCAACTTGCCTCCAGCATGGCCAGGACTCCAGAACCATGGCTCATGAAATGAAACTTCCCACATGCACTCAGTTAGTTAAAAACACCTCCTTGAATAAAGTTCCTGGAGAAGGAAATGGCAACCCACTCCAGTATTCTTGCCTGGAGAATCTTATGGACTTAGGAGCCTGGCAGGGTCACAAAGGGTCGGACACAACTGAGTGACTAACACTTTGAACCAAGTTCTGTGCCAAGCCAGGGCTTTGGCAGTAGAAAAAGCGGCCACGAAAGGAACACTGAAACAAATGCAACATGCTCCCTGATATATCAGCTTCATCTGTGTTTGTATTCTAGCAGTGGAAATAGCACAAGTATAAGAACATTTTTATTTAGGATGAAATACATGACTTACATACTGGGAGACTTATCACCCTTTGTTTGGCTGAACCTCCATGTAGAATGTTAAAAATTCACTGCTGGGTAGCCAGGCAAAGTAGGAAGAGATCTGATTTAAAAGAAAAAAGTATCAATACATAAAGATTGAATTTCCCCCAGTTTCTCAAAGTTCCTGTAATGCTTTTTGGTCTTTCACAATTACATACATATGCCCAGTTCTTTCAAGTTCCCAGTGAGTAGTGCCAGACAAAGCTTAGAGCTTCAGACAGTAAGATTTCTTCATAGCATTTTTCTCACTGTTGTCACACTCAGCTTCTGTGTCATCATAGGCACAGTCACATTACTTGAACCAATCAGAAATTTCCCTCAGGAATGAACTGGTCATCATTACCAGGCTCAGATAAGTTTGTGTCTTCTCTTTATGGT
Organism: Oryx dammah; assembly: GCF_014754425.2. Lineage (NCBI taxonomy): Eukaryota > Metazoa > Chordata > Mammalia > Artiodactyla > Bovidae > Oryx > Oryx dammah. The sequence goes on from NW_024070207.1 coordinate 55,360,896, forward strand.
CTACTCAGATCTACTCTGAGTATTTTACCCAGCTAATGTCTCCTCACAATTAAAGTATCTAAGCCCTCACCACGGTATTCTTGACATCCACAGGAGGAATTTCCCAGGTCCATTTCTATTCTCTCTAGTAGATAGCCTGTTCTAGTATCTTCTCTTTTCCAGCTTCCTGTCCTTTGAGAAGAATATTGACTCCTGTTTTAAAAATGATATTGTATCCCTCCTTCCATCATAACATTATAAGGTAATATGACTCCTTTACACCTCTTTGCACAAGATTGCTGGTGAAAGAGTCCTATTGTCAATTCAAAGAGACCATCATAAAAGAAAATCCTCTAATCTATGTAACAAATCATGACTTTTGACAAGCATCATGGCATATGTACCATGATAAGCACATGAAAAATTACTATAAGAACATGTAGGAACAATTGTTGATGACAGGGAAAGACCAAGAAGGCTTCATGGGAAAGATATCCCTGCATAATGAATAAGAATTAAACAATTCATCATGAAAGAGACAAAAGAAGGAATAAGTATACAGAGGGACACGTTCTCAAGTAACAGATAGTACAGTTTTCAGGTTAGACAAATAAATGTAGCAGATAAGGTGATGAAACATAGATGGTGGTTACACAATTCAGTTCAGTTCAGTCACTCAGTCGTGTCCAACTCTTTGCGACCCCACGAACCGCAGCACGCCAGGTGTCCCTGTCCATCACCAACTCCTAGAGTCTACCCAAACCCATGTCCATTGAGTCAGTGATGCCATCCAACCATCTCATCCTCTGTCGTCCCCTTCTCCTCCTGCCCTCAATCTTTCACAGCATCAGGGTCTTTTCAAATGAGTCAGCTCCTCGTATCAGGTGGCCAAAGTATTGGAGCTTCAGCTTCAACATCAGTCCTTCCAATGAACACCCAGGACTGATCTCCTTTAGGATGGACTGGTTGGGTCGCCTTGCAGTCCAAGGGACCCTCAAGAGTCTTCTCTAACACCAGAGTTCAGAAGCATCAATGCTTCGGTGCCCAGCTTTCTTTATAGTCCAACTCTCATACATGACTACTGGAAAAACCATAGCCTTGACTAGATGGACCTTTGTTGGCAAAGTAATGTCTCTGCTTTTTAATATGCTGTCTAACTTTCTTTCCAAGGAGTAAGCATCTTTTAATTTCATGGCTGCAATCACCATCTGCAGTGATTTTGGAGCCCAAAAAAATAAAGTCTGACACTGTTTCCTCTGTTTCCCCATCTATTTCCCATGAAGTGATGGGACCAGATGCAATGATCTTAGTTTTCTGAATGTTGAGCTTTAAGCCAACTTTTTCACTCTCCTCTTTCACTTTCATCAAGAGGCTCTTTAGTTCTCCTTCACTTTCTGCCATAAGGGTGGTGTCATCTGCATATCTGAGGTTATTTATATTTCTCCCAGCAATCTTGATTCCAGCTTGTGCTTCCTCCAGCCCAGTGTTTCTCATGATGTACTCTGCATATAAGTTAAATAAGCAGGGTGACAATATACAGCGTTGACATACTCCTTTTCCTATTTGGAACCAGTCTGTTGTTTCATGTCCAGTTCTAACTGTTGCTTCCTGACCTGCATACAGGTTTCTCAAGAGGCAGGTCAGGTGGTCTGGTATGCCCATCTCTCTCAGAATTTTCCACAGTTTATTGTGATCCACACAGTCAAAGGCTTTGGCATAGTCAATAGAGCAGAAATAGATGTTTTTCTGGAACTCTCTTGCTTTTTATATGATCCAGCAGATGTTGGCAATTTGATCTCTGGTTTCTCTGCCTTTTCTAAATTCAGCTTGAACATCTGGAAGTTCACAGTTCACATATTGCTGAAGCCTGGCTTGGAGAATTTTGAACATTACTTTACTAGCATGTGAGATGAGTGCAATGATTAAAAGACTTGAATTTGGACTTTAAATCTCTCTGATAACCTGAAAGAACAGGGTTTATTGTCATCATCATTTTATGATGAGAAGCATAATGTTGTAGAAGGCACCAAAGGTCTGAGATTTACTCTTGGTTCTGTCTGTAGCTAGCTGTATGAAGTCGAAAAATTAATTTAACTCAGTTTACCCCACATATGTACAAAGGAGTTAAGCTGAATGGTCTTTAAAGGTGCATCTTGATCTGGCACAATGTGACTGAAAAAATGACCTATTCCCCTCGGTCAAGCATATATGTAACATCTATCTACAGCCCATATTAAATAGTTCTACTGAAGGTTTTAAGCTAATAACTTTATTTTTTAAAATCATTGATTATTAATAACATCTTAGACTCTCCCTATGGCCATGGGCTACAGAGGATTATCTGGGGGGAAAAATTAAATTAGCCCAACTGTTTGAAACTAGGTGAGAATATTTTATAAAGCAAAAGAAACACAAGAACCAGGGAATATCTACTACCTCCTTATAACTCAGAAAAAGTAAAAAAGAAAGGTCCAGTGGAGAAGGAAGACAAAGTAGGCCAATATTAGAAAGATAATGTTGATTTCTATTTTGAGACTGTGAAATGAACTCAATTATTTACCTATTTCAATGCCAAAATTTCCATTGAAATAGAAAAAATAAAGAAACAAAAAAGTACAAGTAGGGGAACCATCATTAGACCAGAAGCAATGAAGAATTTCTGCAAGATATAAAATAAGTATAATAGTGATGGTAAAACTAGCACACAGACTATGCAATGTAAAATAGAAAGAGGAGAAAGACAACTGTTGCAGAGATAAGAGACAATTGTTTACAATGGTGCTTCAAAAAAACTTCAAGCTTTATGGAACCAAAAGCAGGTCATACAAAAGTCATCATGGTGATAAAATACTGTAGAACAGTGGAAATAAACATCAAAACATCCCAAACACCAAGTTGTGTATAAACAGTACCTGGATACAGTATTTTGACCCTCTTATCAGTTATCAGTTTTAAAAACATGGAATATTGTAAAGTAAAAATTAATAATAATAATTTTTTTAAAAAAAGAAAAAAAAACACAGAATATATTCCATGATGAGCTTATGTGTATTGGGACTAGTGTGATATCATCAAATCACAACAAAAAAGTGGGAGGGTGTAGGAAAAATACAGCTCTACATAGGAGTTAAATACACTAAAATGTTCTACTCCAAGATGAAGACTTCCTTACTTTGGCAATAATAACAATCCCTGGCTTGCCTAGCAGTTTCATACCAAAGCACTCTGGAGGAAAGCCTGTCAGCATATCCTCCCACTTGTACACAGGGAAAATTACTCAATTTTCCATTCAGTGAAGTTTATTGAGACAATGTACTCTCCATAATTGCTGAAGAAACCCTTATCTGTTGCTAATGATGAACCAAGACCTTTTTTGGTGAATATGAATAGGCAATCAAGAATCACCAAATATTTGAAGAAATCATAGTAATAAAAGTGAACAAATTGAATGATTTTCCCCAGTAAAAAGATAATTTTTAAAAGGCTTTAAAATGAGTTAATTTAACAACCTCAGAGAAAGTCAATAGCATATCAAAACAATAAAGCAAGAACACATGGCTATGAAAATGCATCAATCTGATCTCTAAGAAATTAAAATATTTATTGCTAAAAATATTAAAATCTCAAAATAAAGGAACATCAAGGAAAAAGAAGATGGCTAAAAATTAGTGATTTGGAAGACTTAGCTAGAATATTCTCCTAGAAGTCTCTAAGAAAGTAAAATAATGTAACAATCAACACAAAAACAATACAGGAAATATATTGTTTGATTAAGCCTATAACAATTTAAAAATACTCTTTAATTAAAAACATTCTTACAGATAAATCTTCAGGTCAAGATGTCTTTGGCAAATTCAACCATTTAAAGAAGAAATAAGGTCAATATTTCAAAACATCTTCCTGCAAAGAGAAAATGAGGAAATACTTCAACTCATGCTATAAGGTCAATATAATCTTACTACTAAGCCTGATATAAAAAAGAGAAAGGAAAAGAGAAATACAGGTGATTCTTACTTATAAATATAGATGCAATAATCTTAAACAAAAGACTAGCAAACTGAAGAAAGAAATATATTATAAAGATAAAACATCATGAGCAAGTTAGGCCTATTTCAGAAATGAAAGAGTGGCTAAAATTTTTTAATCAATGTAACTCATAACATTAACAAAATAAAAGAGAAAAAATCATATAACATTTCAATAGTTGGAGAAATACTGTTCCATTGATGATAAAAAGTCTAAAAAGTCTATGAATGGATAGGAACTTCTTTAATCTGATGAAAAGTAGTTACAAATAAATCTATAACAAACATCATAATTAGTAGTGGGGATAAATTAGCTCTAGACTAAAGGCTGTTCTGGACTTGCCTAATAAAGCTGAAACACAAAGCTTGAATAGATTAAAAATTTTCTAAGTAACTTAACTATGTCACAGAACAAAGCACAAAAATATTTAAGGGAATACACAAACAATTCAACACACACAACAATTTACAACACAATATCTGGCATTCAATAAAAATTACCAGGCAAGTAAAGAACTAGGAAAATATAATATATAATGAGAAAAATAACTCCACTGAAAAAGAACCATAAATGACACAGATGATAGAATTAGTAGACAAAGATGATAAAATAACAATTATAAATAAATAATATATTTACAAAAAGGTAGAGAAGAACATGAACATGATGAGGAAAGAAATAAAAGATATAAAAAGACCCAAATTAAAATTCTAGGGAAAAATATATTTTAGATGGGAAATCATTGGTTTTGGTTAGCAACAGATTAGACATTGTAGAAAAACCTAATAAACCATTAAGCATAGCAATAGAAACTATCCAAAATAAAACAGAGAAAGGATACTTTTAAAAATGAATAAAATGTCAGTGAGCTGTTGGACAACAGCAAGTGACTTAATATATGTTTAACTGGAAACTGAGAAGTGAGTGGAATTATTTGAAAAAACAGTGGCCAAAATTTACAAATTTGTTAGAAAATATAAACTCAGAGGTCCAAGATTAATATTAAAAGATGGAGTTCTGAAAGATGGAAAACTTAGCTTGAGAATTCCAACTTGGCACAATTCTATTCTAATATTAACTTATCGGATTACTTTGGAGCATCAGATAATACTACCATTCATAAGTTAAGATTCTTGGTATTTGAAAGTCTGTTAGATGCCACTAAGAAAATAGAGATGAGTTTCCTTTTTGAAAGCTTTTGCTATAGTATCATAGAATACAACCAGGTGCTTTGTTACTTAAAATTACACAGTTGTAAATTTTAAAACTTAAGGAAATGGCAGGTGATGACCTTTAAGACCCTCACCTGTTTAGATTGGACCTAACATAATTCTTCCTTTTTCTTAAAAAAAAAATACAAAGACTTATAGCTCAATACTCTTTTTTTTTCTGTTTCTAATTTGCTGCTGATAATGTATATGAATTTAACATGCTATGTGAGCTACATGCTACTTACTGAAGAGCTTATGAAGTGCCAAATACAGTTAAAAGTAAGAGGAAAAATGATAACTGTTTAAATAAAAAATGACAACATAATGATTGTGTGACTTAAAACATATGTAGTAGAAGTAAAATATGCAACAAAAAGGAGCACAAAGACTTAAGGAGAGAAATGAAAATATATTGCTGTGGGGTTCTTATACTACATAAAAAGTCATATTATATTATTTTAAGGTAAGACTTCTATTCAGCATTGAGCTGGAGATACATCCAGTGCAATAAGAAAAGATATAGGGGGAAAAAGCATGGGGCTTGAAAAGGAAAAGATAAAATTTTATTTATTAGCAGTAGACATAATTATCTATGTATAAAGTCTTAGAGAATCACAAATTAGCTACTAGAACTAACATGCAAATTATGAAAAATTTAGAAAGTATATGAGGTCAACATACAAGATGAAATGCATTTCTACATGCTAGCTATATTCAGAAATTGACATTATTTTATTAAAATTACCATTTATAATATTATCCAAAAGATGAAAGATTAAATATTTTTAAATAGCATCCATAAATGTTCAAATGAAAATGAAAAATTTGACATAGATTTTCATGATATGAAAAACAGAATTTAGAAACCAAAGACTAAAATAAAGGAAGAGCTAAACTATGTTCACAGATCAGAAGCTTTATTATTGTTAATATTGTTTCTATAGATTCAATCCAATGCCAATCAAAAACTAAGCAGACAATTTCATAGAAGCTGACAAACTGATTCTAAAATTCATATGAAAATGCAAGGAATGTAAAATAACCTAAACAATTTTGAAAAAGAAAAGAGTAGTGATAGTTATTTAAAGAGAGTATAGAAGCAATATAAATATAAATATATAGATCAATGAAACACAGTGAAGTGCATAGAAATAGACCCACACATGTGTGGCCAATTAATGTACAGAATAATGAAAATGCAGTTAAGTGGGGAAAGGATAATCATTTCAATAATTGGTACTGGAATAATTAAATATCCATATGCAAAATAAAGAACTTTGACCATGACCTCTCACCATATAAAACAATTAACTTGAAATCAATCACTGAACTAAATGTAAGAACTAAAACTAGAAATGTTCTAGAATAAAATTTAAAAATTGTTTTTGAGTGACTTTGGATCAGGAAAATATTTTTTAAATAGAACACAACAACCACAAAATATAAAAGAAAAAATGATGAATCGGACTTCATTGAAAGTAAAGGCTTTTTCTTTTCCAAGTGAAGTGAAGTCACTCAGTCATGTCCGACTCTTTGTGATCCCATGGACTGTAGCTCACCAGGCTCCTCCATCCATGAGATTCTCCAGGCAAGAATACTGGAGTGGGTTTCCAAAGACACTGTTAAGAAAATGAAAAGGTAAGCCACAAACTGAATTTTTTTTCAAAATATCTATCTGAAAAGGAATTTTATATAGAGACTAAATCAAACTCTTACACCTAAAGGATAAAAAGGCAAACAGCCTAAATTTTTAATGGGCAAAAATTTAAGCTCTCACTTTACCAAATATGCATGAATCTCATAAATGTAATATTGAGTAAAAGAAGCAAAAACCAATACAATAAAATATAGGCACTGTGATTGCATTTATATAATGGTCTAAAAACAAGTACAGCTATACAATATTGTGTAGGGATGGACATATATGTGGTAAAACTATAATAAAAACAAAGGCATTCTAATCACAAAATTCAAGATATCAGTTTCCTCTATGAAGGAATTAGTGGCAAAGATTTCCAAGGGACACACAGTGGGCCTTTAGGGTGCTGGTAATGTTCTATTTCTTGAGCTGAATCATAACTACACAGGTGTTTGCTTTATAAACACAGGTGTTTGCTTTTTATAAAATTGATGAAAAGAAAAATTTTAAGTAACCACAGGTAAAGTAAAAATAGGAAGTGAAAATTACCAGCCACTTGAGAATAAAAATGGAATAAGGAAACTTAATAAATATATCAAAAGGAACAAAGAGAGTGGTATCCCAAAAAATGGCAGGATAGGGAAATCCATGGCCCCCTTATTCCACAAATGTGACAGATAAACTGGCCAAAACCTCAGAATCAACTTTTTGGGACTCTGGAAAATAGTAAAAAACTTACAACAGCCAGAGGAAATTTTTCTTTTAAATCAACCATACTTTATTTAATTTTTTAATTTCTTTTTTATTTTTTAAAATAGGAAAATATCATGGCACATTTACAGGAGACCTGGAAAATACAGAACAAAGCTACATATAGTTCCACTATATATTACCATTGTTTAAGTAGATATATGAAGATTTTTACTTGGAGTTTCAATGTCATATTCTCAAAAAAAAATAGAATGAATGTACAGAGAAATAGAAGAATATAGCAGACCTGAAAAGCAGTATGAACCAATTCAACACAGTTAAGATGTATATAATTGTCACACAACAGTGGGATAAAAATTCTATCCAAGTTCCCATAGACTATAAACTAGGAGATACTGGAACATATCCAGAGACATAGGAAGCCAGAAGAAATTTTAATGAAGAAAGAAGGGGCTACATTGCACTAAGAGAATGCTATGACTCTTTGAATGCCTCTCCATCTTCCATCCCCAGATAAAGAAGTGACCATGAAAATGACAGTCCACATTCTTGAGGAAGATTTACTAATGCCAAAAGGAACACTATGTACTTTATTCTCAAAGAATTGTTGCTGTGTGTTTGTTTCAAACTCTGTCATCATCCTAAAGGACCAGTGCAAGGACTTGTCCTTGTTTCAACTGACTTGCAGCTTTCCCAGGGCTGGGGAGGATTCCCAAGTGGCATTTACAGAATGTAAAAACAAAATAGGCCAAAGGAACCTGGAGCAAGAAATAACAGTAGGCATTAGCAATAAGCTGGAAATCATGGTCAGGAGAAGGTTGGGAAAGGAGATATGAGCGTGGGAATAATGACATTTAAATCTCCTGCATACAGCTGGAAATGAAGAAAGCCACAGACATGCCTAGGGCTGAACATATGCTCAGAAAAGGCCTGAGAAGATGCTAAAGTTTCACCTCTGAGTGACTTTCAGACCACATGCAAAAATGAAGTAAAGTTTAAAGTAGACTTCTAAATGACCTGGCTAAATGTTAAAAGAGTTCCACAACACAGAGTCAACCATCTACAACTAAAGAGGCTCTTTTTTTTTTTTTTCTTTTTGGTATTTTTGCTTTTATTTTTTAGCTCCAGGCATTTAAAGAAACACTATCTAATCACAAAGCTAATGAAATATAGATTTCTCATCACAGCACTGTTTATGATAGCCAGGGCATGGAAGCAACCTAGATGTCCATCAGCAGACGAATGGATAAGAAAGCTGTGGTACCTATACACAATGGAGTATTACTCAGCCATTAAAAAGAATACATTTGAATCAGTTCTAATGAGGTGGATGAAACTGGAGCTTATTATACAGAGTGAAGTAAGCCAGAAAGAAAAACACCCAGTAGTCACATATGGATGTGAGAGTTGGATTGTGAAGAAAGCTGAGTGCCAAAGAATTGATGCTTTTGAACTGTGGTATTGGAGAACACTCTTGAGAGTCCCTTGGACTGCAAGGAGACCCAACCAGTCCATCCTAAAGGAGGTCAGTCCTGGGTGTTCTTTGGAAGGAATGATGCTAAAGCTGAAATTCCAGTACTTTGGCCACTTCATGCGAAGAGTTGACTCATTGGAAAAGACTATGATGCTGGGTGGGATTGGGGGCAGGAAGAGAAGGGGACGACAGGGGATGAGATGGCTGGATGGCATCACCAACTTGATGGACATGAGTTTGAGTGAACTCCGGGAGTTGGTGATGGACAGGGAGGCCTGGTGTGCTGCAATTCATGGGGTCTCAAAGAGTTGGACACAACTGAGCAAATGAACTGAACTGAACTGAATGCATATATATGGAATTTAGAAAGATGGTAACGATAACCCTGTATGCAAGACAGCAAAAGAGACACAGATGTATAGAATAGTCTTTTGGACTCTATGGGAGAGGGTGAGGGTGGGATGATTTGGGAGAATGGCATTCAAACAAGTATAATATCATATGTGAAACGAATCACCAGACCAGGCTTGATACATGATATAAGATGCTTGGGGCTGGTGCACTGGGATGACCCAGAGGGATGGTATGGGTAGAGAGGTGGGAAGGGGGTTCAGGATGGGGAACACATGTACACCCATGGTGGATTCATGCTGATGCATGGCAAAGCCAATACAATATTGTAATGTAATTAGCCTCCAATTAAAATAAATAAATTTATATTAAAAAAAGAAATTAGATTTCAATGACCATGCAAGACAAAGAATACAAACTTTATAAAAATAATTTAGAAGAGTCACTAAACAAAGGACAGCCCACATGAAGAAGAAACAACAATCCTAGGAAAGGAAGATAACCTTATTTTCAGAGTTGTAACATTATAGTATTTAAAATGTACTATTTCAACCAAAAAATAATACTAATAACACAAGCAAAAAGACAAGAAAATATAGCCCATTCACAAGAAAAATAGAAATTAACAGAAACTGTCTTTCAAGAAACCCAGACATATGTAAAATAGATAGCCAGTGGGAATTTGCTGTATGATGCAAGGAGCTCAAACCCAGTGCTCTGTGACAATGTAGAGGGGTTGGAATGGGATGGGAGGGGACATGTGTATACCTATGGCTGATTCGTGTTGATGTATGGCAGAAACCAACACATTATTGTAAAACAATTATCCTCCAATTAAACATAAATAAATTTAATTTAAAGAAAGAAACCCAGGCATGGACTTGGTAAACAAATACATTAAATCAGCTGTTTAAAATATGATAAAAGAGCTGCAGGAAATCAGTAAATTAATCTCTCACCAAATAGAGAATATCAATAAAGACTGGGAAGTTATAAAAAGGAACCACATGGAAATTCTAGCCTTGAAAATTTTAATAACTGCACTGAAGATTTTACTAGAGTGGTTCAGTAGTAGATTTGACCAGGCAGAAGAAAGAATCAACAAGCTTAAAAATAGGCCAATGAGATCTTCCAGTCTGAAGAGCAGAAAGACAAAAGAATGAAAAAAGTGAACAGAGCCTAAAAGACCCATGAGATAACATCAAGTATACCAACACTTGCATAATGAAAACCTCAGAAGGAGAGAAGACAGAGAAAGAGAAACAAAGATTATTTACAGATATAATAGCCCAAAATTAATCAAATTTGAGGAAAGGCATAAATCTACACATCCCAGAAGTTTAAAAAACTACAAGCAGGATAAACTCAAAGAGACCTCAATGGAAATCCATTATAATGAAGTTGTTGAAAGTCAAATACATAGAATCTTGAAAGCAACTTGAGATAATTTACTCTTGTAAAAATGATCCTCAGTAGGATTAACAGCCTGTTAAATTCAGAAACCATGGAAGCCAGAAAGAAGTGGCAGAGCATATTTATATTGATGAAAATAAAAATTTGTCAACAAAATTCTGTTTCCAATAAAACTGTTCTTCTATGAAGGAAATGAAGGAAAAATTAAGATAGTCTCATATAAAGAAAAGCTAAACTAAGGAAGTTCAAAACTTGTAGATCTGCCCTATAAGAAATACCAAAGGGAGGCTTCCAAACTGAAAGGAAAGGACACTACACATCAACTGAAAGCCATATGAAAAATTAAAAAACAATGTAAAGCTACTATATAGGGAAATAGAAAACACAGTATTATTGCTACTTTGGTTTCTAAGTCCTCTTTTTTTTTTCCTGTACTACTTGAAAGACAAATGCTTAAAAGAATAATTTTAAGTCTATATAAGTCAGCACACAATGTAAAAAGACATGATTTGTGAAAGAAACAATATAAGAAAGGGGACTTGAGGTGTGAATGAGCAAAGTTTTTGTATACTATTAAAACCAAGTTGATATTAATTCAAATTTGATAGTTACAAAGCTAAGATGTTAATTGTAAATGCCAGGGGAGGTTACAATTTATCTTAGTGTAACCAATAAGATAAAAACTAAAAAAAAAAAAAATGCAGCAAAGGAAATGAAGAGAGAATCAAAATGATAGACAAGAAAGGAATAATTAATGACAAAATATGGCATTTATGGATGAATTAAGAGCAAAAAGGATATAAGTAAGATATAGAGAAAACCATGAAATGACAAGAGTAAGTAACTACTTATCAGTTATTACTTTAAATTTAAATGAATTAAACTCTCCAATTCAAAGATTAGACATTAGTTTAACAAATTTTTTAAAAACATGATCTAATTATATACACTGTCTACAAAAGACTCCCTTTAGAGGCACAGACACAATAGATCAGAAGTGAAAAAATGAAACATATTTCATTCTTGAAACGAAATAAAACATTTCATTTTTTGAAACATTTCAAACATTCTTGAAATGAAATGTATTTCATTTATGAAATGAAACATTTCATGCAAATAGTAAGAAAAAAGAGGCCTGAGATGGTTCTAATATATCAAAGAAAATATATTTAACCCCTCAAAATTTAAGAGATAAACAAGAATACCATATATTGATAAAATGGTCAATTTACAAGTAAGTTATAACAATAATAAACATGGACATGTATAAAAGCTGACAGAACTGAAGGGAGGAATAGACAGCTCAATAGAAATAGTTGTAGATGTCAACAGCTCACTTTCAATAATGGATAGAACTAAAAAGAAAACCAATAATGAAATAGAGGACTTGGACAAATCTATGAACCAACTATACCTAACAGACATACATAGAACATTTACCCCATAACAGAAGAATGCTCATTTTTCCCAAGGGCATATAGAATATTTTCCATGTTAGAAAATATGAAAAAAAAAAAAGAAAAAAAAAGAAAATATGTTAGGCCACAAAACAAGTCTCAACACATTTCTTAAATATTAAATCATACAAAATATCTTCTCTGACCACAATAGAATAAAAATAAAAATCAATAACAGGAGGAAAATAGGAAAATTTATAAATATGTGAAAATTAAACAATACACAAAGAATCAAAAACACTCCCAACAAACAAGTCCAGAACCAGATGGCTTCACAGGTGAATTCTACCTTTATAGAAGAGTTAACACCTATCCTTATGAAACTATTCCAAAAATTGCAGAGGAAGGAACACTTCCAAACTCATTCTATGAGGTACTATCACCCCAACACCAAAGCCAGACAAAGATAGCACAAAGAAAGAAAACCACAAGCTGTATCACTATGTCTATGATAAACATAGACACAAAAATTCTCAATTAAATACTAGCAAACCAAATCCAACAATACATTAAAAGGATCAAAAAACACGACCAAGTGAGATTTATTCCAGGGAAGCAAGGATTTTTAAGTATCTGTAAATCAATCAGTGTGATACACCACATTAACATACTGAAGAATAAAAACCATACAATCATCTCAATAAATAAATAAAAAGCTTTTAATAAAATTCAACATCCATTTATAATAACTCTACAGAAAGTGGGTATAGAGGGAACATACCTCTCAACATAATAAAGACAATGTATGACAAACTCACAGCTAACATCATAGTCAACAGTGAAAAGCTGAAATAATTTCCTCTAGGATCAGGAATAAGACAAGGATATTCACTGTCACCACTTCTATTCAACATAGTTTTGGAAGTCCTAGCCACAACAATCTGAGGAGAAAAAGAAATAGAAGGAATGCAAATTGGAAAAGAAGGAGCAAAACTGTCACTGTTTTCAGATGACATGATTCTATACATAGAAAATCCTAAAGATGCTACCAGAAAACTACTAGAGTTTATCAATGAATCTGGCAAAGCTGAAGGATACAAAATCAATACACAAAATCTGTTGCATTTCTATACACTAATAATGAAATATCAGAAATAAAATTTAAAGAAACAACTCCATTTACCATTATATCACAAAGAATAAAATACCTAGGGCTTCCCTTGTAGCTCAGTTGGTAAAGAATCTGCCTGCAGTGCAGGAGGAATCGAACCCGGGTTTGATTCCTGGGTTGGAAAGATCCCCTGGAGAAGGAAATGACAACCCACTCCAGTATCCTTGCCTGGAAAATCTCATGGACAGAGGGCTGCAGTCCATGGGGTCACTAAGAGTCGGGCATGACTGAGCGACTAACACTTAACACACTTAAGAATAAACCTATGTAAGGAGGTAAAAGACTTGTACACAGAAAACTATAAGACACTGATGAAAGAAATCAAATATGACACCAACAGAAGGAAAAATTTATCATGATCTTGTACTAAAAGAAAAAATATTGTCAAAATGACTCTACTACCTAAGGTTGCAATCCATATCAAATTACCTAATAGCATTTTTTGGAGATCTAGAACAAAACATCCTAAAATTTGTATGGAAACAGAAAAGATCTTTAATAGTCAAAGCAATCTTGAGAAAGAAAAGCAGAGCTGGAGAAATCAGTCTCCCTGACTTCAGACTATACTATACAGCTACAGTAGTCAAAACAGTGTGGTACTGGCACAAAGACAGACTTATGGATTAGTGAAACAGGATAGAAAGCCCAGAAATAAACCTGTGCACCTAATGTCAATTACTCTACCACAAACGAGGCAAGAATATGCAATGGAAAAAAGACAACCTCTTCAATCAGTTATGCTGGGAAAACTGGACAGGTACATGTAAAACAATGAAATTAGAACATTCTCTAATACTGTACACAAAAATAAACTCAAAATGGCTTAAAGACCTAAATGTCAGACCAGATACTATAAAACTCTTAGAGGAAAACAGGCAGAACACTCTGACATAAATTGCAGCAAGATCTTTTTCGACCCACCTTCTAGAGTAATGAAAATAAAAGCAAAAATAAACAAATGGGACCTAATTAAAATTAAAAGCTTTTGCACAGCAAAGGAAACCATAAACAAAATGAAAAGACAACCCTCAAAACTAGAGAAAATATTTGCAAACAAAGTGACCGACAAGGGATTAATCTCCAAAGTATACAAACAGCTCATGCAGCTCAATAGCAAACAAACAAACAAACAAACAATCCAATCAAAAAATGGGAAGAAGATCTAAATAGACATTTCTCCAAAGAAGAAATATAAATGGCATACAAAAGACATACAGATGGCAAATAGGCACATGAAAAGATGTTAAACATCACTAATTACTAGAAAAATGCAAATGAAAACTACAATAATTGGGATGGGTAGGTGGGAGGCAGGCTCCAGAGGGAAGGGGTATATATATGCTTATGGATGATTTGTGATGTTGTACAATAGAAACCAACACAACATTGTAAAGCAATTACCCTCCAATTAAAGAAAAGAAAAAAAAAAACAACACAATGACCTATCACTTCACACTGGTCAGAATGGCCATCATCAAAAAGTTTATAAGCATATAGGATTGTTGTTATCATCTTGGATGGGGAGGGAGGTGGGAGGGGGGTTCAGAATGGTGGGGGTGCATGTGTGCCCATGGCTGATTCCTGTCAATGTGGGGCAGGGGCCACCACAGTGATGTGAAGTGATTGTCCTCCAATTAAAATAAATAAATTTAAAACATTTTAAGTTTATAAACAACAAATGCTGGAGAGAGTGTAGAGAAAATGGAACTTTCCTATACTGTTGGTGGTAATGTAAATTGGTGGGCCACTATGGAGAACAGTATGGAGGTTCCTTACCAAAAAAAAAAAAAAAAACTAAAAATAGAGCTACCATATGATTTAGCAATCCCACTCCTGGGCATATATCCAGAGAAAACCATACTTTGAAAAGATACATGCACCACAATATTCATTGTCATTGCAGCACTATTTACAATAGCCAAGACATAGAAGCAGCCTAAATGTCCATCAGCAGATGAATGGATAAAGATGTGGTACATATATGTAATGGAATATTACTCAGCCATAAAAAGAATGAAATAATGTCATTTGTAGCAACATGAAGAGACCTAGAGATTATCATACTTAGTCAAGTAAGTCAGCAAAAGACAAATATCGTATCACTTGTACATGGAATTGAATAAATGATGTAAATCAACTTATTTACAAAACAGGCTCACAGACATGGAAAATAAACTTCTGGTTACTAAAGGGGAAAGATGGAGGTAGAGATAAATTGGGAGATTGGGATTGACATATATATACTACTGTATATAAAATAGATAACTAAAAAGCACCTACTGTATAGCACAGGGAACGTTACTCAGCACTCTGTAATAACCTATATGGGAAAAGAATTTAGAAAAGAATGGATATATGTATATGTATGGCTGAATCACTTTGCTATATACCTGAAACTAACACAACATTGTAAATCAATTACACTTCGATATAAAATGAAAAAAATTTAAAAAGTAAGTTCTTTTTACTAATATATATATATATACACATACATACATACATATATATATATATATATGACAGAACCAAAAGAAAAAATCTGCTTACAGATATGTACTTCATTTCCACATAGAAAGACAGTATTGTAAAAATGTAACTTCCACCCAAAGCAATCTGTAAGTTCAATTCACTCCCAGTAATTACCTCAACTACATTATTTATAGAGCTAAGCATATATTTGATTTGTATGGTTTATTTCTTCTGAAATTTCTGAAAATAAAAGGAAGTATTTGCCAAGTATCTGTACTAAAACATTATGGTTGATATTGGGATGAAAATAAACTAGTATAAACAACAACAGTACTAATAACTAGCATTTATATATCACTAGTATGCTAAATACACTGTTTTAATGCTTTCTAGCATCAGACTTTACTTCCATCATCAGTCACATCCATAACTGGGTGTTGTTTTTTCTTTGGCTCCATGTCTCCATTCTTTCTGGAATTAGTTCTCCACTGATCTCCAGTAGCATATTGGGCACCTACTGACCTGGGGAGTTCATCTTTCAGTGTCCTATCTTTTTGCCTTTTCATACTGTTCATGGGATTCTCAAGACAAGAATACTGAAGTGGTTTGCCATTCCCTTCTCCAGGGGACCACATTTTGTCAGACCACTCCACCATGACCCGTCCATCCTGGGTGGCCTTACAGGGCATGGCTCATACTTTCCTTGAGTTAGACAAGGCTGTGGTCCATGTGATCAGATTGGTTAGTTTTCTGTGGTTGTGGTTTTTAGTCTATCTGCCCTCTGATGGAGAAGGATAAGAGGCTTATAGAAGCTTCCTGATGGGAGAGACTGACTGCCAAATTCAGACTTAAATTGAAGAAAGTAGGGAAAACCACTAGACCATTCAGATATGACCTAAATCAAATCCCTTATGACTATACAGGAAAAGTGAGAAATAGATTTCAGGGATTAGATCTGATAGACAGAGTACCTGAGAAACTATGGGCAGAGGTTAGTGACATTGTACAGGAGACAGGGATCAAGACCATTCCCAAGAAAGAGAAATGCCAAAAGGCAAAATGGTTGTCTGAGGAGGCCTTACAAATAGCTATGAAAACAAGAGAAGTAAAAAGCAAAGGAGAAAATGAAAGATATGCCCATTTGAATGCACAGTTCCAAAGAATAGCAAGGAGAGAGAAGAAAGCCTTCTTCAGTGAGCAGTGCAAAGAAATAGAGGAAGACAATAGAATGGGAAAGGCTAGAGATCTCAAGAAAATTGGGGATACCAAGGGAAATTTTCATGCAAAGATGGGCTCAATAAAGGACAGAATTGGTATAGGATAGAATTGGTATGGACCTAACAGAAGCAGAAGATATTAAGAAGAGGTGGCAAGAATACACAGAAGAACTATACAAAAAAGGTCATCATGACCCAGATTATCACAATGGTGTGATCACTCTCCTAGAGCCAGACATCCTGGAATGTGAAGTCAAAGGGGCCTTAGGAAGCATCACTACGAACAAAGCTAGTGGAGGTGATGGAATTCCAGTTGAGCTATTTCAAATCCTGGAAAATGATGCTGTGAAAGTGCTGCACTCAATATGCCAGCAAATTTGGAAAACTCAGCAGTGGCCACAGGACTGGAAAAGGTCAGTTTTCATTCCAATCCCAAGGAAAGGCAATGCCAAAGAATGCTCAAACTACCACACAATGGCAATCATCTCACACACTAGCAAAGTAAAGCTCAAAATTCTCCAAGCCAGGCTTCAGCAGTACGTGAACCGTGTACATTCAGATGTTCAAGCTGAATTTAGAAAAGACAGAGGAACCAAAGATCAAATTGCCAGCATCTGTTTGATCATTGAAAAAGCAAGAGAGTTCCAGAAAAACATCTATTTTTGCTTTATTGAATATGTCAAAGCCTTTGACTATGTGAATCACAAAAAACTGTGGAAAATTCTGAAAGAGATGGTAATACCAGAATACCTGACCTGCCTCCTGAGAAGTCTGTATGCAGGTCAAGAAGCAAGTTAGAACTGGACATGGAACAACGGACTGGTTCCAAATAGGAAAAGGAGTACGTCAAGGCTATATATTGTCACCCTGCTTATTTAACTTACATGCAGAGTACATCATGAGAAATGCTGGGCTGGAAGAAGCACAAGCTGGAATCAAGATTGCCGGGAGAAATATAAATAACCTCAGATATGCAGATGATACCACCCTTATTGCAGAAAGTGAAGAACTAAAGAGCTCCTTGATGAAAATGAAAGAGGAGAATGAAAAAGTTGGCTTAAAGTTCAACATTCAGAAAACGAAGATCATGGCATCCGTCCCGTCACTTCATGGCAAATAAATGGGTAAACAGTGGAAACAATGGCTGACTTTATTTTTCTGGGCTCCAAAATCACTGCAGATGGTGATTGCAGCCATGAAATTAAAAGACACTTACTCCTTGGAAGGAAAGTTTTGACCAACCTAGATAGCATATTCAAAAGCAGAGACATTACTTTGCCAACAAAGGTCCATCTAGTCAAGGCTATGGTTTTTCCAGTGGTCCTGTATGGATATGAGAGTTGTACTATAAAGAAAGGTGAGCGCAGAATAATTGATGCTTTTGAACTTTGGTGTTGGAGAAGACTCTTGAGAGTTCCTTGGACTTCAAGGTGATCCAACCAGTTCATCCTAAAGGAGATCAGTCGTGGGTGTTCATTGGAAGGACAGATGTTGAAGCTAAAAGTTCAATACTTTGGCCACCTGATGCAAAGAGCTGACTCATTGGAAAAGACCCTGATGCTGGGAAAGATTGAGGGCAGGAGGAGAAGGGGACGACAGAGGATGAGATGGCTGGATGGCGTCACCAACTCAATGCACATGAGTTTGGGTGGACTCCAGGAGTTGGTGATGGACAGGGAGGCCTGGCGTGCTGTGATTCTTGGGGTCACAAAGTCAGACATGACTGAGCGACTGAACTGAACTGAACTGAACATGAACCAAGTAGCCTGGCTCCAGAGTCTCAGCCCTTAACTACTATGTTTAGCTGTCACTTTGCTAATGATGGGCTTCCCTGGTGGCTCAGATGGTAAAGAATCTGCCTGCAAATCAGGAGACCTAGGTTTAATCCCTGGGTTTGGAAAATTCCTCTGGAGAAGTCAATGGCTACCCACTCCAGTATTCTTGCCTGGGAAATCTCATGGACAGAGGAGTCTGACCATCCATGGGGTCACAAAGAGTCAGACACAACTAAGCGACTAACATTTTCACTTTCACTTTGCTAATGATGTCAAATAGAATACCTGTAGTGGAATATATTCACATGGAAATTTAATGTATAATAAAGCTGGTACTTCAGGTAAGTAGGGAAAAGATGAACTATTTATTAATAATGGAGGTAAAGTTGGCTATCCATTTGGAACAAGTTAAGACCTACTTCATTCCACACCTTAAAATAAATTCCAGATGGTTTAAATATATAATAAAAAGAATATACTGAAAAATTCATGTGAAAAGGTAAAGTTAGCTGTAGACTAAAACACACCACAAATTATAACAGACTGGGGAAAATATTTACAATATATATATGCCAGAGCTAGAGTCTCAAACTACCTCCTCTCAAAAATGGCAAAGAATAATAATAGACAATTTATGTATATATGGATAATACATTTATTAAAATAAGCTCAACCTTACTAATAATCAGGAAAATGAGAAAATAAAGCATGTTCGTTTGGAGAAAATTTTAACGATTGAGAATATCCAGCAATGATGATGACATATAGGGATATGATCATTCCCTCTTCCTCTTGGTTGGAATGTCAATCAGAAAAACCTTTTTGGACAGCAATTTGGCAGTATCTATCAAATATTAAATGGGTTCATTTTAACCCAGTAAGTTAATTTCAAGGAATCTATCCTATGGATGTATTTGCCTTTGTTGCTAAAACATATGAGATTATGAATGCAACATTTGTAGTAATGCTATGAAGCATATAATACATCAGTAGATAAAGAAGACTAGAAAATATGTGGCTGGAGAACCAAGAGGAAAACCAGAAATGTGGTATCATGGAAGCAAATGGAAAAGAATTTCAAAAATACAACATCAACAATGCCAAATGCTTAACAAGATAAAGATTCAATCAATTCAGTGTTCACTCCATTTAGCCACATGTAGCTCATTGGTTTGGAGAAGGCAACTGAGTGACTTCACTTTCACTTTTCACTTTCATCCAACGGAGAAGGAAATGGCAACCCACTCCAGTGTTCTTGCCTGGAGAATCCCAGGGACAGGGGAGCCTGGTGGGCTGCCACCTATGGGGTCAGACAGAGTCGGACATGACTGACGTGACTTAGCAGCAGCAGCAGCAGCAGCTCATTGGTTAACCTTGGTAAGCTCTCTTTTAGTGGAATGCTCTGGGAAAAATTCCATGGACTAAGAAGTGAGTGGGAATGAAGAATTAAAGAAAGTGAATGTAAATAATAATTTCAAGAAGTTTGGCAGCAAAGGAAGAAGATGTATAGGTTGATAGCAAGAGAAGAAGTTTGAAGATCGCCCTGAATCATCCTCTCTAACACTTTTTTGGGGGAAAGTTAGAGTATAAGTCATAAGTCACAAACTGATTATGCCCACAGGTATCAGAAACAGCCTAAATTAGAAACAGACTCTATATAAAGTGATAGATAGTAAGTGACACTAGCTTCTCTTTGGGAATCAGTAAAGTAGTAGAAACTATGGTGAATGGGAAATCACATCTCCCATCTAAAAGAAATAGCCATGACTTGGCTCTAGTAGATTATGGCTATGTTGGAATCCAGATCCTGTGTTGCTAGATCTTACAATTGTTCAACAAAAAATCAAGACTACTAACACCATGCATAGCAATGCTGCTGTGGACCAAACATGTCTATGGGTAATACCTAGAGCAACTACTAAGAAAATTATACAAAACATATGCTAGAAAACACTAAAAGCAAGTCAAGATGTAATCATAAGAAATGTTCAAGTAACCCACAGGGAGTTAAGAAAAACAGAGGAAAGAAAAAGAGAAGAAGCAGAAAACAAAACAAAAAAAAAAATGGCAGATTTAGGTGCCAACTTATCAATAAGCAATTTAAATGTAAATAGTCTAATTTAATAAAAAAAGAGAGATTGTCAGATTAGGTGAAATAAAAATCAAGACCCATGGTATGCTGTCTACAAAAAACTCACTTTTAATATGAAAGTACAAATAGATGAAAAGCAAAAAGATGGACAAAGATGTAACACGTGGACTAATAAGAAGAAAACTGGAGGAGCTAGACTGCTATCAGACAAAGTAGGCCTCACAGTAAAGAATTGATCTGGGACTAATAGGGACAATTCAGAATAATAAAGAGGATGGTTTTTCAAGAAGATATAGCAATCCTATTGTTTTAGGGTGTATACACCAAATAACAGAGCTTCAATATATGAGAAGCAAAATTTGATCAAGCTGAAAAGAGAAGTAAACGAACTATTTCATGATCTAACCCAACCTAACTTTCCAGGTTTCTTTCCTGCTTGCTCTGTTCTACGTACTAGATACTCTATTAGTTTTTCAAGCATTTAACAGATTTTCCCATCTCTGTCTTTAACTACACAGTCCTCTATGCCTAAAATGACTTCTCACCTATTACCATCTTCCCTCCACCCTGAATCCTCACATTTCAGAGACAGATTCAAATGCCACTTCATCAAAAGGCTTTCCCTGATACCAGATATGATCTATCCTTCTTCTGAAACCTAACTTCACATGGTACAGAAAGTGAAAGTGTTAGTTGCTCAGTTGTGTCTGACTCTTTGCAACCCCATGGACTGCAGTCGGCCAGGCTCCTCTATCCATGGAATTCTCTAGGCAAGAATACTGGAGTGGGTAGCCATTCCCTTCTCAGGTCATCTCCCCAACCTAGGGACCGAACTCAGGTCTCCCACATTGCAGGAAGATTCTTTATCGTCTAGAGCCACCAGGTAAATGCTTCTCTTAATTATAGTACTATTCACAGGAATATTTCCTGAAGAGGAGAGATCTATCTTATTCATCACTGTTTTTCTAATGCCAAATTCTAGCACAGTAGCCAATAAATAAATGTTTCCTAAACAGGAAAAAATTTAAGCAACTTATAAGAGGAAAGTAACAGTTGAGGAAGAGGAGATCTTAAGTGGTAACCAAGCTTGGGGTATGTTCAAATTTTATTAATTCATTTATTCATATACCCCAGCCTACTTTCTTCCTTCCCTCATTTCTAACAAGCTCCCAGGTGATTCTGAAACTGATGTTTCATTGACCACACTTTGGGTATCATGGTCTTAGAGAAATTCTCCAAGATATGTAAAAGAAGGCACATATAAGGATACTAATTAGAGCCCTGTTTGTAATAGCAGGGAGGGAGAGAAAAAGAGAAGATCCCTTAAATATCCCTTAGTATAATAGATAAATAATCTGATTTTCATAAAATAGAACACTGTTCAGTAGACAAAATTGATGAACTAGACCTACCATGTATCAACTTGGATAAATATTTAAAAACATATTGATAACTGACAAAAGCATGTTTTAGAATATAGTTTGATACTTTTCAGATACATTAAAATATGCAATTAGCCTCCAATTAAAATAAATAAATTTATATTTAAAAAAATTTTAAATAAGCAATACAATATTATATAGAGTTTATGGATCTATACCTGTATAGTTATAATTTTATAGCTTTCATGGGAATGATACATGCTAATTTTAAGAGAACACTTACCCTCAGAGAGTGAAAGGAAAGAGAGGTGAGATTCCATCTTTATTTTTCAAGTGGAAGGAATGTCGGCAAGAACTTAGCTCTGAATCATATTTTCAACAAGTTACTGTCTATTGTATCCAGATGATTTGTTACATTTTTCTGAACTTCTTAATATGTTAAATATTTTTTATTAAATTTTTTAAACATCGAGGGCTTTAATTCTTATGTCTGACACTACTGTGAGGAAAGCCTTTGGTCTTAGTAATAGGAACCTCATTGTAAAATGAATTACTTTTATTTATTTTATTTTATTTTTTGTGATATACAATAGGTCCTTGCCCGTGGTGGATTCATGTCAATGTATGGCAAAACCAATACAGAATTGTAAAATAAAAAATAAATAAATACATTAAAAAAATAATAATAATAAAAATAAAATGAATTACTGTATTCTCTCTTTTGTATCTAGTCCTGCTCAGCTCCATTCAATCAGCAAATAAAAGACTCCCTCCAATACCTTCAATAGTATTCCTGTCCTTAGTCACAATCTTCTTGCCAGAACTCTTTTTATACTCTCTTTGGCCCCCGATCCCTCTCTGCCTTAACATAGGAGTCTCAAGTAGGGGCTTCAACAAGTATGCTCCAAATCCTATAGTGTGACCTGAGTACCCTGGGATCATCTCTGTTTTAAGCCTCTTCACTAAGAAATAAATGTTGATGTTTTCCATAATAGGAAATTCAAGTAAAACTCAGAGAACTTCCATGTCTCTGAAGCATGTTTCTGTCTTATGACACCTCCAATTGTAATTGCTATAGCAAGATGACAAATACTAGCATCATAAAATGAGTCTCCTCAAAATATGCCTGTTCCTATGTGATTGGGAGATGCCCCAAAAGAAGCTGTTATAACATTTAAAAACATAAATTGCAAAGTCTACCTTTAGCTATTCATTGACTTCCTTCGCCCCTAGTATGGACTAGCTTGATGAAATGGAATAAAACTAGGGCTATAATACCCGCCAGTGACTAGAAGTCTAACTTTAGACAAGTCACCTAAGAAACATAGATGGTTCTAAAATTCCTCATCTAGAAAATACCAAATTTCTAGCCTAATATATATGGAGGACTGATAAAATTCATTATTTTTTAAAGGTAAGGAATTAGTATTACTCATCAACCATTTTTCAGCTTTCTCCTTTTCAGTCTCTGCTCTCCTTTCAATAATCTTTCTCTCACTTTTTCTAACACATATGTTCTTTTCCTGCTATCCCTTGGGGACAGCTATCATTAAGATGCACTGCAAGTCAGCTATCAATGATATTTTGCTTAAGTCTCTAAAATATTACTGACAGAATAAATGTCTTGAAGACCCATCTTAAAGGGCAATAACAATGTACTTTGTACCTCAACTCACACTTAATGAATATATTGCCCAATATTTTCTGCCTGAAGCTGTTGCATTTTTGTTCTACATAAAAACTCGTTAGGCATGAGCATTTCCATGGAAACCCACTAACAACTTAATTCCAGAGACTCATCTCCCTAAACATTTATAAATTTCCAACCTGCATATGGAGTCAGGTTGCGTTAAGCCTTCCTGCTTAGCTATACCTACCATCTGGATGGTTTTTTGTTTGGGGACAGGGTCAAAGTGGGAAGAAGCAGTGGGAAAAGACAACAATAACAACAATAGCTTTTCTTATGAACTGAAAAAGTTATAGCTTAAGGTCTCATCAGTTCAGTTCAGTTCACTCAGTCATGTCCAACTCTGTGATGCCATGGACTGCAGCACACCAGGGCTCCCTGTCCATCACCAACTTCAAGAGTTTACTCGAACTCATGTCCACTGAGTCGGTGATGCCATCCAACCATCTCATCCTCTGTTGTCCCCTTCTCCTCCCGCCTTCTATCTTTCCCAGCAACAGGGTCTTTTCCAGTGAGTCAGTTCTTTGCATCAGGTGGCCAAAGTACTGGAGTTTCGGCTTCAGCATCAGTCCTTCCAATGAATATTCAGGACTGATTTCCTTTAGGATGGGCTGGTTGGATCTCCTAGCAGTCCAAGGGACTCTCAAGAGTCTTCTCTAACACCACAGTTCAAAAGCATCAATTCTTTGGTGCTCAGCTTTCTTTATAGCCCAACTCTCATAATCCTTTGTAACTCCCACTCATGGGTCATCGCCTGACTCAGGGCACACACAGCTTCTAAGTTTAAAAGTCAAAGCTTCCAAATCATCCCACCCTCTCCCTCTCCCACAGAGTCCAAAAGACTGTTCTATACGTCTGTGTCTCTTTTGCTGTCTCCAATTAAAATAAATAAATTTAAATTTAAAAAATAAAATAAATAAAATACAAAAAAGTCAAAGCTTCTCAGAGATGGAGCTTGTAATAAAAGTCAGAAAAGAAATAAAAACTTTCCAAATACTTTTTCTTTAACTCATCTGTAAGAAAAACTAAAAATTAGTTGTAGGAAAGATCTGTGCATCAAGAAAGGCTGCATGGGGCTATAGCCAGAGCAAAAGATTTGAATTCAAGAAGACTGTCATGCCATTCTGGACCCTGCCACTTACTAGTTTACTCACTGTATATAAATAACTGAAGCTCACTGAGCCTCGGTTTTCTCAACTGTAAATGGGAATCTCATCACTTCCTTGCTCGGTTTCTGTGAGGATTGTTTAGCTATAGTCTCTAATTCTCAACTGCCCCCTCTTCTACATAACCAATATATGCCCTCAAGGATGCCTCCTGACTGTTTCTTTTATTACTATTCTGTTTCCCATGATTCAGTTGCTATATGTCCATTGTTACCAAGTATCTCGAGCTCTGAACTTCAGACCTATGCATCAATTTGCCTATTTGACATCATGTCCCAAATGAACCTCAACATAACATGTTCAATATTGAACTAAAAACTTCTCCCTCCTTTTCTTGGACACATTTCACCTGCAGTCTTCCCAGTCCTGGTAAACAGTTTCACAAAATACCAATACTATACCAATACCAATACCAATACCATTAATTATATCTCCTAAATGTTTTTTAATTCTTTCCTCTTCTTCCCAGCTTCATCATTTACTCACAAGCCCAAGCCACCATTATCTTTTCCCAGGACTCTTTCAAAAAAATATTACTTGGTGTCCTTGCTTTCAATTTGCCCCTCTAATTAATCCTCCATGGGGTCGCAAAGAGTCGGACACGACTGAGCGACTAAACTGAACTGAACTGAACTGAATTAATCCTCCACACAGCATAGACTGTTCTTTTTACAATGTAAATCAGAACCATGCCATTCCATCCCTCATTTCTGTTAGAACAAAGATCAAATTTAATATAATGTGATCTACTGGGTTCTACATGATCTGAACACTGTATACCTCTTCAGTTATGTCATGTCATTCTACCCTACTTCTTTTTCTATTCCAATCACACTGAACTTTTTAAAAATATAAATTTATTTATTTTAATTGGAGGTTAATGACTTTACAATATTGTATTGGTTTATTTTATTTTATTTTATTTTTTATTTTACTTTACAATACTGTATTGGTTTTGCCACACATCAACATGAATCCGCCACATGTATACACATGTTCCCCATCCTGAACCCGCCTCCCTCCTCCCTCCCCATACTATCCCTCTGGGTCGTCTCAGTGCACCAGCCCCAAGTTTTCTTAGTACTTGAAACATACATGCGGGCTAAGTTATTTCAGTCATGTCTGACTCTGTGCAACGCTATGGACTGCAGCCTGCCAGGCTCCTCTGTCCATGGGATACACTCCAGACAAAAACACTGGAGTGGGTTGCCACATCCTCCTCCAGGGGATCTTCCCAACCCAGGGATCGAACCTGTGCCTCTTATGTCTCCTGCCTTGGCAAGCAGGTTCTTTACCACCAGCGCCACGTGGGAAGTCCTGAAACATACTATATCCTTTCCAATTCGGGCTTCAGCATATTCCATCCCATCATATGAGAACACAATCTACTTATAATCCCAACTCCTTTTATCTGATTAACCTTTATTCTTTCCTTTGTCAGCAGTTTAAACTTCAGTTCCCTAGGTGAACACTGATTTCCCCCACCTCAAACAATGCCAGGTCCTCTCCTTTAGCTTCCACAGAATCCTGTACTTCTTCTTCATGGCACTTAGCACATATATAATCATTTAATCTACACACTTAATATCTTCCCCACTCCCAAAATACTAAGCTCTAAGAGAGCAGGGGTTGTATTCTTTTGTTTAACAGTGTATCCCCAGTGTATAGCACAATACCTAGAAGCTAGCTAGAGTTCAATAAATTTGTGGACCTATTTCAGCAACACTGTAAAAAACCCTATTTATCTTTGTCCCCTTTAAACTTCTTTTATAACATGCAAATTTGAACAAAAGAATTAAATAGTTGCCCAGTGTCCTTGTGATAAAAGCCAAAGTCAATATGATATATCATATTGCCTGATCAAGATACTTCTTGCCATCTAGGCTCATTTCCCAACATTCACCATTGCCACACTGGGCTCCATGCTAAACTATTTGCAGTTCCACAAATTCATCATGCTTTCTATCACCTCCCTTACTCTGCATATTGTTCCCTGTGCCTACAAAATTCTCCTCACATTTCTTTTTCTGGGTAATTCCTATTTATCATTTAGATATCAGCTTTAGAAATTAATTCTCCTGAAAGCTTTCCCAGCATCCTCAGGATTGTATTATGTATACCTCTCATAAACTCCCATAGCATATTGTACTTATGTTATCAAAGCATGTATCATTCAGTATTGCAACCAACTTTCTACATGGGTCTTTCCAAATAGACTCTAAATTCCTTAAGAGAAAGGCTGTATCACATTTACTCTTGTATCCTGCATACATGCATGCTAAGTTATTCAGTCATGTCCAACTCTTTGAGACCCCATGAACTACAGTGCACCAGGCTTCTCAGTCCTTCACCATCTCCTGGAGCTTACTCAAACTCATGTCCATTGAGTCAATGATACCATCCAACCATCTCATCTTCTGTCACCCCTTTCTCCTCCTGCCTTCAATCTTTCCCAGCATCAGTGTCTTTTCCAATGAGTCAGTTCTTTGCATCAGGTAGCCAAAGGATTGCAGCTTCAGCTTCAGCATCAGTCCTTCCAATGAATATTCAGGACTAATTTCCTTTAGGATTGACTAGTTTGATATCCTTGCTGCCCAGGGGACTCTCTAGAGTCTTCTCCAGCACTTATTACAAGATGTTGAATATAGTTCCCTGTGTTACACAGGAGGCCCTTCTTCTTTACCTATTTTATATACAGTAGTCTATATCTGTTAATCCCAAAGCAAAAATGAAAGTTGCTCAGTCGTGTCAGACTCTTTGCGACCCCATGGACTATACTGTCCAAGGAATTCTCCAGGCCAAAATACTGGAGTGGGTAGCCTTTCTCTTTTCCAGGGGATCTTCCCAACCCAGGCATCGAACCCAGGTCTCCTATGTTGCCGGTGGATTCTTTACGAGCTGAGCCACAAGGGAAGCCCAAGAATACTGGAGGGGGTAGCCTATTCCTTCTCCAGCAGATCTTTCTGACCCAGGAATTGAACCGGGGTCTCCTGAATTGCAGGCGAATTCTCTACCAACTGAGCTATCTGGGAAGCCCAAACACCTATTTTATCTTTTCCAATCTTTCCCCCTTAGCAGCCACAAGCCTATCCTCTATCTCTGAGTCTTTCTTGTTTCATAGATAAGTTCATTTGTGTCATATTTTAGATTCTACAATAAGTGATATAATATGTTATTTGTCTTTATTTTTCTGACTTATTTTGCTTAGTATGATAATCTTTAGGTCCATCCATGCTGCAAATGGTTGTATTTCATTCTTTTTTATGGGGTCACACAGAGTTGGACATGAGTGAAGTGACTTAGCAGCAGCAGCAGCAGCAATATGCCATTGCAGATGGTGACTGTAGCCATGAAATTAAAAGACACTTACTCCTTGGAAGGAAAGTTATGACCAACCTAGATAGCATATTCAAAAGCAGAGACATTACTTTGACAACAAAGGTCCGTCTAGTCAAGGCTATGGTTTTTCCAGTGGTCATGTATGGATGTGAGAGTTGGACTGTGAAGAAAGCTGAGCGCTGAAGAATTGATGCCTTTGAACTGTGGTGTTGGAGAAGACTCTTGAGAGTCCCTTGGAATGCAAGGAGATCCAACCAGTCCATTCTGAAGGAGATCAGTCCTGGGTGTTCTTTGGAAGGAATGGTGCTAAAGCTGAAACTCCAGTACTTTGGCCACCTCATGCAAAGAGTTGACTCATTGGAAAAGACTCTGATGCTGGGAGGAGTTGGGGGCAGGAGGAGAAGGGGACGACAGAGGATGAGATGGCTGGATGGCATCACGGACTCGATGGACATGAGTCTGAGTGAACTCCGGGTGGTGGTGATAGACAGGGAGGGCTGGCATGCTGTGATTCATGGGGTCGCAAAGAGTCGGACACGACTGAGTGACTGAACTGAACTGAACTGAATATGCCATTGTATATACCACATTCCAGGAAAACAGCAACTTCTGCTTCATTCACTACACCAAAGCCTTTGATTGTGTAGATCAGAACAAACTAGAAAATTCTTAAAGAGATGAGAATACCAGACCACCTTATCTGCCTCCCGAGAAACCTGTATGCAAGTCAAGAAACAACAGTTAGAAGCAGACATGGAACAACAGACTGGTTCCAAATTGGGAAAGGAGTATGTCAAGGCTGTATATTGTCACTCTGCTTATTTAATTTATATGCAGAGTACATCATGCGGAATGCCACACTGGATGAAGCACAAGCTGGAATCAAAATTGAAGGGAGAAATATCAATCACCTCAGATACACAGACAACACCACCCTTATGGCAGAAAGCGAAGAAAAGCTAAAGAGCCTCTTGATGAGAGTGAAAGAACAGAGTGAAAAAGCTGGCTTAAAACTCAATATGAGAAAAAAAAATAAGATCATGGTATCCAGTCCCATCACTTCATTGGCAAATAGATGGGGAAACAGTGACAAACTTTTTTTCCATGGGCTCCAAAATCACTGCAGATGGTGACTACAGCCATGAAATTAAAAGACGCTTGCTCCTTGGAAGAAAACCTATGACCAACTTAGACAGTGTATTAAAAAGCAGAGACATTACTTTGCCACCAAAGGTCCATGTAGTCAAAGCTATGATTTTTCCAGTAGTCGTGTATAGATGTGAGTGTTGGACCATAAAGAAGGCTGAGTGTGCAAGAATTGATGCTTTTGAACTGTGGTGTTGGAGAAGACTCTTGATAGTCCCTTGGACTGCAAGGAGATCCAACCAGTCCATTCTGAAGGAGATCAGTCCTGAATATTCATTGGAAGGACTGATGCTGGAGCTGAAGCTCCAATACTTTGGCCATCTGATGTGAAGAACCGACTCATTGGTAAAAACCGTGATTGCTGTGAAAGATTGAAGGCAGGAGGAGAAGTGGACGACAGAGGACAAGATGGTTGGATGGCATCCCCGACTCAATGGACAAGAGTTTGAGCAAACTCTGGGAGATGGTGAAGGACAGGAAAGCCTGGTGTGGTGAAGGACAGGGAAGCCTGGTACATTCTGACCACTGTGAAGTGGTGCCTTATTGCACTTTGATTTGCATTTCTCTAATAATTAGCAATGATGAGCACCTTTTCATGTGCCTATTGGACATCTGTATGTCTTTGGAGAATTGCTCATTTTTTCAATTGTGTTGTTTTTGTTGTTGTTATTGAATGTTTGAATGTATGAATATATGAATTTTTTGTATATTTTGGAAATTAAGCACTGGTCAGTTGCATCATTTGTAAATATTTTCTCCCAAGCCATAGATAGTCTTTTCATTTTGTTTATGATTTCCTTTGCTGTGAAAAAGCTTGTAAGTTTGATTACATGTCATTTGTTTCTTTTTGCTTTTATTTCAATTGCCTTAGGAGACTTATGTAAGAAAACATTGGTACAATTTATGTCAGTGGATGTTTTGCCTATATTCTATTCTAGAAGTTTTACAGTGTGACTGGCTTATTTAACTTAGCAAAATGTCTTCAAGGTTCATCCATATCGTTGCATGCATTATTGCATTGTATGTATATATCACGTTTTGTTTATCCATTCATTCGTCCATGGACATTTGTGTTCCTTCCACCTTTTGTCCATTATGAATAAGGCTGCTGTGAACATTAGTACACAAATATCTCCTCAAGACTGTTTTCAATTCTTTTGGACATATACCCACAAACAGAATTGCTGGACCTTATGGTAATTCTATTTTTTTAATTTTTTGAGAAACCGCCACATTATTTTCCAGAGCAGCTACCCAATTTTACATTTCTACCAGTAGTACACAAGGACTTCAGTGTCTCCATACCCACACCAACATGTATTATTTTCTGGTTTATTTTTTAATAGCAGCCATCCTAATGGATATGTGGTAAGCCATTAAGTATTGAAGTGGTTTCTTACACAGGAATGAAAACTTGTTTAAAGAGGCCAGTTTTGCCCTGATTACAACCCACACAAAACATTATAAGAAAACTACATACCAACGTCAACCATGAACATGGGTGTAAATTTTTAATTAAACATTAGCATGTCAAATCCAACAATATGTTAAAATGTCATACAAAGTAAAATTTATCTCAAGAATTCAGGATTTGTTTAATGTTTATAAATCAATCAGGGTTAATTCAAGATATGCTAAGGACTGAATTTTCTTGACACCCGAAATTTATATGTTGAAATTCTAATTCTCAATGTGATTGTTATCAGGAAGGGCCTAAGGGACATAATTAGGTCATGAAGGCAGAGTCTCATGAATAGGATGAATGCCCTTATTAAAGGGACTCCAGAGAGATCCTTCTCCCCTTATACTGTGTGAGAAGACAGCAAGAAGATACTAAATGTGAACTAGAACAAGGGCCATCATCAGAATGCAAACATTCCAGCATGTTGGTTTTGGACTTCATAGCTTCCAGAACTGTGAGAAATAATTTTTGCTGTTTATAAGCTACCCAATATATGGTCTTTTCTTATGTCAGTGCAAGTGGACTAAGATACAGTATTAACAGGTTAAAAAATACTATCACCTAAAAAATGCAGAAAAAGCATTTCACAAAATTAAACACCCATTCCTGATTTGAAAAACCTCTCAGAAAACTTGGAATAAATGTAAATTTTCACAATATAATAAAATCAATTCACAAAAATCTTACAGCTAACATTTTACTTATGAATAAAAGACAATTATTCTCCCCCAAGATCAGAAACAAGACAAGAATGTCCACACCCACCACTTCTGTTAAATACTGTACCATCAATTTGAGATATTTTAATCGGTCAAAACAAGGGGGGAACAAAATTCATCCAGCTTGAAAAGAATGATATAAAACTGCTTTTTTTTGCAGATGACAGGATCATCTATGATCATTTATGCATCAATAGAAAACCATACGGGACTTACAGGGAAGTTGCTAATTACTAGTTATAGAAAAGTTAGCAACGTTATAAGATAAAAGATTAGTATATAAAAATCTATTATATTTCTATATATGAGCAATAAATAATCATTGAATAAAATTAAAAGAACTAATCAATTTCATTTATATTAGTGCCAAAAGCAATGAGA
Source organism: Oryx dammah (assembly GCF_014754425.2). Classification (NCBI taxonomy): domain Eukaryota; kingdom Metazoa; phylum Chordata; class Mammalia; order Artiodactyla; family Bovidae; genus Oryx; species Oryx dammah. The sequence continues at coordinate 55,393,103 of NW_024070207.1, forward strand.
GATAAACCTGGAAAAAGATGTGCAAGTCTGAAAACCAAAAATATTTCTGAGAGCAATGAAAAATGGAGAGATATACTATATTTATGGATTATAAAAATCAATAGTATTTTGAGTCTAATGCTCTCCAAATTGACCTATAAATTCAGTGCAATCCCAACCAAAATTCCAGTAAGATCTTTTTATAAAATATCAACAAGCTGATTTTAAAATTGCCTTAGATAGAAAGGAAAAGAATCTAGATTAGACAGAACAATTTTGAAAGAGAAAGAAACTGTTTGAGGATTTATAGTACTGGATTTCAAGACATATTCTAAAGCTATAGAGCTGTGCTTAGTCGCTCAGTTGTAGCCTACTCTTTGCGACCCCATCGACTGTAGCCTGCCAGGCTCCTCTGTCCATGGTGATTCTCCAGGCAAGAATACTGGAGTGGGTTGCCATTTCCTCCTCCAGGGGATCTTCCTCATCCAGGGATTGGACCCAGGTCTCCCGCATTGCAGGTGGATTCTTTACAGTCTGAGCCACCAGGAAAACCCTGGATACACGTATATACTTCCCTGTATACACCAGGGAAGCTATAGAACAAGACGGTATGATATTAGAACAAATATAGACAAATAGACCAATGGAATACAGTCTAGAAATAGACTCATGTGTACATATGGTCAGTTGAATTTTTCCAGCGTGCAAAGGTAATTCAGTGAAGAAAGAATAATATTGCCAACAAATTGTGAAGGAATAATTGGATTGTATACGCAAAAAAATTAAACCTTGACACAAATTGCACAGCATATAAAAAACTTACCTGAAAATGTATCATAAACTTCAATGCAAAAACCTTAATGTATACATCATCTATAATAAAATACTGTTGAGTTTGGATTATGCAAAGATTTATTACATACTGAACTGAAAGCCCAACCCATGAAATAATTGATAAATTTAACTTCATCCAAGTTAACAAATTTTGCTCTTCAAAAGACACTGTTAAGAGAGTAAACGGACGAGCTACACACTAGGAGAAATTATTCACAAATCACATATCTGATAAAGGATTGTATTCAGAATATATTAAAATCAACAAAGTGTAATAATACGAAAACAACCCAGGTCCAAAATGGGCAAAAATATTCACCAAAGAACATATATGGATAGCAAATAAGCACATAAAATGACGTTCAACATTGTAAGTCATGAAGGAAAAGCAAATTAAAATCTTGAGATACCACTTTAGGCATACTGGAATGTCTAAACTAAAAGGACTTCTCATACCAATTGTTGCTGAGGTTGTGAAGCAGCTGAACTTCTCATACACTGCTGGTAGGAATGCTAAAATGGTTCAGTGCTGGTAGGAATGGTACAATGGTACAATTTAGGAAAACAGTTTTATATATACTTACCATATGACCCAGCCATACCACCCCTAGGTATTTACTCAAGAGAAATTAAAATATGTGTTCATACAAATACTTGAACATGAATCTTCACAACAGCTGTCTTCGTAATATTCAAAAACTAGAAAGCAAGTCAATGGCAGCATGAGGGTAGGTCAGAATAATCATACAGGAAGAGGATTACCAAAGGGAGTAGGGAAACCTTTGGAGTTAGCAGATATGTTCCTTCTCTTGGTTATGGTGATGGCTTCATGGGTTAATACTTAAAACATATCAAATTGTACCACATAAATATATGCAATTTCTTTTATATCAATTATACCTCAATGAGGCTATTTTTCAACGCTTCTCTGTTAAGAAAACTTTTAAAACACATTCAGAACTCACTTTCAAGATGGTCAATTAAGCACATGTTTACTTTTTTTCCTCAAATAGAAATGCATTGACTCAAAGTAGTTCTGAAAGTGCATACTGGAGAACCTAATACAGTCTAGAAACTGAATCCAAGAAGATTTCCCAAAGGAAATGACATTTCTTTTGAGATTTTGATGGTAAATAAGAGAAGGAAAGGCTAACAAAATGGGAAGAAATTTAAGAGAGCTTCAGGCAAAATGAACCATGTGATAAATTTTCCAAGTTGGTTAAATATTCTAAACTTCCTTGGGCCTTAATGAGATTAAGAAAATGAAAATTTTCAAGATATTCTTGAGGATTTGGTTATACTTTGAATACTGAGTTAAATAGAACTTGTTTTAAACATGATACCCTGGATTTTGCATCACACATAGTACCCTATAAGCGTAAAGCTGGAAGGATCCCCAAGAGAGAATCAAAACCAGTGATACTCAATTATAATCTCCCTCCTTCTATCAACAGTTATATATAACAAAAGATAACTCTCAAAGGAAAAGTAATTCTCAGTTTTCTAATATACCTTTTACATCCTCATGGGAGTCCCTACCCTCAACTGAATGTTTTCATTTTTCAAATGGAAAGACTAAGTCCCAGAGAGGGCAAGGAGGGTAAATCACATAGCAAAGAAATAGCAAAGTTAGGACAAGAACTCAGGTTTTTTGAGTTGCAAGCCAGTGCTCTTTCTATAACCTGTGAGACAGTATAGTGTAACATGGATTCTGGAATAAGACTGATGGGACCAAACCCTGGCCCTATTCCTTACTAGTCATGTAACCTTGGACAACTTAATATTCCTGAGCCTGTTTCCTCATCTTTAAAATTAAATGGTTAATATTTTGAAACATGCTTAAAAATGAATTGAAATAAGAATGAATAATTATTATTTAGGAAGAACTCTATAATGAGTTGCCATGGTTGGTATAGCACCATAAGAATTCACATCATGCCATACTTGATACATTTACTAGAATCATGGAAAGTGGGAAAAAGTCTGGCAGCTTATCACTTGGAATGAAGTCCATTTGCATTAAATAACAGAAATAAAAACAAGTAGAAACTCAAACACTAAAAGATGCTGATCTTAAGGTATATGTCTAGCTAACTCACAGTCTCCCCTCCCACAGGGGCATGTATCTGGAGAAAAGGCTATAAAGACAAAATTTCCTAAATTCTTCCAGAAAAACCCTTACTATGACCTTAATCCCAGGAACTAACTATAAGTCTCCAGGCCAGGCTAAAAGCTATTGATCAGGCTCTAGGTATGGCAGCCTGCATTCTCTGGGAGAGAATTTAATATGCTGATCATGCTTTTTCTTATTCATTCAACAAATATTCACTGAGCACTTACTCTATGCCAAGCTCTGGCATAGACCCTGGAGATACAGCAGGTATCAAAGTACTGCCACCATAGGGCTCACATTCTAATCAGGGAATACAGACAACAAACAAGCATGTAAATAGGATGTCAGAGAGTGATTAAGTGTAATAGAAAAATAAAGCAGGGGAAGGAGAATAGGGAATAGCACACAGAGGAATGTGTATATATATGTACACACACATACATACATATGCAAATATGTTTATATAAATATATATTCCTAAGCCACATACCTGATATACTTTCTATTCTACTTAATCTGCTTTTATTTTTATGTATATGTATAAAACTCTTAAAGAGATGGGAATACTAGACCACATTACCTACCTCCTGAGAAATCTGTAGGCAAGTCAAGAAGCAACAGTTAGAACTGGACATGGAAAAATGGACTGGTTCCAAATTGAGAAAGGGGCACGTCAAGGCTGTATATTGTCACCCTGCTTATTTAACTCATTTGCAGAGTGCATCATGCAAAATGCTGGGCTGGATGAAGCACAAGCTGGAATCAAGATTGCCAGGAGAAATATCAATAACCTCAAATATGCGGATGACACCACCCTTATGGCAGAAAGTGAAGAAAAACTAAAGAGCCTCTTGATGAAAGTGAAAGAGGAGAGTGAAAAGTTGGCTTAAAGCTCAACTTTCAGAAAACTAAGATCATGGCACCCAGTCCCATCACTTTATGGCAAATAGATGGGGAAACAATAGAAACAGTGAGAGACTTTATTTTCTTGGGCTCCAAAACCACTGCAGATGATGACTGCAACCATGAAATTAATAGACGCTTGCTCCTTGGAAGAGAAGTTGTGACCAAACTAGACAGCATATTAAAAAGCAGAAACATTACTTTGCTGACAAAGGACTATCTAGTCAAAGCTATGATTTTTCCAGTAGTCATGTATGGATGTGAGAGTTAGACTATAAAGAAAGCTGAGCACAGAAGAATTGATGTGTATATAATATGTATGAATACATGTATATGTGATATGTGTTAAAGTGTTAGAGACTCAGTCGTGTCTGACTCTTTGTGATCTCATGGACTGTAGCCCACCAGGCTCCTTTATCCATGAAATTCTCCAGGCCAGAAGACTGGAGTGGGTTGCTGTTTCCTTCTCTAGGGGATGTTCCTGACCCAGCAATCAAACCTGGATCTATAAATTGGTACATCAATGAAAAGTAAACATTTGAGCAGGGGCATGAAAAGAATCTACCTGCAGTACAGGAGACCTGGGTTCAATCCCTGGGTTGGGAAGATCCCCTGGAGAAGGGAAAGGCTACCCACTCCAGTATTCTGGCCTGGAGAATTCCATGGACTGTATAGTCCATGGGGTCGAAGAGTCGGACATGACTGAGCAACTTTCACATGAAGGAGGAAGGGCAGTGATTTCATACAAATATCAGGGGAAAGAAGAGTCTAGAGAGAGGAAACATCAAGTGCAGAGGCCACATGCAGGAGTGTCCTTGGCATGTGTAGGGAACAAGGAGCCATGAATGGGGGCACTGGGGTATGGAAGAGAAGGTTTCAGATGTGGTGAGTAGCAATATCATATAGGGCCTTGTGGTGAGTAGCAATATCATATAGGGCCTTATGGAATGTTGTAAGGAATGTGGCTTTTACTTGAGCAAAATAGAAAGACATTAGAGCATTTTGAGGGGAGGCAGAACATGCGATTTACATTTTTGAAAGATCACTCTGGCTGCAGTGTGGAGAACATACTCAGTGGAGTCAGGGCAGAAGCAAGAACACCACTTAGAGATAATTGCAATAAGCCAAGTGAAAGGTGACGGTAGCTAGATACAGGGTGGTAGCAGGGAAGAAGATAAAAACTGGTCAGATACTAGATATATACTGAAGGGTTTGAAGATTGAGCAGATGTGTTATTTGTGAGAGACAAATCACAAGAGATTGCAAGATATTAGACCTGAACAGCTAGAAGCTTGCACTTGCCACACAGCAACAAGGGAGGATTGTGTAAGCAATGTGTTTGGAGAATAAAGACAGAAATTCAATTTACAATACATTTAGTTCTGCTTTAATGTGACATCTGTTCCTGACAGTCACTCTACTATGCAAAATCACTCAATAAAAACCTAGAGCTTATAGAAGAAAATGGAGATTATGGACACAATACTCAAAAACTTTATCACTGACACATAAAAAATATGAATGTCTTATAAAACATATTGCAATAATTTTACACATGTAAAATGGTTAAGAAATATATAAATACTGCACAATACATAAGGTGCTTTACCTTGAAAAAGACAGGAAGTTTACATGTGCAAGTGGGCATCAGAAAGGATACAGTTTGTGAGTTCTTTTGAAGAGGTAGAAAGAGGATCATCTGAAATCTGAGGCAAAGTTATAAGGCCAGAGGTAAATGAGTATGACTCCTAGCTTCAGTCCTTCCAATGAATATTCAGGACTGGTTTCCTTTAGGATTGACTGGCTGGATCTCCTTGCAGTCCAAGGGATTTTCAAGAGCCTTCTCCAACACCACAGTTCAAAAGCATCAACCCTTCTGCACTCAGCTTTCTTTATGGTCCAACTCAAACATCCATACATGACTACTGGACAAACCATAGCTTTGACTATGAAAGGTTGTTGTTGAACCACAAAAGACGCCTGGATTCTTGGCCTCAGAAGAAGAATTCAATCTGGGGCCAGTGACGAGGCTTGATCACTCAGAGATTTCGTGTAATAATTTTTTTTTTAAAGTATAAAAGAGATAGAGAAAGCTTCTGACATAGACATCAAAAGAAGGCAGAAAGAGTGCCCCCCTGATAGTCTTTAGCCTAATGATAAACATAGCTACTAGCAGTCTGCTAATTAGAGAAAGGAAATGTCTCAAAACTCAGGGACTGGCACCAGGCCCCTCACCCACAACATGCATTTTGAGATAACATTGGGACAAAGTGAGTTGTCCTGGGCCATAAAATGATTAACATGAATAGAAAAAAGGCTAATTTCCAAGCAAATACAGTTTCATTAACATAGCTGAAGAGAACATTTGCCTGAGTAAAACATACTGGTTTGTCAAGTTCTGAGTCTTAGCCAGAACCTACTTGAAGACAGAGTCTAGGGTAAATACATAGTTCATTAACATAGCTTAAGACAAACATTTCCATAAGAAAAAGGCATTGGTTGGCTCAAGGTTTGAGAAAAGTTAAGTTCATGCAGGAGACCTGGGTTCGATCCCTGGGTCAGGAAGATTCCCTGGAGAAGGCAACGGCACCCCACTCCAGTACTCTTGCCTGGAAAATCCCATGGATGGAGGAGCCTGGTAGGCTACAGTCTGTGAGGTCACAGAGTCGGACACAACTGAGCGACTTCACTTTCTTCTTTCTTTCTTTCTTTCACTCAAGGTTTGAGAAAAGTTAAGTTCAGGTGCAGCCAGATGCCATCACGGCAACACAGAATATTATTGTTTTAATTTTTATTTAAATTTCATTTTTATTTTACATTGGCATATAGTTTATTTACAATGTTGTGTTAGTTTCAGGTGTACAGCAAAGTGATTCAGCTATACATGTGCATATATCCACTCCTTTTCAGATTTTTTTTTCCAAGTCAACTTGTTTATTTTTTACTTTTTAAATATAAATTATTTATTTTAATTGGAGGCTAATTACTTTACAATATTGTATTGGTTTTTCCATACATCAACATGAATCCGCCACGGGTGTACACGTGTTCCCCATCCTGAACCCCCTTCCCTCCTCCCTCCCCGTACCATCCCTCTGGGTCCTCCCAGTGCACCAGCCCCAAGCATCCTGTATCCTGTATCGAACATAGACTGGTGATTAGTTTCATATATGATATTATACATGTTTCAATGCCATTCTCCCAAATCATCCCACCCTCTCCCTCTCCCACAGGGTCCAAAAGACTGTTCTATACATCTGTGTCTCTTTTGCTGTCTCACATACAGGGTTATCATTACCATCTTTCTAAATTCCATATATATGTGTTAGTATACTGTATGGTGTTTTTCCTTCTGGCTTACTTCACTCTGTGTAATAGGCTCCAGTTTCATCCACCTCATTAGAACTGATTCAAATGTATTCTTTTTAATGGCTGAGTAATACTCCATTGTGTATATGTACCACAGCTTTCTTATCCATTCGTCTGCTGATGGACATCTAGGTTGCTTCCATGTCCTGGCTACTATAAACAGTGCTGCGATGAACATTGGGGTACATGTGTCTCTTTCAATTCTGGGTTCCTCACTGTGTATGCCCAGTAGTGAGATTGCTGGGTCATAAGGCAGTCCTATTTCCAGCTTTTTAAGGAATCTCCACACTGTTCTTCATAGTGGCTGTACTAGTTTGCATTCCCACCAACAGTGTAAGAGGGTTCCCTTTTCTCCACACCCTCTCCAGCATTTATTGTTTGTAGACTTTTGGATTGCAGCCATTCTGACTGGGGTGAAATGGTACCTCATTGTGGTTTTGATTTGCATTTCTCTGATAATGAGTGATGCTGAGCATCTTTTCATGTGTTTGTTAGCCATCTGTATGTCTTTGGAGAAATGTCTGTTTAGTTCTTAGGCCCATTTTTTGATTGGGTCATTTATTTTTCTGGAATTGAGCTGCAGGAGTTGCTTGTATATTTTTGAGATTAGTTGTCAGTTGCTTCATTTTCTATTATTTTTTTTCCCATTCTGAAGGCTGTCTTTCACCTTGCTTATAGTTTCCTTTGTTGTGCAGAAGCTTTTAATTTTAATTAGGTCTCATTTGTTTATTTTTGCATTTTTCCCAATATTCTGGGAGGTGGGTTATAAAGGATCCTGCTGTGATTTATGTCGGAGAGACAACATAGAATTTTAAGAGAAACCTCCTTTTAATTTTGTATAGAGAGGGAAAAAAATCTGACATTTGTTTGTTTCCTCCTGCCTCTTAAGAGAGAGATAAAAAATGTCTGACACTTGCAGCCTATTTCCTCCATTTGGAAACCCCTGGCCTTCCTGCCTGTTACCCTCTCAACTATGTGAGCCTTTGTTGGGAAAGTAATGTCTCTGCTTTTTAACACACTGTTTAGGTTTGTCATATCTTTCCTTCCAAGAAGCAAACGTCTTTTAATTTCATGGCTACAGTCACTGTCCACAGTGATTTTGGACCAGAGAAAATAAAGTCTGTCACTGTTTCCATTGTTTCTCCATCTATTTGCCATGAAGTGATGGGGCCCTTTGAATGCAGAGTTTCAAAGACTAGCAAGTAAAGAAAGCCTTCCTCAGTGCAAAGAAATAGAGGAAAACAATAGAATGGGAAAAACTAGAGATCTCTTCAAGAAAATTAGAGATATCAAGGGAACATTTCATGCAAAGGTGGGCTCAATGCAGGACAGAAATGGTATGAACCTAATAGAAGCAGAAGAGATTAAGAAAAGGCAGCAAGAATACACAGAAGAAATATACCAAAAAGATCTTCATGACCCTGGTAACCACGATGGTGTGATCACTCACCTAGAGCCAGACATCTTGGAATGTGAAGTCAAGTGGGCCTTAGGAAGCATCACTATGAACAAAGCTAGTAGAAGGGCTGGAATTCCCATTAAGCTATTACAAGTCTTAAAAGATGATGCTGTGAAAGTGCTACACTCAATATGTCAGCAAATTTGGAAAACTCAGCAGTGGCCACAGGACTGGAAAAGGTCAGTTTTCATTGTAATCCCAAGGAAAGGTAATGCCAAAGAATGCTCAAACTACCGCACAATTGCACTCATCTCACACACTAGCAAAGTATTGCTCAAAATTTTCCAAGCCAGCTTCAACAGTACATGAACCGTGAACTTCCAGATGTTGAAGCTGGTTTTAGAAAAGACAGAGGAACTAGAGATCAAACTGCCAACATCCGTTGGATTATTGAAAAAGTAAGAGAGTTCCAGAAAAACATCTATTTCTGCTTTACTGACTATGCCAAAGCCTTTGACTGTGTGGATCACCCAAAACTGTGGAAAATTCTGAAAAAGATGGGAATACCAGACCACCTGACCTGCTTCCTGAGAAATCTGTATGCAAGTCAGGAAGCAACAGTTAGAACTGAACATGGAACAACAAACTAGTTCCAAATAGGGAAAGGCTGGATATTGTCACCCTGCTTATTTAACTTATATGCAGAGCACATTGTGAGAAACACTGGGCTTGATGAAGCACACGTTGGAATCAAGATTGCCAGGAAAATTATCAATAACCTCAGGTATGCAGATAATACCACCCTTATGGCAGAAAGTGAAGAAGAACTAAAGAGCTTCTTGATGAAAGTGAAAGAGGAGAGTGAAAAAGTTGGCTTAAAGCTCAACATTCAGAAAACTAAGATCATGGCATCTGGTCCCATCACTTCATGGCAAATAGACAGAGAAACAGTGTAAACAGTAGCTAAGTTTATTTTTCTGGGATCCAAAATCACTGCATATGGTGATTGCAGCCATGAAATTAAGACACATACTCCTTGGAAGGAAAGTTATGACCAACCTAGACAGCATATTAAAAAGCAGAGACATTACTTTGCCTACAAAGGTCCATCTAGTCAAGGCTATGGTTTTTCCACTGGTCATGTATGGATATGAGAGTTGTACTATAAAGAAAGCCGAGTGCAGAAGAATTGATGGTTTTGAACTGTGGTGTTGGAGAAGACTCTTGAGAGTCCATTGGACTGCAAGGAGATTCAACCAGCCCATCCTAAAGGAAATCAGTCCTGCATATATATTCATTGGAAGGACCGATGTTGAAACTGAAAGTTCAGTTCTTTGGCCACCTGATGCGAAGAACTGACTCATTTGAAAAGACCCTGATGCTGGGAAAGATTGAAGGGGAAGATTGGAGGAGAAGGGGACGACAGAGGATGAGCTGGTTGGATAGCATCACTGACTCAATGGACGAGTTTTAGTAAACTCTGGGAGTTGGTGATGAATGGGGAAGCCTGGCATGCTGCAGTCCATGGGGTCACTAAGAGTCGGACACAACTGAGTGACTGAACTGAACTGAACTGATGGGACTGGATGCCATGATTTTAATTTTTTGAGTGTTGAGTTTTAAGCCAGCTTTTCCACTGTGCTCTTTCACCTTCAAGGAGAGGCTCTTTAGGTCCTCTTTGCTTTCTGCCATAAGGGTGGTGTCATCTGCATATCTGAGGTTATTGATATTTTTCCTGGCAATCTTGATTCCAGCTTGTGCATCAACCAGTCCAGCATTTCTCATGATGTACTCTGCATATATGTTAAATAAGCAGTGTGACAATATACAGCCTTGACATCCTCCTTTTCCAGTTTGGAACCTGTCCGTTGTCCATGTCCTGTTTTAACTGTTGCTTCTTGACCTGCATACAGATTTCTCAGGAGGCAGGAAGGTGGTCTGGTACTCCCATCTCTTGAATAATTTTCCCCAGTTTGTTTTGGTCCACACAGTCAAAGGCTTTAGTCAATGAAGCAGAAGTAGATGTTTTTCTGGAATTCTCTTGCTTTTTCCATGATCCAACAGATATTGGCAATTTGATCTCTGGTTCCTCTGCCTTTTCTAAATCCAGCTTGAACATCTGGAAATTCTTGGTTCATGTACTGTTGAACACTGGCTTGGAGAATTTTGAGCATTACTTTCCTAAGCATGTGAAATGAGTAAAATATTGAGGTAGTTTGAACATTCTTTGGCATTGTCCTTCTTTGGGATTGGACAAAATGTGATAAACTGGTAGATATTTGAAATGTCTACATATGTATATTATATGGAATCCTTCATGGCTCAGTTCAGCCAGAGTTTTCTGTGTTCCCCAAGTGATTTTCTTGGAGAAAAACCACACATAACCCAAATCCACATTACACTCAAATTGTCACTGAATTCATCAATCACATTGGAATAAATTTGTGTTCTCAAGGCACATGTTACAGAGTAACTGACTCTATGTTAGACATCAAGATAGATATATCAAGTAAGCAACCAGATTTATAAATCTAGAGTTCATGGTAGAGGTATCAGTTAAATCTAATTTAAAAGTAATAAATATATATGTGTGTGTGTGTGTATATATATATTATATATATATATATATATATATATATCACTGTTAAAAGTGATGGGATTGGATGAGACTACCTAGGGAGTGAATATAAATGTAGAGGTCACCTAACTGAACCCTAGTAAAACAGAGCAGGACCCTGCAGAGCCTCTGGGCACAGAAACCTTTCTGTCCCTAGTTTTCTTGTCTGTAGGGAATAGACTCCAGCCTCCATGACCTTCCCTGAGTTCCAAAGGACAGATTCAAACCTTGCTAATCAAGGGAGGAGCAGCCAAAAAATCCTCTGAGGCAAGATCAAAGGGAGTGCAGTCCCTGAAGACACCCAAAACTTGTCAGCAACCCCACTCTTGAACCATTGCTATGAAACCCCTCACCGAATCCTCCCAGGTGGGGATGCATAGTTTTTCAGGGCAGGAGTCCACTGTGGCCCCCTTTGCCTGGCAAATCAATAAAGCTATTATTTTCTACTTCACCCAAAGCTCTGTCTCTAAAATTTTATTCGTATCAGTGCACAGAGGCCAAGCTTTCATCATCACTGGGACACCTACAGCATTTAGAAGTAATGAAGGTGATGAGGAATAAGAAAAGGATTCTGAGAAGGAGCAGCCAGAGGTGAGGTTGGAGGAAATCAGGGAAACGAACTCTTCCTGAAAGCCAAGTGAAGAAAGTCTACAAGGAATGGGGAACATTCTACCAGATCAATATATAGCAGATAGGTCCAAAAAGGACTGAGAATTGTTCCTAGAATCTGGTTAACTGACTGAGTGAGTGAAAGTCAGCTGTGTATGTATGTGTGTGTATGTTTGTGTGTGAATACATATGTGTGAAAGTGACAGTCACTCAGTCATGTCCAACTCTTTGTGACCCCCTGGACTATACAGCCCATGGAATTCTCCAAGCCAGAATACTGGAGTGGGTAGCCTTTCCCTTCTCCAGGGTATCTTCCCAACCCAGGGATCAAATCCAAGAATCAAACCCAGGTCTCCAACATTGCAGGCAGATTCTTTACCAGCTGGGCCAGAAGGGAAGGTTAACTGAAGGTGACTGCTAACTTTGAACAAGAACATTTGGGTGGTATGGTGAGAGACAAAACCTGATTGGAGGTAGTTGAAGGGGAAATGGAGAAAGAGGGACTGAGGAGAGTATAGGGAGCTTTTTTTGAGGGGAAGATAAATAGAGAAAAGGGCAAAGCGAGGCATTAGCTGTTTTAAGATTTTTAAAAATCACAGCTTTCTTTGTATACTGATCAGATTAGAGGAGAAGGAAAATTTGACCATATAGGAGACAGGGTAGATTTGCTGGATCTGCCATTGTACTAACAGACTAGAGGAAAAGGAATCCAGTGCTAGGAGTATGGACAGTTGATCCTCAGCACCCAGAGTGAAGACAGAGTTCCTGGGCATAGATGTAAGTTGAAGAGATGCTAGCAGTATGTGCAGATTTTCTTCTGTTTTCTCCGTTTATCTCTGTTTTCCCAAGGAAGTAAGAAGCAAGGTTATCAGCAGAGAGTGTGGTAGGAGAGGAAATGCTAGACATTCCAGAAGAGAAAAATCAAACTGTTGTTCAGGAGAGCTTATGAGTGAAAGGACTAGGGTAACAGGAGAGTACATTTGCTTAAAACATTTCTTATACATAGAACTGCTGTATATAACAAAGGGTACAACTATTTTAATTTTGTTAAATATTGAAAGATTCCCCTCTGAGGTTTAGTTCACATTCCCACATGTAACAAGTCTGCTTCCCCAAGCTTTTGCCAACACAGTATGCTATCATTTTCACCCTTCCTGATCTGATAGTTGAGAATGTTATTGGTGTGATTTTAATTTGCATTTTTCTTATTTAAATGAACTTGAATATATTTTCTTCTGATTAATGATGAAAGACCACAGATAGAACTGTATCCTCCCAGGGAGCTGTGACTTGGTAAATTAGACAAGCAATTTCTTTTTGTCCTAGGTTTTCACTCTTTCAGTCAACATTGATTGAATGTCTAGTATGGATCATGTATTGTTCTATTAATTAAGGGATACAGCAGTGGACAAAAATAAAACAAAATAAGGTCAGAGCCTGAACTGGGCACCATAGCCCAGAATCACAGAAACTCCAGGGAAGGAGATGTCTCAGATAATAACCTATAGTCCAAGATCACAAAACAAGGATCCAGATTAGTACCCTGAACTGAGTCGTCTCCAACTCTTTGCGATCCCACGAACCGCAGCACGCCAGGCCTCCCTGTTCATCACCAACTCCCGGAGTTTACCCAAACTCATGTCCATTGAGTCAATGAAGCCATCCAACCATCTCAACCTGTCGTCCCCTTCTCCTCCTGCCCTCAATCTTTCCCAGCATCAGATTAGTACCCAGGCAGAGATAAATCTTTCTTTTATGTGCTATGGAGAGAGACAAAAGGATTTTTTTTTCTTTTTATATACTTTTTTAGTAAATTTATTTATTTTAATTGGAGGTTAATTACAATATTGTATTGGTTTTCCCATACATCACCATGTATCCACCACAGGTATACACATGTTCCCCATCCTGAACCCCCCTCCCTCCTCTCTCCCCGTACCATCCCTCTGGGTCGTCCCAGTGCACCAGCCCCAAGCATCCAGTATCATGCATTGAACCTGGGCTGGCGACTCGTTTCATATATGATATTATACATGTTTCAATGCCATTCTCCCAAATCATCCCACCCTCTCCCTCTCCTACAGAGTCCAAAAGACTCTGTGGATGTTCTATACATCTGTGTCTCTTTTGCTGTGTCACATACAGGGTTATCATTACCATCTTTCTAAATTCCATATATGCGCATTAGTATACTGTATTGGTGTTTTTCTTTCTGGCTTACTTCACTCTGTATAATAGGCTCCAGTTTCATCCACCTCATTAGAACTGATTCAAATGTATTCTTTTTAATGGCTGAGTAATACTCCATTGTGTATATGTACCACAGCTTTCTTATCCATTCATCTGCTGATGAACATCTAGGTTGCTTCCATGTCCTGGCTATTATAAACAGTGCTGCGATGAACATTGGGGTACATGTGTCTCTTTCAATTCTGGTTTCCTCGGTGTGTATGCCCAGCAGTGGGATTGCTGGGTCATAAGCTGATTGCTACTGCTGCTGCTAAGTCGCTTCAGTCGTGTCTGACTCTGTGTGACCCCAGAGACGGCAGCCCACCAGGCTCCCCTGTCCCTGGGATTCTCCAGGCAAGAACACTGGAGTGGGTTGCCATTTCCTTCTCCAATGCATTAGTAAGTGACATAAATCAGTTCAGCCTTAGGAGGATGAATCAACCCATGTATCTGTTAAGGATGGAGGAGAAACAGTGGCTGGTTCATAGTAAATGCTTAATACATACAAAAGGAGAAAAAGAAGAGAAAGGACCACCCAACAAGGAAAAGTCATCCCAGATACAATAGTATCCCTCTTTTTCATAGAATTCTAAATCAAATGGTCTGGTAAAACTCTGGGAGAGAAATAGAGTACAGAGAAAACAGTTGCTGGAAGCTGTTCTTAGCCACTCTCCCAGGTCCTCTGGACTCTGTAATTTTCCAGGCTTGTATGCAATGGCAAATCTAGAGCAGAGCTGGAGGTGTAATGCCTGTTTAAAGATAGATTTTCAGCCTTAAATAAATTCCTCTTGGCAATGCTCTCAGCTATTGCCCCTGGGGACTAGTACACATTTCCATTCAAGTGTCAAATGACCAAAAATGCTGAACTATTTAACTCAAATTTGCCTGAACCAAGTTCCTCAGTGACAATCTAACATGCAAACCAAAAGAGTAATGCTATTTGAAAGGTTTTGTTGCTTACTCCTGCCACCAGCAGTGCCCATGTGTGCACAATTCCAGTCTACCAGGTAAATTAGCTGACTGTCTGATCCAAATAGGAAGTATACAGAGGGCTCAAAAAAAAAATAGTGGTGTAGAAGGTTGCTAACCTTCCCTGTTTCCCACGCACACACACCAAATGGACAGCTGTACATGGAGCAATTCCCTCTGAAGGAAATCCAGAAAAGTAGCTGAGTGATTCCTACATATCAGGCAAATGAGAAAATATCCACATCAAAACAGGCAGGAAAAGCTGAGACACACTTGTGCCATAAAACCCACCCCCGTCCAGTGCTATACAACTGGGAGGATGGCCCCAAACCCCAGTTTCTCCCTGAGAAATCGAGTGTCCCAACTTTTATAGCTCTAGCTCAAGGGATAATCCCCAAAACGTCTACCTCTGAAAGCCAGCAGTACTTGCATCCATAAGACCTACAAGACTATAGCAAACGAAGCAATTCTTGACCAGCGAAGCACACAAGCAATGACTGTGGCTATGCTCAGCAGAAAGAACAGACAAAAAATGCCCATCTCTTGGTCTTTTCCTGAAAGGAGTCTAAATGCAGACTTCATAAGCTGCTGTCTGAGGGTCTGGCTTCTAATTTGAGCATGCATCAAGAGACTGGCTGCCATCCTCCCTAGAGCCCAGGGAAGCCAGTGGGAACTTCCCTCATCTCCTCCTTCTGGCTGGTTCAAATGATAAAACCGAATGACCAGTATCTCCCTGGAAAGTGCTTATATACACATCTGATACCCTACCTTTTGCAGCTCCTGCCTAATGGAAGGGACCACAAATCACCTAGCTCTGATAGCCAACAGGGCTAGCATTTCACAAGTCCTACAGGATTACACTAAAGAAGCAGTTTTTACATAGGTGGAGGAAGATCCCCATCATGGCTCTCCCTCCAGGGCTCAGCACAGAGGAAAAAACAAATCTCCCATCTCCCAGTTTATTCCTGGAAGGGTCTTAACTATATATTTTCCCAACTGCCACCTGAGGGCCTAGCTTCTAACTAGCCTGCATCTAGGGGCTGACTGTGCTCCTTCCCTCTGGGACACTGATGGGTCTTGGCACACCTTCAACTACTAGGAGCCACGAAGGACAAAGAAGGTGTTTGGACAATCACAAGGGTTTGAGTGGCAACCAGGAGCTCAGACTAGACAGACTGACACGTTTCATTTTCTATACAAGACCACTCTGTCATGACTGGGAGAGGTGTCTGTTTTATCTGATGTACAGAAACCAACACAGAGAGTTGAGGAAAATGAAGAAATAGAGGACTGTGTTCCAAACAAAATAACAAGATAAATCTACAGAGCAGATTTTTTTTTTAGGAACAGATCTTAATGAAATGGAGATAAATGATTTACCTGATAGAATTCAAGATAATGGTCTTAAAGAAGCTCACTGTGGTGTGGAGATCAATTCATGAACAATCTATGGAATAGGAGAATATTTGCAAGCCACATATCTAATAAATGGTTAATATCCAATACATATAAGGAACTCATATAACTCAATAGCAGAAAACCACAAAATCACCCAATTTATAAATGGACAATGGACCTATATGGACATTTTCCCAAAGAAGATAAACAAGTGGCCAACAGGTACTTGAAAAACCCATGTTAAACATCACTAATCATCAATTAATGTAAATGAAAACCACAATGAGCTATCACTTCACATCTGTTAAGATGTATATTATCAAAAAGACAAGAGATTACAAGTATCGGTGGTGATGAGGAGTTAATGAAGATGTGAGGATGTGGAGAAAAGGGAACCCTTGTGTACTGTGGGAATATAAATTGGTATAGTCACTGTGGAAAACTGTCTGGAGGGTCCTTGAGAAATTAAAAATAGAACTACCATATGAACCATCAATCCCACTTCTGGGTATATATACAAAGGAAATAAAATCATTATCTTGAAGAGATATATGTGCTCCCATATTCATAGCAGCATTATTCACAATAGCCAAGGTATGGAAATAACTTATGTATGTGTCAGTAGATGAATGGATAAAGAACAGGTGGTACCTATGTACACTGAAATATTATTCTGCCTTTTAAAAGAAGGAGATCTGCTATTTGCAATAACACAGATGAACCTGGAGGGCTTTATGCTAAGTTAAATAAACCAGACAGAAAAAGACAAATATTTCAAGGTATCACTTATATATTGAATCAAAGAAAGAAAGAGAGAAAAAAAAGAGTCAAAC
Source organism: Oryx dammah (assembly GCF_014754425.2). Classification (NCBI taxonomy): domain Eukaryota; kingdom Metazoa; phylum Chordata; class Mammalia; order Artiodactyla; family Bovidae; genus Oryx; species Oryx dammah. The sequence goes on from NW_024070207.1 coordinate 55,410,355, forward strand.
TAATAGAAATAGTAAGTTGGTTGAATGGTTACCAGGGCAAGGGCTGAGAGGTACAATAGAGGTTGGTAAAAAGGCATAAACTTTCATTTATAAGATGAATAAGATCTGAGGATATAATTAGTGTATAACATGGTGATATAGTTGACAACAGTGTATTGTATAATTGAAATTTGCTAAGAGTAGAACTTACATGACCTCACAAAATGAAAAAAAAGTAAATCTTTGAGGTGATTTATATGTTAACTCAGGGAGGGATATTCTTTCACAATACACACATTCATCATGTTGTACACTTTAAATGTCTTACTATTTGGTAATTGTACCTAAATAAATCTGAAAAAATAGGAGCATCCATCAAATTTAATCATACAACTCTTGGCCAGTAACCTCCAGTTAGTAGAGCTAGTAGTATAAGCAATCCAACAAGTAGATATCTCATGTAACTGCTGAGACTCTTCTTCCCCCCATCTTCTACTTTTGATGTTAGAACTATGACATACATAATGATGTCCCAGTAAGTGCACCAACTGTACTATTCCTCTACAGTCTTTTATCCTACTGACCTCCTTGCTTTATCTGTATTTCACTCCAGGCACCTATCACCTTAAGCCAACTTTACTATGAACAACAACATCTGCCCATACTGAATATAACCACCAACATGAGAAGACAGCTGCTCTATTGTTGAGTGTTTATAATTCTTACAGTAGATGTCATGGTTACTGTTCAGATAAATAATCGCTGTACTGTGGGCCTTTAACTGAAGGACTTTTGAAGGTACTTCTATTATTTATAAGCTTGAGTCTCCAGGAAGCAGATCATGAAAAGGAGTTTGGGAATGCAAGAGGTTTACTGGAGAGTAATATGCATGGAAGATGAAAAAGGAATGAAGCAGGATAAGCAGGAAGAGCCCTCCAGTTGTGATGCAGATCTGACCTATGTGAAAGGAAAGTAGAACGGAAGCAATCTTTAGCAAGAAGAGTTTCAAGAAGTTAAGCAAGAAGGTCAAAGTAGAGATCTGAGAAAATCTTGGCAAATCCGCTGGGTAGATCTGGAGCGAAGATATCCCATTAGAAGTAACCCCCATTGGACAGAAAGGACCAGGCAGTAGTAAGTACACCATTCTCAGTCATTGGCTGGAGGCCATCTTGGAAGCCCATGGCTTCCCCTCAGACACTGAGGCAGACACTGAAGGTGACGAGGAAAAGTTAAAATTTTACATAACCTCCTGCTCCTTCTGCCTCTGTAACTCAGCTTGCCCCTTGCAAAGTCTGGATCCCATAGTTCATGTAGTTTCAGAAAGTAGGAACTTTACTGGAGCTTATCTCACTCACCTTTGTTCTGCTCTTTGCAATCATCCAGCCCCTGCAAACCTGCTTAATCATGCCTATCCATGTAAGGGTCAGGTATCCCCCTCCCCATCTTGATCACTGTTTTCACGAGCACATGAAACCCCTTAGTTTAAACCAGCCCATTAGCAGCTAGTGTTACCCACTATAGTCTGTCTATAAAAACTCTGTAATCCCTTTGTTCAGGGCTCAGAGCTCGGAGTGTTAACTCCTTTGGGCTCAACGGCATAATAAACCTGAGTTCTCCAACTCTCTGAGTGTGGTGCTTGGTTTCTTGATTACTGATTTCTGCAACAAAGGTACTGTACCTAGAGAGGGTCAGCTCACTGCACAACTTGCAGAGGAACAGCAAGTTATTTTTTGAAAGGAGATCCTAGCAGTGTACCTCCATGGCTGCCATACCTGGAATCAAATCGCTCCTGGAAGTTACAGCCATCCATTGTTTCAATCCTCTATGAATGAGGCAGTTCCCTCAAATTAGAAACCAAAGCTGAATGGGAGAGTCCTAGGTAGGTGACAGTGTCAGATTCTGGACTTTTGCACATGTTCCAAAAGAGAACACGTTGACCAATATCTGAGAAGTGGAAAATGCGATGACTCTGACCACGTGACAATTAATTAGGAGGGTAGAGGCCAGGCAAAGGAACTATGAAGACACAGCTGCCTTTTAAGGCTTCATGTTAGTTACTTTGGGCCAGAAATTTGGGTTCAAAAACCTGGTGCCATTGGTAATTTTTAATTGAGATTTTATTGATAAATTGTAGTTTTAGGAAATAACACACAGTTCTCATGTACAATTTAGCCTGTTTCTTCCAATGGCAACATTTTGCAAAAATGTCCATTACCAACTCCTGGAGATTACTCAAACTCATGTCCATTTAGTCAGTGATGCCATCCAGCCATCTCATCCTCTGTCATCACCTGCTCCTCCTGCCTTCAATCTTTTCCAGCATCAGGGTCTTTTCAAATGAGTCAGTTCTTCACATTAGGTGGCCAAAGTATTGGAGTTGCAGCTTCAGCATCAGTCCTTCCAATGAATATTCAGGACTGATTTCCTTTAGGATGGGCTGGTTGGATCTCTTAGCAGCCCAAGGGACTCTCAAGAGTCTTCTCCAACACCACAGTTCAAAAGCATTGATTCTTCGGCGCTCAGCTTTCTTCACAGTCCAGCTCTCACATCCATACATGACTACTGGAAAAACCATGGCTTTGAATAGACAGATTTTTGTTGGCAAAGTAATCTCTGCTTTTTAATATGCTGTCTAAGTTGGTCATAACCTTTCTTCTGAGGGGCAAGGAGCAAGTGTCTATGATATTACAACCAGGATACTGACATTGATTCAATCCATTAAACTCATTCAGATTTCTTGTTTTATCTGCACTTAACTGTGCACACACCATGATAGTCAAGAAATTGAATAGTTCCTCATATTGCCCTTTTAAAACGTCATCCACTTCCTTCCCACCCTCCTATCCCCATCCCTGGCCCTTAGTAACCACTAATCTGTTCTTCCTCTCAAATTTTATTTCAAAAATTTTATATACATAGAATCATCCATCATGTAACCATTTGAGATTGTCCCTTTTCACTCAGCATAGTGCCTTGAAATCCATCCAAGTAGTTGCATGTATCAATTCCTTTTCATTGCTGAATTTATTTCATGGTATGAATGTGTCACAAAATGTTTAACCATTTACCCATTGAAGGACACATGGGCCTTTTTCCCCAGTATTTGGCTATAAACATTCTTGTACACATTTTTGTGTGAGCGTAAGTTTTCACTGCTTTGGGATAAGTACCCAGAGATGCAATTGATGAGCCGTATTGTAGTTGCGTGTCTCATTTCTTTTAAGAAATTGCCAAATGTTTTCTGGAATAGCGGTACCATTCTACATTCTATCAGCAATGTACGAGTGATTCAGCTTTTCTGCATCCTCTCCAGCATTTGGTGTTGTCACAATTTTTCATTTTAGACATACTGCATATAGTGATATCTCATTGTGGTTTTAATTTGCACTTCCCTAGTGGCTAATAATGGAGAAGGCAATGGCACCCCAATCCAGTACTCTTGCCTGGAAACCCATGGATGGTAGAGCCTGGTAGGCTGCAGTCCATGGGGTTGTGAGGAGTCCGACACAACTGAGCGACTTCACTTTCACTTTTCACTTTCATGCATTGGAGAAGGCAATGGCAACCCACTCCAGTGTTCTTGCCTGGAGAATCCCAGGGATGGCGGAGCCTGGTGGGCTGCCATCTATGGGATTGCACAGAGTCAGACACAACTGAAGTGACTTAGCAGCAGCAGCAGCAGCAGCAGCAGCAGCAGTGGCTAATGATGTTGAACATCTTTTCATGTGGTCATTTGGGCTTTGACAGTTTCTTTATTAGCTTCTTAGCATTTAGCCAAGTTAGTTTTGAAAATACCAATATGATTCAACTAAGCAAAAGAAGCCAAGGTAAAGGGAGAGTGGGATCAGAGCAGGTTGGATTTTTAAAGGAAAGTATTTATCCATTCCACAATGTTACTCAAAACTTTCTTTCCATCTCCATGTCATACTCTTCATCCATTCCAATCCACTTTCCAGAAAAAGATCACCCAATGCTCTCTACATATACCACATATTTTCTGGCCTCTGTGCTCCCTTACATTATTCTCTGCCTAGTTTGTTTCTCCATCTCCAAATGTCCAGATTCCAAGAATCACAAAGTTTAAGCTCAGATGCCAACTTCTCCATGAAACTGCACTTGATCCCAGCAGCTGGAATTAATCTCTCCCTCATCTGAACTTTCCTAAAAACTTTCTAGATATTTTTATTGCTTTGTACCACAGCTGTATGTCATATACCTTAACCACCCAAGTAGTCTATGAATTCAAGAGCTAGTGAAAAACTAGGCCAGGTCTTCTATCTCCTAGTCCAGTTGTCTATCTTGCCTACATCAAGCTCCTCATATTAAAGTGCAGTCATTAAGGACCAAGTCCAGGGGATTCTTTCTGTGAGGAAACAATTCTCCACCTAATTTTCCAGAAAGGTGTTTCCCAGTCATACACCATTTAAAACACTATCAAGGTCTGCCAATTTTTGCATTCAATCAGTTCAGTTCAGTCACTCAGTCGTGTCTGACTCTTTGTGACCCAACGAATCGCAGCACACCAGGCCTCCCTGTCCATACTCTTTCTTCATATCAAAGTTTGAATAATGTTTTCATTGTCAAAGGAATCACCAGATAAATGAGAATATTGGTCTCTCCCTCAGAAAAGAGGACTAGAAATTTATACAGTAAACACATGAAAAGAATTAATTATTGAAAAACAAACACAGAAAGGTAGAAATAAGATGGGACAGCAGACATTTTGTGATGCAGTGTCATTTCTAGAGAACTTACAAGAGAGAAGACTATAAAACCCAGGAATTTTTATGCTGCATCTCTTTAAAACCTGTTCTAAGTAGATTTTCAAATAGCCTTTCTTCTATAAGAATAAATTTCTTCACAATATTGATCCAAAATAAAAGAAGCAATTAGATGTAACTTTAGAGGTAAAAAGGATTAACAAACATTGCAAAATGTAAAGCAAAGAATCATCACTCTGTATACATAAAATGTATAAATTTTATTTTATGTAAATGAACCCTCAATATAACTAATTGAAAAATGAGATAGGGGTTACAATATTACGTAGACAAGTTTGAGAAGACTTCTGTGAGTATAGAACATTTTACCCAATTGCCTTTCACCTCTAATCCCTTTAATTCACAGATAGGAAACTGACTTTTTCCCATTGCGAGAAAGAAGTCTTCCTACTCTCAAATTGTGGGAAGCAAGCTAGAGATAAACTCCAGAGTCAGCTTTCTGTACCATGCTCTGTAAGAAAAAAAAAGTGATTCTTTACTGCCAGAATCCTGTGATTTAGTTTTATTTATAACAACCTTAATATTTCAAAAAGAATGGCTAACATAAAAAGTCATTAATATGGAGACAATATACTTCTGGTGGGAATATATGATAGTATGACCTTTTAAAAGGTAATTTGAAATTCCTTTGACCCAGAGTAATATAGTAATATATCTTGTAGTAATATATCTTCACAAATTCATTTATTCAACAAATACCAAAGGTCTACAATATGCCAAACACTGAGCTGGACACTGAAGAGACAACAGTAAACAATTCAACCTCACAGTCTCACATGGTTGTTACATTCTAGTATGGAAGATGGCTACAAAACTACAGCAGGTGGTAATCAGTGCTCTGATGGAAAATAAAGTACAGTGGTGTTCACTTTACTGCTTTGTTCAAATCACCCATAACTAAAATATACATGGCTTGCATTATCATGAATGCAGTTGAATATATTAAATGATACATAATGAATAAAAGAGAAAACAGGAAAAGGGGACTAGCCTGATGGAGGAAAGCAACAGTGCCATTGTTTGTTGAGTGGACAGCCAGGGAACACTTCTTTAATAAGGTGATATATCAGAGAGAACTGAAGAAGCAGGGGGTGAGCCACCCAGAAAATGCACAGGTTCTGAGGGGCTTGGTGTGTTTAAGTAAGAGTCATTGTGACTGGGGTGGAATGAGCAAAAAGAAAAATAACAGCTGTTGCAGTGTCAGGTAGCCACATCCTAAAGGCTCTGGTAGTCCATGGTAAGGAAGTTAGATTCTAGCTAAGTGTGATGAAAGTATTGAGTAGGCTTACATTTTAAAAGCATACACTGGCTGCTGTGTTGATGACAGCAAAGATGCTGAAATGTACAATGGTGATCATTGCCAATAGAATAAAGAAATGGTGATAAAACCATCTCCTGGACCACAGACAGCCATTAAAAAGAATGAGGCCAAAGTATATGTAATGATTTACATATAATATAATGATTTACATATGATATACTGTTAAGTGAACAAAAAGTCAATTGTGAAACAAAATGTCTATTAAGATCCTTGTTTACTGAAAAACAAAAAGAAAAAAATATGTAGATCTACACACACACACACATACATACACACACACCTATTTGCAGAAGCAGGAAAAAAAATAGAAGTATTCAGAACAAACTGGTAAACTATGGTAGGTAGAATAATGGCCTCCACCAAATATTCACATCTTAGTACCAGGTGTCTGTGAATATCTTATTTACATGGCAAAAATGGCCAGATGGGTGTGATTAAATGGACTGGTTCCAAATCGGGAAAGGAGTATGTCAAGGCTGTATATTGTCACCCTGCTTATTTAACTTATAAGCAGAGTATATCATGAGAAACACTGGGCTGGATGAAGCACAAGCTGGAATCAAGATTGCTGGGAGAAATGTCAATAACCTCAGATATGCAGATGACACCACCCTTGTGGCAGAAAGTGAAGAGGAACTAAAAAGCCTCTTGATGAAAGTGAAAGAGGAGAGTGAAAAAGTTGGCTTAAAGCTCAACATTCAGAAAATGAAGATCATGGCATCTGGTCCTATCACTTCATGGGAAATAGATGGGGAAACAGTGGAAATAGTGACAGACTTTACTTTTAGGGGCTCCAAGATCACTGCAGATGGTGGCTGCAGCCATGAAATTAAAAGATGCTCCTTTGAAGAAAAGTTATGACCAACTTAGACAGCATATCAAAAAGTAGAGACATTACTTTGCCAACAAAGGTCCAGTAGTCATGTATGGATGTAAGAGTTGGACAATAAAGAAATTTGAGTGCCAAAGAATTGATGCTTTTGAATTGTGGTGTTGGAGAAGACTCTTGAGAGTCCCTTGGACTGCAAGGAGATCCAACCAGTCAATCCTAAAGGAAGTCAGTCCTGCATATTCATTGGAAGGACTGATGCTGAAGCTCCAACCCTTTGACCACCTGATGAAAAGAACTGACCCATTGGAAAAGACCCTGATGATGGGAAAGATTGAAGGCAGGAAGAAAAGGGGACAACAGAGGATGAGATGGTTGGATGTCATCACCGACTCAATGAACATGAGTTTGAACAAGCTCCAGGAGTTGATGATGGACAGGGAAGCCTGGTGTGCTGCAGTTTATGGGATTGCAAAGAGTCGAACACGACTGAGCAAGTGAACTGAACTGAATAGGTATATAGTTGCTAAAAACTAGCAAGGTGCACTCTTTCTACCCCTTTCTGATGTCTACGTCAGAAGTTTTCTTTATCTCTTTTATACTTGAATAAAACTTTATTACACAAAAGCTCTGAGCAATCAAGCCTCATCACTGACCCCAGATCAAATTCTCCTCCTCTGGAGAGCAAGAATCCTGGTATTGTTCATGGCTCATAGCAACAACATTTCATTATATGCAAGTAAATAATACAGATTTTTTTTAGAGAATTATCTAGCTTACTTTCAACACACTAATATTAAAAGAAAAGAGAAATAGAAACAGCAGAAAATATGACACCAAGTTGGGTTTTGACCAACATCCAGACTTAATCAGCACTAGGAAGTCCCGTGTCACAGCACATCTGGAGTCCCCATTGGGAAAAGGGGCCCAGGCAGCATGGCCGAGACTTCAAAGACTGCAGTTTGGGGTTCCATTTATAATCCCAGGATGGTGGCAAACTGATATCATCATCAATCTGTGACCAAATTGCAGCTCTGTTTTCAGATCAATGCTGTTTGTTTTCTTGTGTAAAACTTGGAATGTAGTTAAGCCTGGCCTTTGTTGGCCAGCCCCCTCAGGGTCTCAACATTCCTCCCCATCTTATCTCTGGTGCTGCAAGTCTTGCACTCACAGCAGGCAGTCACTCACAGGCAGGGCAGTGTCCAGGCAGGTTCGAAGCAAGGTCAGAGGCCTGATCTGCTTTGTCTCTGAAGCCTAATTCATTTAATTTCCCTAACACCCTTCTATTAACTTGTAGATGAAATCCTTTTTAGATGGACCTCTTTCTTCAACAAACCTGGCCCTCAATGGGGTAAGGAAGGCCTCCAGTTATAGAGCAACAACCATTTTCTCCTTTCCTGCACCTTATCCTTCACTCTTCTTACCCCCTTTCCATTGACAGGGAAATGCCTCAGGAAAAAGGAACTGCTATAGCAGCAAATCTCTTTTGCTTAAGCTTCTATTGCAGTAGGGCTTCCCTGTGGCTCAGAGGTTAAAGTGTCTGCCTCCAGTGCCAGAGACCTGGGTTTGATCCCTGGGTGGGAAGATCCCTTTGAGAAAGAAATAGTAACCCACTCCAGTATTCTTGCCTGGAGAATCCCATGGACAGAGAAGCCTGATAGGCTACAGTCCACGGGGTTGCAAAGAGTCGGACACACTGAGTGACTTCACTTTCAGTTTTCTATTGCAGTAGTTGGTCTGGCCCACTCTGAACAAGCTACAGAATTATTGTTCTGGTGGAGATTTGATGACAAGATTCCAGAATGACAAAAGTTATTTACCTCAACTTTTGCTAAACTAAACAAAATAGTTGATGCATCATGCCTGTCTTTTTGATAAGCTGCCTCATGTTCAAAAATATGGGGCTTATAAATAAGTTCAATTAAGAGACAGGGCACTTTCAGCTTTTCAAATTGTCAGTCTCTATTGGCAGCAGCGGCATTTTCATCTAAACACTGACAAGGCCAGCAGGACACCAACTCTCAGCCTCTTCTCTTATTTGCAGACTGAGCCATGCTGTGGCCTCTGCCAACCCCTCACCCACACTCTTCCCCTAACCAGCAGTCACTAGGCAGGTTTTCTGACTAACTGTATCCTTATCTATGATAACTTTGAACTCAGGGAAATTTACACAGGGTGTTGCAAATTTTACTGGTAATGGGTTCATTTACACTTATGGTTATCACTTCTCATCCAGTTCTCCAGGCACTCCACAAGAAAAGCCTGGGAGCTGGTTGCAAAGGAGGGGAGGTGGCGAGGGCCCAGGTGCCCAAACTGGCTCTGTCTGCTAAGCGCCAGGACCCCAGTAGCAGCATGTCTCCCTCCACTGGACCCAGAGCAGGTGCAGTCTTGCCCACCAACTGTGCCAACTCCAGACCTGTACTTTTAACCCCTGTGCTGTTCAGATCCTTCACAGAACTGCAACAAGGCCACTCGATACATCAATTAGAGGTAGGGTGAGATGAGATTTAATTTTAAGTACTTTTTAAATCCCAGAAGATCCATCTTTGCAATTGTTTGTGTTGGCTTTCCCACCCAGAAGGCCCCAGGTGTCTGCTAAAGCACCTTGTAAAAGTGCTAATGGGGAACGCATTACCTCCTCTGAGTCCAACATTGGCAAATACGGTATCCTCCAGCAAGGAGTGCAGTGACCTCCTTGCTGTGTGAAAAACCTTTCTGCAACACCGCCTCCTAGCCTGCCCACCTGCCCATGGGGAAACCAATGGGAAATGTTATTGATAATAATTATATGTACTATTACATAATAATGTTATATGGAATGACAGTATAATGGTGTCAAATATAATTCATTCTTTGTTAACATTTGGCTTTCAGTGCCCTAACCCAGACATCCCCAACCTTTTTGGCATCAGGGGCCAATTTCATAGAAGACAATTTTTCTAAGGATGGGAGCAAGATGGTTTTGGGATGATTCAAGTACATTACACTTATTGTGCACTTTATTTCTGTTATTACATCAGCTCCACCTCAGAACATTAAGCATTAGATGTCAGAAGTTGGGGACCCCTGCCCTAACCAAAAGGTTAGCTAAAATGTTCTGATCACCTAAGGAGCTTTGCCAAACCCAGCTAACATCCCATACCAATCAAATTGGATTCTCTGGGGTTATCAATCAGTGGGCAGTATTTGTGAAAATGGTTCCAGATTATTCCAACTTACAGCAAAGTTTGGGAACCGCTGCTGCTGCTGCTGCTGCTGCTGCTGCTCAGTTGCTTCAGTTGTGTCCAACTCTGTGTGACCCCATAGACGGCAGCCCACCAGGCTCCGCTGTCCCTGGGATTCTCCAGGCAAGAACACTGGAGTGGGTTGCCATTTCCTTCTCCAATGCATGAAAGTGAAAAGTCAAAGTGAAGTCACTCAGTTGTGTCCGACTACTCACGACCCCATTGGACTGCAGCCTACCAGGCTCTTCCATTAATTGGATTTTCCAGGCAAGAATACTGGAGTGAGGTGCCATTGCCTTCTCGTTCCCTGAACCCAAACAAGAAACCCTGGGCAGACCAGCAGGAGCTAACTTAATGAGCTGAGACAAGTCTCCACATTAAGGACTATCTCCTCCATCCTCTTGCCTGTTCCAACCTTGTTCTAGTATTTACGTGTGGGGGGGGGTGGGGAGAGGGGAGTGGGGAGGGGCATTCCCCAGGCATACAATGTATTTAAGGCAGGAACAATAATAAACGTTTACAAACCCACCAACTAGTAGCCTGGGCTCCTTCCAGCCTCCTCTTACTCATTTTGGGCTCCAGTCAACCTGAGCCACATGCTGTTTCCTCACCTACCCTCTCACCTCCTAGTCTGTGGTCATCTTGTTGCCATCACTGTAGTGCATTCCCAAATCCTGACTCCAGCTATCCACCTTCTCAGCATCAATGCAAGTACAACCCAAATGCCATGCCCTCCATGAAACATACTCCGATCCTTCCTCCAAGCTGTCACTTCAAATCTGAGAATCAGGCCTATTGATTTAATGGAAAGAGCATCACATATGGGTCAGCATACCAGCATGTGAGGTTTAGCATTCTAGCAGAAATGCTAGTTGTTGAGTTGATTTGGATCTCCCCTTCTTCCTTAATAACTGACTTGCAGCAGCAATATATCCAGCTCAAAAAAAACTGTATTTCTAATCTCCCATGCAGATAGGAGTGTCCAGTGAGATGGAAATTTTAGATGACATCCCTGGGGAAGCCCTTTATACTGAATTGACTTGGTTTGGAGACAGACACCCTTTACATCTCTATCCTTCATCACATCATCACCAGAATGACAGTAACCCTCTTGAGCCTCTGAGCAACATTGAGGAAGGAACAAAGTACTCAGGATGGCAAAGCATAAAAACAAGAAGCCAGGGTCCCTGATGACCAAGCAGCTGCTATGCAGACCCTGCACTGTCTAACACTGTGCCAGTGTTATTGGGGGGAAATAAACCTCTATCTTGACCCACCAAGCCTTTCAATCAATGGCTGAGCCTAACTAGAACTGAAACAAGCAACTGCTGCCTGTGAGATCCTGGATAACCTATTCTTTCCCTCTGGACTTTAGTTTCCTCAACTATATTTTTTAAAAATGGAGAAAATAAAGTTGTGAGAAATAAAATCACCGAACAGTTGCAGGAACATGAAAGATTTAGATGAATCTAAGTCAAGATCTTAAGGAATCTCATAAAACCTCACTTTGTAGACAATGAAACTGAACACTTAAAGGGAAAGTGATTTGCTCAAGGAAACAAAAAAATTAGTAGCAGATGCAAGGTTGAAACCAGGGCTGTTTTGATTTGAGGTCCAACTTAATACATCAACAGAGATCATATATAACTACCTACAAATTCTTGAGAGCAGTAATGAGAAAATATTGATTTAAAAACATGGTAGTAGATGATTAAAAACAGAAGCTATGTAAACTAATGGGAATTGTTTTTAAGCTTCCAGAGTGTGGGAGTTTCCTTATAGATAAATAAACTACAGCCAATTATTCCCACACTATCTTTAAAAAAAAAACACTCAAATACACACAATCTCATGGACCTATTTGTATTCCAGTGTCAATAACTCATTGTGCTGATTAATAATAACACAAACCTTTCCACTATGTTCTTTGTGAAAAAAAAATTTTTTTTGGCTGTTCTTTCTCACTTGCTAACAAATTTTAGAATCACCTTCTCAGATTCTATAAAGTATCTCACTGGGATACTGATTGAGACTGGATTCAGTTCAGTTCAGTCGCTCAGTTGTGTCCGACTCATTGCAATCCCATGGGCTGCAGCACGCCAGGCCTCCCTGTCCATCACCAAACCCGAAATTTATTCAGACTCATGTCCATTGAGCTGGTGATGCCATCCAACCATCTCATCCTCTGTAGTCCCCTTTTCCTCCTGCCCTCAGTCTTTCCCAGTGTCAGGGTCTTTTCTAATGAGTCAGATCTTACTATCAGGTGGCCAAGGTATTGGAGTTTCAGCTTCAGCATCAGTCCTTCCAATGAATATTCAGGACTGCTTTCCTTTAGGATAGACTGGTTGGATCTCCTTGCAGTCCAAGGGACCCTCAAGAGTCTTCTCCAACACCACAGTTCAAAAACATCAATTCTTCAGTTCTCAGCTTTCTTTATAGTCCAACTCTCATATCCATACATGACTACTGGAAAAACCATAGCCTTGACTAGATGGACATTTGTTAGCAAAGTAATGTCTTTGCTTTTTAATATGCTGTCTCAGTTGGTCATAACTTTCCTTCCAAGGAGCAAGTGTCTTTTAATTTCATGGCTTCAATCACCATCTGCAGTGACTTTGGAGCCCCTCAAAATATAGTTAGCCATTGTTTCCACTGTTTCCCCATCTATTTGCCATGAAGTGATGGGACCAGATGCCATGATCTTAGTTTTCTGAATGTTGAGCTTTAAGCCAACTTTTTCACTCTCCTCTTTCACTTTCATCAAGAGGCTCTTTAGTTCTTCGCTTTCTGCCATAAGACTGGTGTCATCTGCATATCTGAGGTTATTGATATTTCTCCCAGCAATCTTGATTCCAGCATGTGCTTCATCCAGCCCAGCGTTTCTCATGACGTACTCTGCATATAAGTTAAATAAGCAGGGTGACCATATACAGCCTTGACATACTCCTTTTCCTACTTGGAACCAGTCTGTTGTTCCATGTCCAGTTCTAACTGTTGCTTCCTGACCTGCATACAGATTTCTCAAGAGGCAGGTTAGGTGGTCTGATATTCCCATCTCTTTCAGAATTTTCCACAGTTTATTGTGATCCACACAGTCAAAGGCGTTGGCATAGTCAATAAGGCAGAAATAGATTTTTTTTTTCTGGAACTCTCTTGCTTTTTCGATGATCCAGCAGATGTTGGCAATTTGATCTCTTGTTCCTCTGCCTTTTCTAAAACCAGCTTGAACATCTGGAAGTTCACAGTTCACGTATTGCTAAAGCCTATCTTGGAGAATTTTGAGCATTACTTTGCTAGCGTGTGAGATGAGTGCAATTGTAGTTTGAGCATTCTTTGGCATTGCCTTTCTTTGGGATTGGAATGAAAACTGACCTTTTCCAGTCACTGGAAAGGTCACTCAGCCACTGCTGAGTTTTCCAAACTTGCTGGCATACTGAGTGTAGCACAACAGCATCATCTTTTAGGATTTGAAATAGCACAACTGGAATTCCATCACCTCCACTAGCTTTGTTTGTAGTGATCCTCCCTAAGGCTGACTTGACTTCACATTCCAGGATGTCTGGCTCTAGGTGAGTGATCACACCATAGTGATAATCTGGGTCGTGAATATCATTTTTTTTTGTACAGTTCTTCTGTGTATTCTTGACACCTCTTCTTAATATCTTCTGCTTCTGTTAGATCCATACCATTTCTATCTTTTATTGAGACCATCTTTGCATTTAATGTTCCCTTGGTATCTCCAATTTTCTTGAAGAGATCTCTAGTCTTTCCCATTCTGTTATTTTCCTTTATTTCTTTGCACTGATCACTGAGGAAGGCACTCTTGACTCTCCTTGCTATTCTTTGGAATTCTGCATTCAAATGGATATATCTTTCCTTTTCTCCTTTGCCTTTAGCTTCTCTTCTTTTCTCAGCTATTTGGAAGGCCTCCTCAAATAACCATTTTGCCTTTTTGCATTTCTTTTTCTTGAGGATGGTCTTGATCACTGCCTCCTGCACAATGTCACAAACCTCCATCCATAGTTCTTCAGGCACTCTGTCTATCAGATCTAATCCCATGGATCTATTTGTCACTTCCACTGTATAGTTGTAAGGGATCTGATTAAGGTCACACCTCAATGATCTAGTGGTTTTTCTTACTTTCTTCAGTTTAAGTCTGATTTTGGCAATAAGCTGTTCACAATCTGAGCCACAGTCAGCTACCGGTCTTGTTTTTGCTGACTGCATAGAGCTTCTCCATCTTTGGCTGCAAAGAACATAATCAATCTGATTTTGGTGTTGAACATCTGTTGATGTCCATGTGTACAGTCTTCTCTTGTGTTGTTGTAAGAGGCTATTTGCTATGACCACTGCGTTCTCTTGGCAAAATTCTATTAGCCTTTGCCGTGCTTCATTCTGTAGTCCAATGCCAAATTTGTCTCTTACTCCAGGTGTTTTTGTCTTCCTACTTTTGCATTCCAGTCCCCTATAATGAAAAGGACATATTTTATTGGTGTTAGTTCTAAAAGGTCTTGTAGGTCTTCATAGAACTGTTCAACTTCAGCTTCTTCAGCATTACTGGTTGGGGCATAGACTTGGATTACCGTGATATTGAATGGTTTGCCTTGGAAACGAACAGAGATCATTCTGTTGTTTTTGAGACTGCATCCAAGTACTACATTTTGGACTTTTTGTTGACTAAACTATAATGGCTACTCCATTTCTTCAAAGGGATTCCTGCCCACAGTAGTAGATATAATGGTCATCTGAGTTAAATTCACCCATTGCAGTCCATTTTAGTTTGTTGATTCCTAGAATGTCGATGTTTACTCTTGCCATCTCCTGTTTGACCACTTCCAATTTGCTTTGATTCATGGACCTGACATTCCAGGTTCCTATGCAATATTGCTCTTTACAACATTGGACCTTGCTTCTATCACCAGTCACATCCACAACTGGGTGTTGTTTTTGC
Organism: Oryx dammah; assembly: GCF_014754425.2. Classification (NCBI taxonomy): domain Eukaryota; kingdom Metazoa; phylum Chordata; class Mammalia; order Artiodactyla; family Bovidae; genus Oryx; species Oryx dammah. The sequence goes on from NW_024070207.1 coordinate 55,425,440, forward strand.
TTTGGCTCCATCCCTTCATTTGCTCTGGAGTTATTTCTCCACTGATCTCCAATAGCATATTGGGCACCTACCGACCTGTGGAATTCATCTTTCAGTATCCTATCTTTTTGCCTTTTCATACCATTCATGGGGGTTCTCAAGGCAAGAATACTGAAGTGGTTTGCCATTCCCTTCTCCAGTGGACCACATTTTGTCAGAACTCTGCACCATGACCCATCCATCTTGGGTGATCCTACACAGCATGGCTTAGTTTCACTGAGTTAGACAAGGCTGTGGTCCATGTGATCCGACTGGCTAGTTTCTATGATTGTGGTTTCAGTCTGTCTGCCCTCTGATGCCCTCTCTCAGTGCCTACTGTCTTACTGAGGTTTCTCTTACCTTGGACGTGGGATAGCTCCTCTTGGCTGCTTGCCACTCCAGTGCCACACAGCTGCTGCTCACCGCTCCAGCACCACACAGCCGCCACTCAGAAAACCTAAATCTGGAGACTGGATTACTTTATAATTTCTAGAGAACTGACATCTTTACAGTAATAATAGTGTGCTTTTTATGTGCCAGATTCTATGCTATGTGCCTGGGCATGTGCCAAGTAATTTTCTAAGTATTTGGGATACATTTGCCAAAAAATATAGACATTTACAAAAAATTGAAAAAAATAGCAGAATTCCCCTTAAGGAGCATATAGCCACTCAATTGTGTCCAACTGTTTATGACCTCATGGACTATACAGTCCATGGAATTCTCCAGGCCAGAATACTGGAGTGGGTAGCTGTTCCCTTCTCCAGGGGATCTTCCCAACCCAGGGATCTAACCCAGGTCTCCTGAATTGCAGGTGGAGTCTTTACCAGCTGAGCCAGCAGGGGAGCCCATGTTTTAGCAGAAGTAGTCAATAAACAATGTAAGAAATAAGTAAATATACAGCACGTTAGAAGGTAGAAAATGCTACAGAAAAGAAAAAAAAAAGTGGATAGACTAGGATCTGAGGGCCAGGAGAGCAGGGTACAGGTCACAGCCTTATATAGGTTAGTCATGGGAAAGTAAACTCATTTAGTCCTACCTCTATGAGGTGGTTTTTGTTCAGTTGCTAAGTCATGTTCAACTCTCTGCGACCCCATGGACTGCAGCACACCAGGCTCCTCTGTCCTTCACTATCTCCTTGAGTTTGCTCAGACTCATGTCCATTGAGTTGGTGATGCCATCCAACCATCTTGTCCTCTGTCGCCCCCTTCTCCTACTGCCTTCAATCTTTCCCAGCATCAGGGTATTTTCTAATGAGTTGACTCTTCTCATCAGGTGGCCAAAGGACTACAGCTTCAGCATCAGTCCTTCCAATGAATATTTGGAGTTGATTTCCTTTAGAGACTATCATGTTATCACCATTTCAAAGATGAAACTGAGGCATAAAGACATTGAATGGTAATAACTTGCCAGGGTCACACAGCTAGGAAGTAGCAGAGTCAGGATTTGAATTTGAGCTTAAGTTGGTGTTCTTAACCCTTCAGGTGAGTTTCTGGAGGGTTAAGACTCCAGGTGTATTTCTCCATTTATTCATGTCTTTTTATTCATCAGCAAATTATAGCATTTCTTATTAGGTTTCTTTCTAGGTATTAATAGTATTTCTTGCTATTATGATGAGGAATATTTCTACCATGACATTTTCTAATTAACTTTTGCTAATGTATGAAAAAGTCATCGATTTTTATGTGGTAGTCAGCCATCTCTTTGAGTGCTTATTAGTTCCAATAGTTTTCAGGTTGATTTTCTTAGATTTTATAATTAGAAACACATATAATGACAGTTTGTCTCTTCCTTTCCAATGTTTTTATATTGTATATCTTAGTTCTAAGTATTTGCTAATTTCCACTGTAATTCTGTTTTTGACCCACTGGTTATTTAGAAATGTGTTGCTTAATTTACAGACCTATGGGGATTTACTGTTTATCATTTTGTTTTTTGATTTCTTGCTTAGTTCTACTATGGTCAAGCCAATGTACTCTGCATAATTTTGGTCCTTTGAAAATTGCTTTATGGCCCAATATATGGTCACTTTTGGTAAATGTTCCATATGCACTGAAAAAAAGTATATTCTGCCATTTTTAAATGCACTGTTCTATGAAAAATGTCAATTAGATCAAGTGTGTTAACCATATTTGCACATTCTATATACTTATTTTTTAATCTGCTTATTCATTTTAGTAGTTAGTTTAGAGATTGCAACATGCATGGTTGAATTTTCAGAGTGTAATAGAAATTAGCACAGGACCATTCAAGGACCCTAAAACACTTATTTTATTTACATTCTCCTGCCACTTGTGCTATTTATAATACATAATATTTATATTTATATGGCATTGCCATTTCTATTTAATGTAATCAATATTTATTTATATTTTTCCCCATAATAATATGTATTTTTTTCTTGCATCTAACAGCTTCCACTTGGGATAAAGTTTTGTTGCCTGAAGGTATTTCCTTTAAGGTATTTCCTTTAGTGCAAGTGTCCTGGTGATGTCTTTTTTACTTTAAAATGTCTCTGTTTTGCCTTCATTTGCAAAAGATAGCTTCATGAATAGAGAGTTCCAGATTGGCAACTATTTTTTCATTACATTTAAGATGACATTTTGTTTGCTTCTGGTTTCATTGTTTCAGTCATATTTTTTCCTTTGAAGAGGGTGTGTCTTTTTTTTTTTTTCCTTCTGGCTGCTTTTAAGATTTTTGCTTTGTCTTTGGTTTTAAGCAATTTGACTATGATGTATGTAGGAGAAATTCTGCTTAAGTTTTACAAAACTTCTTGAATTTTTGCTTCAATGTAAGAATTTCATGAAATTTAGAAAAGTCACAACTGTTATCTCCACAATCGTTAGTTATCTCCACATTGTTTTTATTGCTTCTCCTTTTGAAATTCCAATCCCACGTACTCTATTTTTTCACATATAATTCTTTACCTTTATTTCTTTATTTTTAATCATTTTATTCCTCTGTGCTTCAGTCTGAGATTTCTTCTTCAGAATTATCTTCTTGTTCACTAGTTTTCCCTCCAGATATATTTAATCAGTTCTTAAACCTACCCGTTAAGCTCTTAATTCATTGATTTCCATGAGTCTGCCAAAATCTCAGCTCAACTGCTTAGCTTCTTATCCACAGCTTTTCAGAATCAGCAATTTTTTAGAAGGCTGCTGCTGCTGCCGCTAAGTCGCTTCAGTCGTGTCTGACTCTGTGTGACCCCATAGACGGCAGCCCACCAGGCTCCCCCATCCCTGGGATTCTCCAGGCAAGAACACTGGAGTGGGTTGCCATTTCCTTCTCCAGTGCGTGAAAGTGAAGTTGCTCAGTCGTGTCCGACTCAGCGATCCCATGGACTGCATCCCACCAGGCTCCTCCGTCCATGGGATTTTCCAGGCAAGAGTACTGGAGTGGGGTGCCATTGCCTTCTCCACTTAGAAGGCTGAAGCCCCACCAAATACCAGACTCCCCTCCCCAAGCTTCCATCCTCTCTGGAATCTTGGCCCTGCAAATCTTCTCTTCTCTGTTAGCTCCCTTTCAAAGAAATGTTTTTAAATATTTCACCCAGTTTCTCTAGCTATTTTCAGTGGAAGTGTTGGTAGGGTATAATCTAGTCTAACATTGCTGGAAGTTGATTTTCTCCATTATTTTGGGAGGCAGCATACTGGCTAAATGGCTTTGAACTGTGTCTGGCACAATAATATGTACTGAATAGGTTTCTGATATTATTAGACATGAAATTAGCCTATAGTTCCCTTTTTGTGTTATCCTACATCAGCTTTAGGATCATGATTCTGACAGCTTTGTAAAATGAGTTGTATAGCATTGCATATTTCCCTATCCTCCAGAACTCGTTATATAACATAGAGATTGTCTATTCCTTGAAGAGTTGATAGAACTCATCTATAAAATTACTTACTGTATGGTCAGGCCATTCCTGTTGACTGTTCTCTTGCTTTCTGTACATATCCCCAGCTCGGCCAGTTCTACTTCACTCATGCAACTATCCAACCCTCTTAATTATAGGGCTTAGTCCATAACTGCCTACAGGCTTGCCCCATGCCCTAGGCCAATGGTTTCCTTGGTAACTGATGAGCCCCCCCCCCACCTGACGTCAATTCTCCCTATAAACAGTAGTGGCCTCCTTCTCTCCCGAGTAGTAAAGGTGGCTGCCATGTCCTGCCAGCTGTCTGCTATACACAGAGGGGTGTCCCTCCAGGAGCCTTTGTTTTGGACGTGTAAGATGCCCCTGTCCAATAAACCACTGATGTCTCTGTCACTGTCTTCAAGCTCAGTCTTTGGTCTTGAAGCTAGGCAGTTACATGGCTTTCAGCCCTGTAGGATGCAGCCCAACTCTTGGACCTATTATTATTGTAGTGATTAACTTTTGGCTATGTTTTTAATTTGTCCTTTAGTTATTCTCATATAGCAATTATTCACAAATTCTGTTAGGAACTCAAGAATTATTCCTGTTTAGGTTTTATATCTCTTCTTGAAAATTTTTAAAATTTCTAAATTTAAAAATTCCTAGCAGAGTCTGTGGCTACACTTCAGTTGATATTTCTAATATCATTTGTGTTTCTCTTGCTTTTTAAATCACACCTGACTAATTTTACTTTATGCAACTTTTGAGAAAAGAGGTTTTGTTTTTATGGTTCAAATCTACTGTTGTTATATCAATTAGCATGTGTGGCTTTGGGGCTGAGGTGGTTTATAGCCCTCTCTTCCCCTGCCTTAGTGACATGGAGGCCACATGTTCAAGGGGGGAACAAGACAGATTGAGTGACACCCAACCCACATCAGGTTCTGTGTAAAAAGTAACCCTTAACTTTGTTCAGTCACTGAGATACCAAGGTTTATTTGTAATTGCAACATAGTCAAGCCAATTCTGATTAGTACAGGCAGTAAAAATTCTGCTATCCTAAAATAGAGTCAAATTTTTAAAGTTTCATTGTTGTTTAAAAGCAATTTTGTATTATTGGCCTCTACTTGTGTAAACTTTTATTTTGTAGTTGTTTTGAACTTATCTCATTTTTAAAATCTTTCCAAAGTATTAAGAACTTTGAGGTAGGAAAGGGCATGTACTCAGTCCCACTTTGATCCACTTTGATCCAACCTCTATCTTTTGTTATATTCTGGAAGAGTTTGCTTCTTGTAGCTGAAAATGGATGTTTAAAGAAACAAGGTAGTAAACATCATGTAGGCTTTATCATTTTAGTGCTAAGGAAACATGGGCTTTGTAACTTTAATCTCATTATTGATAAGTCAGAAGGCGGTGAGCTATAAACATGAACCCTTCCCGTCCTCTATTGCCCTGACAATGTCTTTGTCTTCTGATAACATCTCAGGTAAAATTCACAGCATTCAGGTCACTTGCAGCATGAAAAACTCCATTACAGGCTAATTCAATCAATTGCAAATTTGAATCTCGGACCCTCCCCTCCTCAGCCAATGGCAGCTAAACTTCTCCCAGTAGAGATAGAGATTCTCCCTCTGACAACTAACCCTCCCCTCCTGTGGCTCTACCTTTCTACTTAGAGGTGGAAATGATTTTTAGTCCTGTGAAATATGTGCAAAGATAGGGCGATTTAGATCATAGGGTTACTCAGAAGCTATCATTGACAGAGTTGAATACAACAGAAAAGATCTTATTCAGCATACTTTAATCACATACATCCTAAAGAAATGCTTACAGAGATAAAAGGCCATAATACTCTCATATTGGTTGTTTTTTCGTTTTTAAAAATATTGTATATCATTTTAAAAAATATTGTATATCACTACCGATGATAAACATTTTGTATTCCTTCTTTCAAAGTTTGGTAAAGCTTAAGTATGCATGAGTTCTTGGTAAAGATTTAAGATTATGGAGTATGGAAGTGCCAATACAGACACAGTTCCTCTCCTCCAGGAGCTTACATTCTAGTAAGGGTAAATATACCAGAAGCAAGTAAATAAAAGTTGTGGTAAGTGATAATAAAGAAATAAAAGTGAAGGATGTAGAAGAGAGTGAAGGGAGACTACTCTGAGGAAGGATATTTGAGACAACATCTGAAGGAGGCAGGAACTCAGGCCAGAAGCTGTTGCCAAAGCCTTCTCACAGTATGATGACTAGATATGATGAGAAGCAGATGAACTAAAAATAAAGTTTAGAAATGGAATTACGAAGACACACTGACACATTTTCTGGGGAATACAAGGAAATAGCAGGAATCAAGGATGATCCCTATGTTTGAGGTTTAAACAACTGTGTTAATAGTGGTACCATTTACTGAAATAGGGACTTCCCTGGTTGCTCAGATGGTAAAGAATCTGCCTGCAATGTAGAAGATCTAGGTTCGATCCCTGGGTTGGGAAGATCTGCTGGAAAAGAAAATGGCAACCCACTCCAGTATTCTTGCCTAGATAAGTCCATGGACAGAGGAGCCTGGTGGGTTACAGTCCATGGGGTCGCAAAGAGTCAGACACAACCAAGCAACTAACACTTACTGAAATAGAGTAGCACTGAAACATGTACATTACCACATGTAAAAGAGATAGTGGGAAACCACTGCATAGCACAGGGAGATCAGCTCAGTGCTCTGTGATGACCTAGAGGGGTGGGAGGGGGTGGGAAGTGGAAGGGAGACTCAAGAGGGAAGGAATATATGTATTCTTATGGCTGACTCATGCTATTGCAAAGCAGAAACTACCACAACATTGTAAAGTAATTAGCTTGCAATAAAAAATATAGGATTCAAGCATAGTGAGATCTGGCCCATGACTACAATATTTCTATCCTAATTTTTGTAAAGCAGTTTACAAGGAAGAACATCTCTGTGAAAAAGGAAGCTTGGGGAAATAACAATAGCTCACTAAGATATATTCACAGAATCAAAGAGAATTCTCTTAATTTTCCACTCAATTACCTGCAGCCATCTCCCACACCAGAAGAAGGCTATAACTTTCACTCCAGCAATTAGAATGCTGAATACAAGGCCAGAGCCCTTTCATATGTGGCAGACAGGTAAGACAGAGTTAAATATTTTTCTCATTACAGCCTGATGCAAAACAAATAAAATAATTAAAACTTGTAACAAAGATGACTAAGATCCCTAATTGTACCCAGGTGTTTGTAGTTCCCTAAATCTTGCTCTAAATTATATCCTATTTATATTTAATATTTATGCTAATACTAGTTACCATTATGCACAGTTGATTTAGTAAAGTGTTCTCTTGTATGAAAAAAATGTAAATTAGTGGAAAATCATGATAATTCTCTTTAATTCTGTTTATCATGCTGAGCTGTTCATGACATGATATCATAACCAAAACACGCCTTCCACTTGTCAGCAGCTTATTCAAATTGCCGATAAAACAAGGGTGAAATAAACAGTCTCTGGAGTATTAACCTCATATAACAAAGGGTATATGGAGACTGCAAACAACATAGATACTAAAGACTCACCAATGTGAAGAAGTAATGTCAGAATAACAAGAATTACAGCAATTAGTCCCTTGAAGTAGAATCACTCTACAAGTAACTTGCATATTACTTTTCATATTTACATAAGTAAATCTTTGCAACAAAAAGAATCACTGCTTCCAAAAGTAAATTTCAAGCCAATGAACAGCACAGATGGATAAATTAAATTAGCCATATCAATGTATTTTTTAAAGTATTGGGTTCATCAAAATTCCAGTTATTTATTTTTCCTGAGACATAAATATTTCTCTTACCAAAAAAAAAATGTGGTTGAATCAGAGGTAGATACAGTAAAAGACACGAAGTTTTTCAAATGTTTCAAAGAAATAATACCTATGTATCTCCAGCACTAGTCACATTATCAGGGACAGAAGAGGTATCAGGCCATTTTTCATTTGTGTCATGGCTGTTAGTAAACTAAAAACCAAATATGAATTTAAATCACAGTCATGCTATCAATATGATAGCCTAATTCTGTCCTCATTTCCTTGATCCCCATTTTATATTTTTTCTTGTTGAGTAGGCAGTGGTATTTCACAGAGCCAAAATGCCCATGTCATCCACTCTGGAAATCCCAATTGCTTTTCATCTGTCTTCTTCCCAGACTTGTTCTCTGTAAACCATGAAGATAACCACAAGTTGTACCCTAAGATCTTGGGCTTGGTAAATTTGCCTTGTAGTCCAGTATGGTTTACTGAAAACAAGTGAAGAAATTTACAAAATCATTTCTTTATCTTGAGGTTTTGATCAAATGACTTAAGGTTTTACCATTAAGCAGTGGTTAACGTGATGGTTTGTGTTAATGGTTGAAAGCAGACATCAATATGCTTTGGAAACCATTCAAGTGATTGGTAGACCTATGGTCCAGCAATCCAGTTCTGGGTATATAACCAAAGAAATTATAGCCAAGATACGAAAGAGACACCACACTACTGTGTTCACTGCAGCATTATTCACAACAGCCAAGGCACGGAAGCAACCTAACTGACCATCAACAAATGAATGGGTTAAAAAAAAAATGTATTCTATACTTACAATGGAATATTATTGAGCCTTTAAAAAGAAAGAAACCCTGTCATTTATGACAATACAGATGAGCATGGAGGACATTATGCCAAGTGAAACAAGCCAGACACAGAAAGAAAAATACTATGTGATAACACTTATAAGTGTTATCAGTATACTGAGAAATCGAAATAGTCGAACTCATAGAAGCAGAGGGTGGAATAGTGGTTACCAGGGGCTGGAAGGAGGGGAAACAGGAGATAGTAGCTAAAGAATACGAAGTTTCAGTTATGCAAGATGAATGAAAGCCTAGAGATATACAGCATACTGCCCATAGTAAACAGTACTGTAGTGTGTACTTAAAATTTTACTAATAGGTTAGATGTGTTAAGAGTTCTTATCACACACATGCACACAAAATAATAACAATAATAGAGTAGGAGAAATCATTTTGAGGTGATGGATAGGTTTATAACATAGATTGTGGTAATAGTTTACCGCTCAGTTTGTTCTTCTGTAATATGGAGATAGTTTTTTAAATCTCTAATTATAACTTGTGACAATGTTGTAATATCCCAAAAAATGACATGTGTGAAATTATTTTGCAAATCATCAAGGGCTAAATCTACCTAAAGAACTAGAGATGGGAGACTTAAATAGCAGCCAAGCTGACAAAATCAGAACAGAAATGGCAATTGTTTAGGGGTTTTTTCTCACATGTCATTTAGTTTCACATTCTTTATAACCCAGTATTAGCATTTAGAATATTCCTGTGATTTATTCCTCTAACAGCCTCTGCTTTTCTTTATCTTTTCAGTCTCTCCATTTGATGCAAGTAAATCTTTAGTCTCTTGGGTGGCCACTTCCACCTGTTTTCCCTTTGCTCCCCTTTTCTCTTTTGTTTGCACTTTTCTATCTGAAGATTCATCCTTTCTTGCTGCCTTCTTTGGTTTTGTTTCCACTTTGGCAGCAGCACATTTAGTTGACAACCTCCGAGGTCTCCTCTTGGGCTCCTCCTCCCCAGCCCCAATGCAGAGCTGACCTTCCTCTGGGGCACCCTGGCAGCAAGGTGGACATGGACTAGGAGTGTGGAGAGGAGTCTGGAAACTGGTCTGCCTGGCCACGGCTGCTCCTTCTGCTGCTGGAGCAGCTATGGGCTGTTCTTGGTTTTGTTTGTTTGTTGTGTTTTTGTTTTGTTTTGTTTTTATTATCTTTCCTTTTTGCTATTCTGATTGAGTGACTTCTACTCCCCTTTTCACCCATATCACCTCCCCAGTTTCTACTCAAACTGATCTTTATAGGCAAACATACCTTGGGTGCCTCTTCAGGGGAGCAAAAATGAGAGGAAAATGATTACTAGATTACTTTGTATCATGTAGCATAAGGACATATACTGGTAACAATCCCTTAAATGCATACGGTATAGACCTGGGCCTACATATCTGATTAAATACATAGACAAATGTGTATGTGTTCACACACACCACAGTAATGTCCTCACTCTCCTTTTTTCACCTAGTACATCACATGATAAAGGGGTGACATGGTCTTTGGGAAGGAAAGTCTGTAATCTAGGTCACATTATTAACTTGGCTCACCCAGTGAGATGCTCCACTGATTTCACATGTTCTGTTTCTATTTTAATGTGAATTGAGGCAGAACTAAATCATCTTAAAGCATCTGTCAATAGGCAGTTATCCAGATACTTAGTTTCATGTTCTTCATAACCCAATATTAGCATTTGGAATATTTTTGAAATCCATTTATATAACAGCTTCTGAGTTTTTCTCATTTCTTCTACTTTCTATTTCAAATTGATCTTTGATCCTGAATATTCATCGGAAGGACTGATGCTGAAACTGAAACTCCAATACTTTGGCCACCTGATTCGAAGAACTGACTCATTGAAAAAGACCCTGATGCTGGGAAAGATTGAAGGCAGGAGGAGAAGGGGACGACAGAGGATGGGATGGTTGGATGGCATAATGGACTCAATGGACATGAGTTTGAGCAAGCTCCAGGAGTTGGTGATGGACAGGGAATCCTGTCTTGCTGCAGTCCATGGGGTCGCAGAGAGTCAGACCTGACTGAACAACTGAATTAAACTGAGGCCCTAAGTGGTCACAGACTTCATCAGGAAGCAAAACTAATATATGTCAGTAATTATCCCTTGGATTTATACAAAGTGCTTTGAAAACAGCCCGATGCTAGTTATTTGACCACAAGTGTTACTTCATTTCCCTCCATCTATTTCTTCATCCGAAAATGGTGATAATATTGGTGATTTAAATAGCCTATTTGAGATATGGTCACTCAACCAATTAGAAATTGACCTAATCGCTTTCTCGTTCTGCTCCCTTTTCTCCATCTTGTCCATGAGGATATCATGAACGATTTTGTCAGATGCCTGGCTGAAATCCAAATTCACTATGCTCAACATTTCCCTTATCTACAAGGATAGTAAAAAACCTGATAAAAAATTGAAAAGGATGCTGTATGGCTCAGGAAACTCAAACAGGGACTCTGCAGCAATCTAGAGGGGTGGATAGGGCAGGAGATGGGAGGGAGGTTCAAAAGAGAGGGGATATATGTATACCTATGGTCGATTCATGTTGAGGTTTGACAGAAAACAACAAAATTCTGTAAAGCAATTATCTTTCAATTAAAAAAAAGAAAAAATTGAAAAGGAGAAGAAGAAAATGAGGTGGTTTGATCTGTACTCCATAGTCATCTGCTATGTTCTAATGAGAGTCACCTCACTCTACAAGTGCCCACAAGACATATGTTTCCACTTGGCCTAATGACAGAACTTCAGCTTCACTGGTGGATATTTTCTAAAAATGACCATTTGTTCACTTTGAAAGTAAAATCAGCTTTTCCCCAGTTGTCACTTCTCCTCAACACTGTTTCTTAAAAGTCCTGTAGAGGAGCTTACATCAGAGTTTGGAGGTCATAGCTCATAGATGCAGATCCGCATTCATTCCTCCCTTGACTTCAAAGCACATTCAATTCCTCCCAAGGAGTCTCACAGCCCTCCTGGGTCCATGACAGAATCACTGGAAATGTCCTGAGGAGGTAGTAAAGTCACTGTGTACACTTTATTTTCATTTTGAGTAACATTCACAGAGGAACCACTCTATGCCAAGGTCCTATAGACACAAAGGAACTCTTTTCACATAGTTTACTGCCTAGTGTGAAAGATAGATGCATGAGCAAATAAACATTGGCCTAATTTCAGAACTTCAGCTTCACTGGTATGTATTTTCTAAAAATGACGATTTATTCACTTTTTTAAAATTTTACTTTATTTTACTTTACAATACTGTATTGGTTTTGCCATACATCAACATGAATCTTCCATGGGTGTACACGTGTTCCCAATCCTGAACCCCCTCTCCCACCTCCCTCCCCATACCATCTCTCTGCATCATCCCAGTGCACCAGCCCCAAGCATCCTGTATCCTGCATCAAACCTAGACTGGCGATTCGTTTCTTATATATTATACATGTTTCAATGCCATTCTCCCAAATCATCCCACACTCTCCCTCTCCCTCTCCCACAGAGTCCAAAAGACTGTTCTATACATCTATGTCTCTTTTGCTGTCTTGCATACAGGGTTATCATTACCATCTTTCTAAATTCCATATATATGCATTAGTATACTGTTTTTCTTTCTGGCTTACTTCACTCTGTATAATCGGCTCCAGTTTCATCCACCTCACTAGAACTGATTCAAATGTATTCTTTTTAATGGCTGAGTAATACTCCATTGTGTATATGTACCATAGCTTTCTTATCCATTCATCTGCTGATGGACATTTAGGTTGCTTCCATGCCCTGGCTATTATAAACAGTGCTGCGATGAACATTGGGGTACATGTGTCTCTTTTAATTCTGGTTTCCTCAGCGTGTATGCCCAGCATTTATTCACTTTTAAAGTAAAATTAGCTTTTCCCCAGTTGTCACTTCTCAACAGTTTTATGTGCATTTGAACTTACATTAGAAGAGTTATGGTTTCAACTCGCTCATCCTCCTATTTTTATGGGTATTTCTGTTCTAGCTAAGGATGGGGCCAAGTATGACTTGGTTTATCAAAGAAAAAGATGGGCTGGATAAGACCAAGACCTGAAAATATGCTGGATTAATTAGTATAGCAGAACAGGTACATGGATGACAAGCCCTTCTCTACATTCTAGAAAACAATTTGCTCTGGAGGGTTAAAGTGCTATGTAGCAATAGCGATAGCTCAGAGAGGTGGGATGACAAGGGTTCAAGTCTAGTAGATACTTAATCTCCCAATGGGTGGCACAAGTACAATAATGGAAAATTTAAATACCAAGAAAGCAAGCCATCGGCATCAAGATGATTCACTAGCAAGTATCAAGTCCTGGCCACTCAGGTGAAGTTCAAGGGAAGTTCTCCAGTTACCAGTTACCCTACCTACAGTACATTCTGAGATGGTAAAATTGACAGTTTAAGCCAACATAGTTGGCCTCACTGCACATGTGAAAGACTAGTGTTCCCCATGGATAGTATGTCTCAACTTTAGAATTACCTACAGATATGACTTAATACACCTCTCAGCCTGTAGTGAACAAGTTGTGGCTGCCAGATAACCCTAAAGATTTACTCGAATGCCTGAAGTGCCCATTTCTGAAATCTGCCTCAAGTTCAAACCCATGTGAATGTTTCCACTGAGAGAACCTCAAAACTGAATTACGAGGCTCGTAAACCACTGGAATTAAGAATGAGAAGAAAGGGGTAATGATTGCATAGATTAGTGATTTTATTTGGAGGGGATGGGTGTGGGACCAGGAGAGGAGAAGAGGGGCAGGGAATTTATAATTTGAATAGATTTTCCCAAGTTCTACTTTCTCATCTATACATATCTAACTGAGGCTCAGTAGCATAGTTGAATGATTTTATTTAATAGCAGAATCTCTATCCTGGGAGACTGAACTGTTTGTGATACTTGGAGAAGAAAGTAGAAAATTCACAGTCAGCTAAGGCTGACTGACATTCAGGAGAAGGAAATCCACTAGCTTTTCAATTAAAAACTCTAACCCTTATATAAAGTATATAAATACTCCCATTTAGCAAGAATGTGCTTACAAGCAAAGTGCTTATTGAGGCTTGAGCACTATGACTCAGAATTCTCTTTCAACTAGAAATTAAGCCCCAATTGGAGGTCCATACAAACACTGATGCACCACGACTCAATCTCACCCCCACAGTTTTTTGACAAAATTCCAGGGGATGAAAATGTCAAACGACATTTTCTGAAAGACTTAAGTGGCTTACAAACATCACGAAGCTACACTAAAACCAGATGTGTTGAAAGGAGGGCTCCAGGATCAGTTCCTGGTGCTGATTCCCGGCATGAATATAATGGCCTAAGAGTGACCTCTGTGGTGAAGGAAGTGAAGCAGGAAGGGTATTGAGTGCTAGGCCTAAAGGAGTCTGTGAGATGGGCCAAGTGTATCTTCTGCATTCTCACCTACACTCAGAATACTTGGTTCTAGCTTGTAAGTTTCTCCTGAACTCAACCAAGATATTTATTATATTTTATACATTTCTGAGCTTATTGCAGTAGGAAGGCTTTTGAAGAATGTTTAGTTGACCCAAAATTCCAGAACCATAAGTTCAACCCTTAAAAATTACAAGGAAAATATGTCCTTTGGTTCTCATTAAATTGATATTAAACATTAAGAGTGTTTGATGGATATAAGGATGTGTCACTTAGAACACCTTCAAGAAGAGAATTCCTGCCTGACTGAAAGTTGATGTTCTCTAGTCATGAGCTCCTTAGAGCCCACCTCAGCATGTGAGCCAGTGACGCTCTTCACAGGAAGGCCCTAACTAATGACTAAGCAAAATAATACAGTATAAGTATTAGTAATTATTGTAATAGTACAAGGACTCACCTGGTTCCATAGAGCAGGACTTAGCAAGACATCTCAGCAGGAGTCCTGTGAGTAAGTTTTCACTTTTATCTCCATTTTGGGGGGTCGGAGTTTATCAACTCAGTTCAGTCACTCAGTAGTGTCCAACTCTTTGTGACCCCATGAATTGCAGCACACCAGGCCTCCCTGTCCATCACCAACTCTCGGAGTTCACTCAGACTCATGTCCATCAAGTCGGTGATGCCATCCAGCCATCTCATCCTCTGTTATCCCCTTTTCTTCCTGCCCCCAATCCCTCCCAGCATCAGTCTTTTCCAATGAGTCAACTTTTTGCGTGAGGTGGCCAAAGTATTGGAGTTTCAGCTTTAGCATCATTCCTTCCAAAGAACACCCAGGACTGATCTCCTTCAGAATGGACTGGTTGGATCTCCTTGCAGTCCAAGGGATGCTCAAGAGTCTTCTCCAACATCACAGTTCAAAAGCATCAATTCTTCTGCACTCAGCTTTCTTCACAGTCCAACTCTCACATCCATACATGACTACTGGAAAAACCATAGCCTTGACTAGATGGACCTTTGTTGGCAAAGTAATGTTTCTGCTTTTGAATATGCTATCTAGGTTGCTCATAACTTTTCTTCCAAGGAGTAAGCGTCTTTTAATTTCATGGCTGCAGTCACCATCTGCAGTGATTCTGGAGCCCCCCAAAATAAAGTCTGACACTGTTTCCACTGTTTCCCCATCTATTTCCCATGAAGTGGTGGGACCAGATGCCATGATCTTCGTTTTCTGAATGTTGAGCTTTAAGCCAACTTTTTCACTCTCCTCTTTCACTTTCATCAAGAGGCTTTTTAGTTCCTCTTCACTTTCTGCCATAAGGGTGGTGTCATCTGCATGTCTGAGGTTATTGATATTTCTCCTGGCAATCTTGATTCCAGCTTGTGCTTCATCCAGCCCAGCGTTTCTCATGATGTACTCTGCATAGAAGTTAAATAAGCAGGGTGACCATATACAGCCTTGATGTACTCCTTTTCCTATTTGGAACCAGTCCACTGTTCCATGTCCAGTTCTAACTGTTGCTTCCTGACCTGCATATAGGTTTCTCAAGAGGGAGGTCAGGTGGTCTGGTATTCCCATCTCTTTCAGAATTTTCCACAGTTTATTGTGATCCACACAGTCGAAGCCTTTGGCATCAGAGTCTATATTGTGGTCTGTTTGCTCCCTCTGCCCAGTTTTACTCCCCCTATCTCTTTTCACAGGTGTTACTACACAAACAATGTTTCACACTCCTAAGTCCATCCTGTGTCTGTTTCCCATAAACCCCAACTTGGCACATGGATCCTATTAAGAATCTGGGAAGATTTCATGGATAGAATGATTCACAGAATCACTCAAAAGTAAGGGCATAAATGCTAATAAAATATACAAGTAATACTATTCTAAGTAAGACTATAAAAGGCGGAAGTAAACTTGGAGTGGTATACTAGAACTCTGAAAAGAAGAAAGCACTGGAAATGAACAAGGCTGATCTGTTAAGCTACTCCATGGCAACAAACACATCAGAGAGATAACAGTGGAGTCCAGGTGGATTGAAGGGGTTTTCTAGGATATTTTTACCTTTCTTGTTTGTCAGTTTGATTTCTAGAGAATAAAGGTTAAGTGTTGCAACCTTGTTCAAAATACTGCAACACTCTATTGAGATTAGAGGTTCAGTGTGGAAACTGACATTTCTGCATTCCCAGGCAAGGGAAGAAAAAGAAATAATAGAGCAAAAGTGAGGGACAGAGACAGAGATGGGAATAAACAGAGACAGAGCCTAACAGAGTTCAGGAGGCAGCTCAACATAAGACTTGTCCTCGCTGACTTGTCCAGTTCAGTAGAAGCAACTGGCCTTACTTTAAACCAATGGTGTCCCAGCCAGGAATACATGTTGCATGTAAAAAAAAAAAAGAAATGTAAGAAAGGAGAAAATATAGTAGAAGTAGGAAATTGGGAAGGAGATTACAGGAGCTAATTTTTTTTTTTTTTACTGATTTTTCTCTTTATAGTATTAAAGGCAATACTGATAGGAAGGTATGGCTCAGCACACAGATAGTAGGTCGTCTATCATGAAATTTGCCTGATCATCCTTCCTCCCAGTACTCTGTCAAGAGTCAGCCCTCTCTGATCAAATTCACACAAATGACTTACCTTCTTGATCCCACTTCTGCTTCAACCAAGAACTTAATCTCTCCCAAGGCAGTCGTTTGATCTAACAGTCTAAGGTCACACAGCTACTACTGAGCAGATGAGCTAGGAATAGAGTTCAGGTCCCTGTGGGATTGGAGCTTCAAAAAGACCTAGAGACCCATCTATTTGCACAAGCTTACTTGTATGGCCCACATAACTACAGGGGAGCGGGGAAGTATAGCTAAGCCGTGTTTCCAAGGAGAGAAGATCCAAGTATTAGCAAACAGTGTCTATACAGCACTCTATTTCCAACTGTTCTTAAATGTATGTGGTACCCACACCCATCTGTTACACTGGAGGCAACAAGGATATTAGTACCTCTTACCCAGGGAATACTCATCACCTTGCCCCAGGATCTGACAATCTCAAGGAAATTAAGAGTGGATGTGCCTTCTCTGTACTCTGTTTCTCAGCCAGTCAGTTGAAAGGGATTCAATAGAGGACTCCCAAAGGCACTAGTTACTGGAAGCTAGATCTCTGAATCACCATTTAGAGAACAACTACCCAAGAGAGCCACCAAACTCTCATCAGACTGTCTTATGTGTGAGAAATACACTTGTGTTAAGCCACTGAGATCAGGAGTTGTTTATACAGCAGCTAGCATTAATTGTCTTGACTAATATAGAATCTGTATGTTCCTGAGAAGGGCCCAGGTGGAGTTAGTCAAAGGACTGGGAGGGATCATGCCCCCATCCAATGCTGTATTCATTTCCTTGGGGCTTCCATACCAAAGTGCCACAGATTGGGTGGCTTAAAAAAAAAACAGAAATGTAGTGTCCCTCAGTTCCGGAGACTAGAAGCTCAAGATTAAGGTATTGGCAGAGTTTTTCCCTCTGAGGCCTGTGAGGGAAGGCTCTGTATCAGGTCTTTCCTAGGCTTATAGACACATCACCCCAATCTCTGCGTTGGTCTTTCCACAGCCTTCTCTGTGTTCAGATTTCTTCTTCTCATAAGGATTCCATTCATTTTGAACCAAGGATCCATCCTACTCCAGTGTGACCTCATCCTACTGTGAAAAGTGAAAGTGAAGTCGCTCAGTCGTGTCTGACTCTTTGCGACCCCGTGGACTGTAGCCCACCAAGCTCCTTTGTCCATGGGATTCTCCAGGCAAGAGTATTGGAGTGGGTTGCCATTTCCTTCTCCAGGGGATCTTCCCGACCCAGGGATTGAACCCACGTCTACCCGCGTTGCAGGCAGACGCTTTAACCTCTGAGCCACCAGGGAAGCCAGGTCTGTAAAAGCCTACTGTAACTGACTAATCTGCAATCACCCTGTTTGCAAACAATGTCACTTCTGAAGTACTGAGGTTTAGGGATTCAACCTATAAATCTGGAGGCATTCAATTCAACCCCAAATCAGGAACTACCACTGCTCATTCCCCTCATCTACCTTGGGATAGGCTTTTCCTGTGACTTACCTTTCACTAGGTCTATAGATTCAAATGATGAGCGTCGACTGTGGAAACTGGATTTCATAAGAAAATAGTGAGTGAACAAACCTGTGTGATAAAATCCAGGCCGTGTCAGAATGGGCACCAGAGCTCCGGTTGAGAGCCTTCCCCCAAGAGCAGGAAGAACTGCAACCTAGGCCTGAAGGCAACTAAATGAGCGTCCTATAGTTAGTGATTCCTTTCCTATAAACCTCTGCTTCTTAGTGCATGGTATATTACAAGGCTTATCCCCACCACACACATGCAAGCTGCCTCCTGGTTTCCTGACTCACTGAATGTCAAATGTGGTGCGATGCTGAGGTGGCACTGCTAAACTTAGAAGGCTCAAAGTTGCCAATTAATTCTGTGCAAAAAAAAAAAAAAAAGTGTTTGTATCAGCCTTCACTTTTGGCTCAGCCTGATATTCTCCAGCTTCTGCCAGTGTGGGGCCTCCTCAGAAGTAACTGCTTGCCTCAGGCCTGGGAGCAAAGCAATCATCACTTGGGGCAAAGGGACTGGCCTATTTGTTGGACAGCAACTGGCTATATTTATCCCACTCCCACCGCCTCTCACCCTGTATTAGTGTTATATTCAGTTCAGTTGCTCAGTCATGTCCAACTCTGCGATCCCATGAATTGCAGCATGCCAGGCCTCCATGTCCATCACCAACTCCTGGAGTTCACTCAGACTCATTTCCATCGAGTCAGTGATGCCATCCAGACATCTCATCCTCTGTCGTCCCCTTCTCCTCCTGCCCCAAACCCCTCTCAACATCAGGGTATTTTCCAACGAGTCAACTCTTTGCATGAGGTGGCCAAAGTATTGGAGTTTCAGCTTTAGCATCATTCCTTCCAAAGAAAACCCAGGACTGATCTCTTTTAGAATGTACTGGTTGGATCTCCTTGCAGTCCAAGGGACTCTCAAGGGTCTTCTCCAACACCACAGTTCAAAAGCATTAATTCTTCTGCACTCAGCTTTCTTCACAGTCCAACTCTCACATCTATACATGACTACTGGAAAAACCATAGCCTTGACTAGATGGACCTTTGTTGGCAAAGTAATGTTTCTGCTTTTGAATATGTTATCTAGGTTGGTCATAACTTTCCTTCCAAGGAGTAAGCGTCTTTTAATTTCATGGCTGCAATCACCATCTGCAGTGATTTTGGAGCCCCCAAAAATAAAGTCTGACACTGCTTCCACTGTTTCCCCATCTATTTCATGAAGTGATGGGACCGGATGCCATGATCTTCGTTTTCTGAATGTTGAGCTTTAAGCCAACTTTTTCACTCTCCTCTTTCACTTTCATCAAGAGGCTTTTTAGTTCCTCTTCACTTTCTGCCATAAGGATGGTGTCATCTGCATATCTGAGGTTATTGCTATTTCTGCCAGCAATCTTGATTCCAGCTTGTGCTTCTTCCAGCCCAGCATTTCTCATGATGTGCTCTGCATATAAGTTAAATAAGCAGGGTGACCATATACAGCCTTGATGTACTCCTTTTCCTACTTGGAACCAGTCTGTTGTTCCATGTCCAGTTCTAACTGTTGCTTCCTGACCTGCATACAGATTTCTCAAGAGGCAGGTCAGGTGGTCTGGTATGCCCATCTCTCTCAGAATTTTCCACAGTTTATTGTGATCCACACAGTCAAAGGCTTTGGCATAGTCAATACAGCAGAAATAGATTTTTTTTCTGGAACTCTCTTGCTTTTTCAATGATTCAGCGGATGTTGGCAATTTGCTCTCTGGTTCCTCTACCTTTTCTAAAACCAGCTTGAACATCAGGGAGTTCACAATTCCTGTATTGCTGAAGCGTGGCTTGGAGAATTTTGAGCATTACTTTACTAGTTTGTGAGATGAGTGCAATTGTGCGGTAGATTGAGCATTCTTTGGCATTGCCTTTCTTTGGGATTGGAATGAAAACTAACCTTTTCCAGTCCTGTGGCCACTGCTGAGTTTTCCAAATTTGCTGGCATATTGAGTGCAGCACTTTCACAGCATCATCTTCAAGGATTTGAAATAGCTCAACTGGAATTCTATCACCTCCACTAGCCTTGTTCATAGTGATGCTTTCTAAGGCCTACCTGACTTCACATTCCAGGATGTCTGGCACTAGGTGAGTGATCACACCATTGTGATTATATTGCTGTGTAACAAATGACCACATGTTTAGGTATTATAAACAGCACACGTTTATTAACTCGACTTCCGTGGGTTAGAAGTCTGGATACCATTCAGGTGAGTTCTCTGCTCGGGCTCTCACAAGGCCATAGAGAAGGTATCAGTCAGGTTGCCTTCTCATCTGGAGTTTAAGTCCTTTTCCAAGCTCCCATAGCTGCTAACAGAATTCATTTCTTTGTGCTCTAGACTGAGGGCCCTGATTTTTGCTGCTTCTTAACGATAGGCTCCCTCTAGGTCCTAGAGGCTGAGGCAGTCACAGCATAGCTGTTTGCTTCTTCAAAGCCAGCAGTAGAATCTCTCCAGTTTGCTAGAATGCAGTCTTAAGTAACTGGAGAAGGCAATGGCACCCCACTCCAATACTCTTGCCTGGAGAATCCCATGGTCAGAGGAGCCTGGTAGGCTGCAGTCCATCGGGTCGCTGAGAGTCGGACATGACTGAGCGACTTCACTTTCACTTTTCACTTTCATGCATTGGAGAAGGAAATGGCAACCCACTCCAGTGTTCTTGCCTGGAGAATCCCAGGGACAGGGGAGCCTGGTGGGCTGCCGTCTATGGGGTCGCACAGAGTCGGACACGACTGAAGTAACTTAGCAGTAGCAGCAGTCTTAAGTAACATGATGTAACCACACAAATTACCTCTTATTATCTTTGCCATACTTTATTGTTTCAGGTGTGGGAAGGGATTATACAAAGTGTAACTCATTGAAGGTCACTTTAGGGTAAGTCTGCCACCCCTACTCCCTGACCACTTATCTCCAAGCACACCAGTTGCTGAGTGTTTCTGCTCATAATACTATCAACAAAGCTTGGGATGGGGTTTAAGGTGCCATTTTTGGTTATTGTGTTCTCCTTAACTACTTGTCACTGCAAGTACATTCCTTTGTGATCATCATTATCATACCAGGTAAGTCACACATAGGTTATAACCTATGTGGGCACCAAGGCTTAGCCAACCCCACAGAATTACACAGGTTATCCCTGGACCAATAGCATCAGCATCCCGTGGAAGTTTGTTACAAATGCAAATTCTCAGGCTCCACCCAAGACCTTATGAATCACAGACTCTGGGGTAGGGTCCTGCAGTCTGTATTTTAATCTGCTATCCAAGGGTTACTGATACATGCACAAGGTTGAGTACTACTGAGTTTATAAACAGGCTTTATGAAAAAGGGGGAACTTAAATAGCCAACCAAGAGCTCGAGAATAGAAAATACAGTTTCCACTATGTATGAGTTTACTTGACTTCCCTGGTGGCTCAGATGGTAAAGATTCTGCCTTCAATCCCTGGGTGGGGAAGATCCCCTGGAGGAGGAAATGGCAACTCATTCCAGTATTCTTGCCTGGAAAATTCCATGGACAGAGGAGCCTGGCAGACTACAGTCCATAAGATCAAAAAGAGTTGGATACGACTGCTGCTGCTGCTAAGTCGCTTCAGTCATGTCCAACACTGTGCGACACCAGGCTCCTCTGTCCCTGGGATTCTCCAGGCAAGAACACTGGAGTGAGTTGCCATTTTCTTCTCCAATGCATGAAAGTGAAAAGTGAAAGTGAAGTTGCTCAGTCGTGTCCAAATCTTCATGACCCCATGGACTGCAGCCTACCAGGCTCCTCCATCCATGGGATTTTCCAGGCAAGAGTATGCCTTCTCCTCAGACATGACTGAGCGACTAAATAACAACAATGAGAATGGGTGGCTTAAACAACCATTCTCTCACAATTCTGGAGGCTGGAAGTCCAAGATCAAAGTGTTAGTAGGGTGGTTCCTTCTATGGCCTCTCTCCTTTGCGTGTAGACAGCCATCTGCTCCCCGTGTCTTCACACAGTCTTCCCTCTGTGTGTGTCTGTGTCCTAATTATCTCTTTTTAAACGGATACCAGTCAAATTGATATTTCTAATGATATCATTTTACATTAATTACCTCTGTAAAGACCCTATCACCAAATACAGTTACATTCTGAAGTACAGGGGCTTAGAGCTTTAACTTATGGACTTTGGGGAGACAGCAAACACCCTGTCCATCCTCTGTTCTCAAAGAGAGATGTGCTGGGATCAGGATGCTGTTGGGCCCAGAAAATGACTCTGAATTATAAGACAGGGAGGCCTCTACATTGCAGGTCACCCTTTTTGTCCTGTTTACTGGGGGAAAGAACAAGCTGTTTGGTGGCTGACAGTCAGGATTTGAGGTGTCAACTATTTCCAGGCATTGTTTTGAAATGCCAATGGCTCAGCACTGGGAGATCTTGGGACCCATAGGATATTGTCAGTCCCCTGGTAGAAGAGGCACTGCTGGTCCTATTAAAAGCTGGAAATCAAAGTCCAGTGAGAGTAATACTTGAGAGTGTCCATTGGATATGGCAACAGGGAGGTCTTTACTTATCTTCACAGAAACAGATTTTTCAGACTGACAGGAGAGAAGACATATGGGAATAACTGGAGAGAGGTGTGTAGACTACCTTTTTTAAAATGTAGAGTAAAGAATTTTTTAAACATAAAGAGTAAAGATTTTTTAAAATATAAAGAATAAAGAAAGGACAATAACTGGAGGGAGGTGTGGATTAAAGGAAGAAGAATTTTTAAGATGCAAGATAGAGAATATTTCAATCCTGAGGGGAAAGATCCAGTTAGAAAGAGAGACGTTAAATGTGCACAAGGTGGGAGGACTTAACCAATGCAGCAAGATCGTTTAGAAAGTGAGAGGGCATTGGATTCAGAAAGAGGTGTGTTGATTAGCCTTTGATAGGAGTAAGGACATCCCTTCTAGTAAACTACTGTTCAGACCAGAACATGCCTGTGAAACCTCTGCGTCTATCAAAGGATGAATGAATAAAGAAGATGTGGTATATGTGTACAATGGAATATTATTCACCCATGAGAAGGAAGAAAATCCTGCCATTTACAACAACATGGATGGTCCTTGAGAGCAGTCTGTTTAGTGAGATAAGCCAGACAAAGACAGATATTGATTGTA
Organism: Oryx dammah; assembly: GCF_014754425.2. Classification (NCBI taxonomy): domain Eukaryota; kingdom Metazoa; phylum Chordata; class Mammalia; order Artiodactyla; family Bovidae; genus Oryx; species Oryx dammah. The sequence goes on from NW_024070207.1 coordinate 55,448,617, forward strand.
TCATATCCTAAAACTGTAGAAACAGAACGTAGAATGGGAAGTTCTGGAGGTATTAAGTGGTACAAAGTTGCAACTAGAAAATGAATATGTTCTGGAAATCTAATGTACAGCATAGTGATTATAGACAGCAATATTGTAATATACACTTCAAAATTGCTGAGACTAGATCTTAAATGTTCTCACCACATTAAAGAAATAATTTCTCTATTGTGACATGGTATTAACTAAAGATATGGTGGTAATCATATTGCAATATGTTAAACGTATCATATCAATGCAATGCACACCTGAAATTTATATACTTATATATCAATTATATCTCAATTAAAAACAAAGAAAATAAAAACACGTGTAATAAAAATTTTTATAAGAGTGATATTCACTACATAGAGAACATTTTTATTTAAGGGAATGGATATGATAGCCATTCTTTTTTTTTTCTTAATTTTATTTATTTATTTTTGGCTGTGCTGAGTCTTCGTTCCTGCAAGGGCCTTTCTCTAGTTGTAGTGAGTGGGGGCTACAGATTTCTTATTGTGGTGGCTTTTCCTGTTGCAGAGCATGGGCTCCAGGGCACACAGACTTCAAGTTGTGGCACGTGGGCTCAATAGTTGAGGTGCCTGGGCTCAGTTGCTCTGCAGCATGTGGAATCTTCCTGGATCAGGGATCGAACCCATGTCTCCTGCATTGACAGGCAGATTCTTTACCACTGAGCCACCAGGAAAGCCCTGATAGCCATTCTGAAAGGCACATAAGAAGTATTTATAAGCACATGTAATACAGATGGTCATAAAACTACTACACACATACAGAAAGAGTGAAGTGAATGAGGCAGGATGAAAGCAACTTTGAAAGATTTTAGCTATCGCATGACTTGGCCAGATTTGCCTCTTTAAAAAAACAAATATTCAAATTTATTTAGCAAAAATATGTGCACTTGGCTTTTAAAAGTAAAACAACATAAAGAATTAATAGTGCAAACCAATGGTCCCTTACATGACCCTAGTCCTACTTCCCAGAAGGATCCCTTTGAATTCTTCTGCATGATTCTATTTTCTGTCTTCTGAGAACTTGTACGACATTGCTAAATCATCTGCTTCCACTGCTGTTTGGTGCTTAATCATTTTGATAGTATTATTGATAGCTGTGGAAAGTGAGGCTTTAACTCAGTGACATCACCTACATGTGCTTTCTTCCTTCCCTACCCAACACAGCTATAGTAAACTATCTTTGCTTGCTTTATGGGTTGGCTTTACCTAGTTATCTGAGCTCTCACTATCCAATGATTGGCTATAAGCCTATGTAGAAATGTTTATCCATATACTTGCTGTGGACAAGAAGTGTACACTTGCTGTAATGAATCCCCATACAATGTCAGCCAAAGTGTTTAGGTCATGGACTACTTAATGAGAGAGAGGTTAGAGCCTTGTTTAAATATACTAGGCATTATAGTTATCCACCCTACCCTTACCCTACAGGGTTTTTAAGTTTTTATTTATTTATTTTAATTGGAGGATAATTACCATACAATATTGTGATGGTTTTTTGCCATACATCAACATGTATCAGCCACAGGTGCACATGTGTCCCCCCATCCTGAACTCCCCTCCCCCCTCCCTCCCCACCCCATACCTCTGGGTTGACTCAGAGCACAAGCTTTGAGTGCCCTGCTTCATGCATCGAACTTGCACTGGTCATCTATTTTACATATGGTAATATACATGTTTCAATGTCATTCTCTCGTATCATCCTACCCTCCACTTCTCCCACATAGTCCAATAGTCTGTTCTTTACATCTGTGTCTCTTTTGCTGCCTTGTGTATGGGATCATCATTACCATCTTTCTAAATTCCATGTATATACATTAATATACTGCATTGGTGTTTCTCTTTCTGACTTACTTCATTCTGTATAATAGGCTCATTGACCTCATTAGAACTGACTCAAATATGTTGTTTTTTATAGCTGAGTAATATTCCATTGTGTATATGTACCACAACTTCCTTATCCATTCATCTGCCAATGAACATCTAGGTTGCTTCCATGTCCTAGCTATTGTAAGTAGTGCTGCAGTGAACACTGGGGTACAGGGGTCTCTTTCGATTCTGGTTTCCTCACTGTGGATGCCCAGTAGTGGGATTGCTGGGTCATGTGGCAGTTATATTTCCACTTTTGAAAGAAATCTCCACAATATTCTCCATAATGGCTGTACCAGTTTGCATTCCCACCAAGGTGTAAAAGGTTTCCCTTTTCTCCACACCCTCTCCAGCATTTATTGTTTGCAGACTTTTTGATAGCAGCCATTCTGACTGGAGTGAGATGATACCTCATTGTGGTTTTGATTTGCATTTCTCTAATAATGAGTGATACTGAGGATCTTTTCATGTGTTTAATAGCCATCTGTATGTCTTCTTTGGAGAAATGTCTGTTTAGTTCTTTGACCCACTTTTTGATTGGGTTGTTCATTTTTCTGGTATTGAGCTACATGAACTGCTTGTATATTTTGGAGATTAATTCTTTGTCAGTTGCTTCATTTGCTATTATTTTCTCCCATTCTGAAGGCTGCCTTTTCACCTTGCTTATAGTTTCCTTCATTGTGCAAAAGCTTTTAAGTTTAATTAGGTCCCATTTGTTTATTTTTGCTTTTTATTTCCATTATTCTGGGATGTGGGTCAAAGAAGATTTTGCTGTGATTTTTGTCAGAGTGTTCTGCCTATGTTTTCCTCTAAGAGTTTTACAGTTTCTGTTCTTAAATTTAGATCTTTAATCCATGTTGAGTTTCTTTTTGTGTATGGTGTTAGAAAGTGTTCTAGTTTCACTCTTTTACATGTAGTTGACCAGTTTTCCCAGCACCATTTGCTAAAGAGATTGTCTTTTCTTCATTATATACTTTTGCCTCCTTTGTCAAAGATAACACGTCCATAGGTGTGTGGATTTATCTCTGGGCTTTCTATTTTGTTCCATTGATCTATATTTCTGTCTTTGTGCCAGTACCATACTCTCTTGATAACTGTAGCTTTGTAGTGTAGTCTGAAGTCAGGAAACTTGATTCCTCCAGTTTCATTCTTCTATCTCAAGATTGCTTTGGCTCTTCAAGGATTTTTGTGTTTCCATACAAACTGTGAAATTATTTGTTCTAATTCTGTGAAAAATACTGTTGGTAGCTTGATAGGGATTGTGTTAAATCTATAGGTAGCTTTGGTAGTATACTCTTCACTATATTGATTCTTCAAATCCACAAACATGGTATATTTCTCCATCTATTTATGTCATCTTTGATTTCTTTCATCAATGTTTTATAGTTTTCTATATATAGGTATTTTGCTTCTTTAGGTAAATTCATTCTTAGGTATCTTATTCTTTTTGTTACAATGGTGAATGGGTTTTAGCCCTTAATTTTTCCAGTGCTTACTTCAGTCAGGTTCCTAGGAGGCTAACCAAACCTGGTCTCATTTAGATACTATCTGTACTGTGTCATTACATTGTTTATTTTCATACAGTAAACATCATTAAAAGACACAGGGAAATCAAGTTCATATCCAATATGCTACAGGAACAGGTTTTCAAAATCTGTAGGAGTTTCCTCTTGAGTTCCTGTTAAATAATTAGGTAATTGGTATTTAAGATGCTTTATATTATGCAGAGGTCTTTGATGGGTTATTTTGTGGATGTTTCAGAGTGTTTTAATAATATTTAGAGAAGTGGTTTGGGGTTTTTGAATGGGCTATGAATGCAGTGTTCTTTTCCATTTAAATAATGGAGAAACTCTGCTGCTATCTGAACATTTACTTTCTGACATACTCATAGGAATGGATTAGACTCAGATAATGAGGAATTCCTGTACTTACACTTTCATTCCTTGTTTCTTGAACTATCCATAAAATCCCTTGACTCTCCATGCTGAATGATGATATAATACTCTTACTCTTCCTGACATTTCTACTTCCCTTTTTCTACCTACCCATTGCTGCTTCTGTACTTGTATTTTTCTACTGTGAAGGTTAATAATGTTTAACCTCCTGTTCTATAAGTGTTTTGTCTATATTTGGTTTAAAAAGTTAAAAATCAATTTAAAATATCTGCATTATTATGGATATTAAATATTACTGCACAGATCTGAAATATATTATTATATTCTTAGTACAACTTTTTTTTTTTGCTTTCTTGGAGGCTCTATTTGCATATCTGTCCCTTTTCTGTTTGCTTTTACCTCCTTCTTAGAATGATTTATGTTCTTAAGTGTTAGTCGCTCAGTCAGGTCTGACTCTTTGTGACCCCATGGACTATAGCCCACCAGGTTCCTCTGTCCATGGAATTCTCCAGGCAAGAATACTGGAGTGGGTTGCCATTCCCTTCTCCAGGGGATCTTCCTGACCCAGGAACAGAACCTGGGTCTCCTGCACTGCAAGCAGATTCTTTACCATCTAAGCCACTAGGGAATCCTTGATTCTCAGAGACTCCCATCTGAAACCTCTATCTTCCTGGAATTTCAGCCATGAAAGTAAAAGATGCTTGCTCCTTGGAAGGAAAGTTATGACCAATCTAGATAGCATATTAAAAAGCAGAGACATCACTTTGCCAACAAAGGTCTGTCTAGTCAAGGCTATGATTTTTCTAGTAGTCATGTATGGATATGAGAGTTGGGCTATAAAGAAAGCTGAGCACCAAAGAATTGACGCTTTTGAACTGTGGTGTTGGAGAAGACTCTTGAGAGTCCCTTGGACTGCAAGGCAATCCAACCAGTCCATCCTAAAGGAAATGAGTCCTGAATATTCGTTGGAAGGACTAATGTTGAAGTGAGACTCCAATACTTCAGCTACCTGACACGAAGAACTGACTCATTTGAAAAGACCCTGATGTTGGGAAAGATTGAAGGCAGTAGGAGAAGGGGATGACAGAAGATGACATGGTTGGATGGCACCACCAACTCAACAGACATGAGTTTAGGTAGACTCTGGGAGTTGGTGATGGACCGGGAGGCCTGGCGTGCTGCAGCCCCAGTCAAAGAACATACTAAGAAAAGGTGCATGGAGATTTAATTAATTTAATCTATTTAATTAATTTTTTAATTTAATTTTTAATTCTACTCTCATCTTTGATTGATAATTTTCAAGACTTGAAATTTAAGGTCAAAAATAACTTTCCTTATGATTTTAAAAACCTGTTCCTTTGAATGTAATCTGTTTCTCCTGCTCTTTGGATTCATTTAGGATCTACTCTTTGTGACTAGTGTTTTGAATTTCATGTTAATCTGCTCTGATGGATTTTAAAAATTTCCTTTACTATTCTGGTTGCCTGATCAGTTCAGTTCAGTCGCTCAGTTGTGTCCAACTCTTTGTGACCCCATGAATCGCAGCACACCAGGCCTCCCTGTCCATCACCAACTCCTGGAGTTCACTCAGATTCATGTTCATCGAGTCCATGATGCCATCCAGCCATCTCATCCTCTGTCGTCCCCTTCTCCTCCTGCCCCAAACCCCTCTCAACATCAGGGTATTTTCCAATGAGTCAACTCTTCGCATGAGGTGGCCAAAGTACTGGAGTTTCAGCTTGAGCATCATTCCTTCCAAAGAAATCCCAGGGTTGATCTTCAGAATGGACTGGTTTGATCTCCTTGCAGTCCAAGGGACTCTCAAGAATCTTCTCCAACACCACAGTTCAAAAGCATCAATTCTCCAGTGCTCAGCTTTCTTCACAGTCCAACTCTCACATCTATACATGACTACTGGAAAAACCATAGCCTTGACTAGACGGACCTTAGTCGGCAAAGTAATGTCTCAGCTTTTGAATATGCTATCTAGGTTGGTCATCACTTTTCTTCCAAGGAGTAAGCATCTTTTAATTTCATGACTGCAGTCACCATCTGCAGTGATTTTGGAGCCCCCCAAAATAAAGTCTGACACTGTTTCCACTGTCTCCCCATCTATTTCCCATGAAGTGATGGGACCGAATGCCATGATCTTCGTTTTCTGAATGTTGAGCTATAAGCCAACTTTTTCACTCTCCTCTTTCACTTTCATCAAGAGGCTTTTTAGTTCCTCTTCACTTTCTGCCATAAGGGTGACAATATACAGCCTTGACGTACTCCTTTTCCTATTTGGAACCAGTCTGTTGTTCCATGTCCAGTTCTAACTGTTGCTTCCTGACCTGCATACAGATTTCTCAAGAGGCAAGTCAGGTGGTCTGGTATTCCAATCTCTCTCAGAATTTTCCACAGTTTATTGTGATCCACACAGTCAAAGGCGTTGGCATAGTCAATAAAGCAGAAATAGATGTTTTTCTGGAACTCTCTTGCTTTTTCCATGATCCAGTGGATGTTGGCAATTTGATCTCTGGTTCCTCTGCCTTTTCTAAAGCCAGCTTGAACATCAGGAAGTTCACGGTTCACATATTGCTGAAGCCTGGTTTGGAGAATTTTGAGCATTACTTTACTAGCATGTGAAGTGAAGTGAAGTCGCTCAGTCGTGTCCAACTCTTTGCGACCCCATGGACTGTAGCCTACCAGACTCCTCTGTCCATGGGATTTTCCAGGCAATAGTCCTGGAGTGGATTGCCATTTCCTTCTCCAGGGGATCTTCCCAAACCCGGGATCGAACCCGGGTCTCCCGCATTGTAGACAGATGCTTTACTGTCTAAGCCAGAGATGAGTGCAATTGCATGGTACTTTGAGCATTCTTTGGCATTACCTTTCTTTGGGATTGGAATGAAAACTGACCTTTTCCAGTCCTATAGCCACTGCTGAGTTTTCCAAATTTGCTGGCATATTGAGTGCAGCACCTCAACAGCATCATCTTTCAGGATTTGAAATAGCTCAGCTGGAATTCCATCAGCTCCACTAACTTTGTTCGTAGTGATGCTTTCTAAGGCCCACTTGACTTCACATTCCAGGATGTCTGGCTCTAGTTGAGTGATCATACCATCGTTATTATCCAGGTCATGAAGATCTTTTTTGTACAGTTCTTCTGTGTATTCTTGCCACCTCTTCTTAATATCTTCTGCTTCTGTTAGGTCCATACCATTTCTGTCCTTTATCGAGCCCATCTTTGCATGAAATGTTCCCTTGGTATCTCTAATTTTCTTGAGGAGATCTATAGTCTTTCCCACTCTGTTGTTTTCCTCTATTTCCTTGCATTGATCCCTGAAGAAAGCTTTCTTATCTCTTCTTGCTATTCTTTGGAACTCTGCATTCAGATGCTTATATCTTTCCTTTTCTCCTTTGCTTTTCGCACCTGATAGGCTCTTTCCAATTAAGGCTTATATTTTTCTTCAGCTCAGGAAAGTTTTCTTGTTTTATTATTTGGGTAATTTTTTTCCCTATCAACTTCTTTTATATTCTTCCTCCTCTGGAATTCCTATTGCTCATGAGGATGCAGAAATGCTACCTAGTTCTGAAGTCATTATAAGTAATATAGACTCACATTCCAGTCAGGAAGGGAAGGAACATCTTACACCCTGAGATAAACAGACTAATAAAAACCAGAGTCACCCTATCTAGTTAAAGCTTCCCTCCAAAATAAGTCAATCGTGAAGACTTTTCTGTCAGCTACTGACAAAAAATGATGCTAAAGCTGAAACTCCAGTACTTTGGCCACCTCATGCGAAGAGTTGACCCATTGGAAAAGACTCCGATGCTGGGAGGGATTGGGGGCAGGAGGAGAAGGGGACGACAGAGGATGAGATGTCTGGATGGCATCACCGACTCAATGGATGTAAGTTTGAGTGAACTCTGGGAGTTGGTGATGGACAGGGAGGCCTGGCGTGCTGCGATTCATGGGGTCGCAGAGTCAGACACGACTGAAAGACTGAACTGAACTGAACTGACAAAAAAAAATTCCCTTCTTTTATACAGAATGCTGGTGCCTACAGATATGCTATGGCTGTAATCATGTGAGAAAATTATCATTTTCCACCATAAACTAAATGTAAACTCAGTAATCACCTTGTTAATTTTGTAGTTTTTGTTTATACCTCCCCCCTCTACCTTTAAACACCTGTCTACTCCTTTTAGAGCTTTGACTGTCTTGCAAAACTTTTCTGCAAGTAAACTGCCTTCCCAAAAGTGTTTGCTTTTGAGGCTTCTTTTGTTGCTCATATCCTAGACATAATCACACAAGAAGGAATAATAACAATAATCAATAGGTATGAAGAATACTCAAATAGAAGTTTTCTTTGAAAGACTCATGACCTAAATGGATTTAAAGGAAAAAATTCCAAGGTTACTAAGTTTACACTTAGTTTGTTCATGGTCGGAAAATAGTAATTTTCTCACATGATGGTTCAGACACATTTAGAAAGTTCCACAAGTAACATATCAGAACTGCAGACTCTCAGCAGAAAGGTAATGGACCATTTTACTTGTATGTCACATAGAATTTGGGAAATGCTTCATCATGTACTTATACAAGATGTTCAAATAAGATGGAGCAGCAGCTGCTATTTGTTAGAGAGGCAGCTAAAGAAAGAAAAGCCTTTATTCTGCACTTTGGAGGTAACAATACCAATAACAGGACTAACTGGCAACCACTGGTTGCTTGCAGAGAAAGTAGTTTGTTTCCTAGAACCCACTGAGAATATCATTAAACTGGCAGATTTTGAGATTGGGAATACTTCCTATACAAAATTGCTGTAAAGGCACTTCCCATCACTCTATCCCAGAAAAGATGCTGAAAATGGTGGATATCAATGAAAGCTGAGATGCAAATTGACATTCAGAGGCACTATGCCTATTTTGAAAGCCCATTGTAAGTGAAGAAAGCAAAACACTAATTAGAAAAGATATATGCACCCCTATGTTCAAAACAATGCTATTTACAATAGCCAAAGTATGAAAGCAATCTAAGTGTCCATCAAAAGATGAATAAATAAATAAGGTGTGGTGTATATATATATATATATATATATATATATAATGGAATACGACTCAACCATTAAAACAATGAAATCGTGCCATTTGCAGCAGCACTGATGGACCTAAAGGGCATTATGCTAAGTGAAATATTAATAAGTTAGTGAAAGGTAAATAACATTATTTCACTTATATGTGGTATCTAAAAAACACACAAGTGAACTGAACAAACATAACCAAAAAGAAACAGAGTCATAGATACTGAGAATATGCAAGTAGTTGCCAAAGGGTGGAGGAATGAGAGATATACATGAAGGAAATTAAGAGGTAAAAACATCGAGTTACAAATAAATGAGTCATGAGTACAAAATGTACAGTGTGAGTAATATAGTCAATAACTGTGATATCTTTGTATGGTGACACATGGTAACTAAACTAATTGTGGTGATCATTTTGAAATATATAGAAATATCGAATAAGAATGTTGTGTACCAGGAACTAACATAGCATTGTAGGTCAATCATACTTCAAAAACAAATGAACAAACAAACTCACATAAAAAGAGATCAGATTTGTGGCTACCAGAGGTGAAGTTTGGGTGGAAGGGGAGTTGGATGAAAGCTGTCTAAAGGTACAAACCTCCAGTTATAAACAAATTACTAGGCATGCAATGTACAACATGATAATTAACACATGTTATATATATAAAGATTTTTCTATTTCTTTAATTTTGTGTCTACATGAGATGACAGATGTTCACGAAACTTACTGTGGTCATCATTTCATGATGTATGTTCATTATGTTGTTCACTTTAAACTTATACAAATGTTGTATGTCAATTATTTCTCAATGAAACTGGAGGGAAAAAGAATTATTGCAAAACCCTAGTAATAAAAAAGGTTGCCGTAGAGGCACAGGGATTAAAAATTAATCCAGTGGAACAAAATAGTCCAGAAACATCCATGTATATGTGGTATCTTAGTATATGATTCATGAGGGGAAGATAGATCATCTAATAAGCATTATTAGTAAACTACATACTGCATGGAGAAATAGGAATTTGTATACCTTTTTTACACCACATACAAAAGTGAACTTCATATGACTTAAATAACTAATGGTGAAAAGTTAAACTATAAAGATTTTAAAAGCAAGCTAGAGAGAATATCTTTGAGGCCTCAATATGGGAGACTTATTAACTAATCCTACAAAAGCATGAACAGTGAGGTGAAAAGGCAATGGATTTGACTACACCAAAATTAAAGATTTATTTTCAGCAGTGGCCATTATAGACAAATTAACAAGAGGATGATAAAGATATTTGCAGTGTCTAAAAGTGAAGAATCAGTATCTAGGATGCAAAATAAAACTCTTCCAAGAAGTAAATAAAAGACAAGAATTCCACTAGGGAAATGGGCAAAGGATATGACAGGCAAACCCATGCCTGCGAATATACACCAAAAGAAATTCTCAGTTCAGTTCAGTTGCTCAGTCATGTCTGACTCTTTGTGACCCCATGGACTGCAGCATGCCAGGCTTCCCTGTCCATCACCAACTCCTGGAGTTTACTCAAACTCATGTCCATCAAGTTGGTGATGCTATCCAAAATCTGTCATCTCCTCTTCTCCTGCCTTCAATCTTTCCCAGTATCAGAGTCTTTTCCAATGAGTCAGTTCTTCACATGAGGTGGCCAAAGTATTAGAGCTTCAGCTCCAGCATCAGTCCTTCCAATGAATATACAGGACTGATTTCCTTTAGAATTGATGTACCATGCACCAGTAACTCCATCACTGCCAGCTTGCCCCTCAACACTAGAAGAGATCACTGTGGCCAGTAGAGCAGCAGATGATGTCTCTGGCTTGCTTTCAGGAGACACAGCCATTCTGGTGGCAAATCACTGAAGTTTAACCACCGAAGTCATGCTTGGACAGGGTTTCTCCCATCTAATAAGAGGTTAGCTGTTTTTAGGAGTTGAGAGCAACTGAGACTACACATGGATCATGTCTCTGCTGCTCATGCACTCTGAGCTGTAGACTCATGAGCAGGCAACATTAATCACCTCCCCTTTGTCTTGTCCCCTGCCTTTTTCTAGGAGACATATTTGAACCTGTGCAAGTTAAAGCCCTAGAAGATATAACTCCACTGTCCAGCTCTTGCTGACTTACCTGCTCTCCCTGCCTTTTCTCCCTTGCCACACAGGACTGTCTGCTGATCAAGGCTCATGACCCTTGCTTCTTACCACCTTCATTTCCTTTCTAGAACTTGCACTCTCACCAGCTCTCCAGCACTTGCTTGCCCCTCCTTTATTTCCACCAGGCCTTGGCTGATGCACACTGCAAACTCTGGGCTTTTCCAAGTGTTTCCTACTTCCTTTATCTCCTAACCTTGGTCCTTTTTATTAGTGCCCATTGCTTGTGTGTCACTCTTTCCTTGGAATCTTCTCCCCAAGATACAGCTGCTTTTCTGGAAGACTCCTTCTGTTAGGGCAGAAAGCTATGTTTCTGAGTTAATGCATTGTTTTTCCATTTCCTCTTTTCCAGAAGAAAACAAACTGTTACATGTGGGAGTCTCATTAAAAAAAAAAAAGAGAGAGAGAGAGAATTATAAGACAGTATAAATCAGGAGCTTCAGCTGCAGTGTGTCCTAGGCACTTTGAGCCTTGGTAAGCTAGGGATAATAACTCTTGTACTCCTAGTTTACACAAAAAATCAAATGAAATATGAAAATGACCATCGCAAAGGATGTTTGTGATTAAAACAGGATTACCTTTCATAGTAAGCATGCACAGAACTACTCAGTAGGAACTTGAGCTTTCTCTTTTGATGATTAATTCCATCTTTGCTAGGATCGAATCAGCAGGTGCTCACTGAATGCTTGTGCATTCATGTGAATCAATGAAACGGTGTTAAATGCTGTATGTTGCCTCTGTTCCAAAGCATTTTAGACCTTAGTTAGCTAAGTGTAGGTGGGTGGATGCCTGGAGGTGGGGATAATGGTAATGATGATAATCAACTTGTTCTGTTGCACTAAGCCCAAACCAGTACTACAAAAATCAACCCCTAGTCTACAGTCTGGGGCACCTTAGGACAGAGATGGCTTGCTCCTGTCAGCATTTTCCCCAGCACCAAGCAGTGTTTGGCACACAATATGGGTCTGTGATTGTTTTTAATAATAAAAAAAGAATGAATAGTCAGATAAAATAAAACATTATGCCTGGCAACATGAGTTACAACAGGTGCTGAGTAGCACTGAATGGTATCAGAGCCCCCCTGGCTTTAATCCTGATCTGTGAATCCTCTGTGTAGCTTTATGCCAGTCCCTTTTCTCCTCTTGTTCTCATTTGCTGTTGTTTTTTCGCTCAGTCATTTCTGACTCTTTTGCAACCTCATTTACTGTAACCCACCAAGTTCCTCTGTCCATGGGATTTCCCAGGCAAGGATACTGGAGTGAGTTGCCATTTCCTTCTCCAGAGGTCTTCCCAACCCAGGGATGGAACCCTTGTCTCCTGCATGGGCAGGTAGATAGATTCTTTACCACTGAGCCACCTGGGAAGCCACCTTATCCTCATGCATATATGGAAAACAAAGAGATGACAGTGGGGAGGATGATAGACTATGTGATTTTTAAGGGCTTTTACTGGCCTGATGTCCAACTTGCTAAATTAATTGATCAAGTACAAGGAGTTGAGATATGCCTGTGGGACATGCCAGCATGAGATCCAAGTTTTACTCTCTGTCAGGATGTAAAAGAGAGAAGATGCCCTAGATCCCGTGGCCTCAAGGAGAAAGGAAGCAGTCCTTGTCATTATTAAAACTTTGTCTTTGCCATGCAAAACGATGGTACTGACTGAGGTTAGAAGCCAATATAACTGGAGAAATAGATCATCCTGATGCAGAACCTTGACAGAGAAGAAGGAAACACTAAAGACTTGGGTAAAGGAAAAGTGAAATCAGGATTAAATCCTTTCTTAGTACATAGAATCCTAGGAGCCTGGAACTGGAAGCGAGAGGTCTTAGCATCCGCCTAATCGAACCTCTTAATTTGAAGGGACAGTTAAACAGGCCAAGATGGGAAGGACACTTGACTAAAGTCATAGACACAATACATGGCAGAATCAGAACCAGACCCAGGCATGCTGATTTTAAGTAAAGTGAGACAGCTGCTATGTTTTCAAATAGGAAGACTTCACCCCTTCCCCTTTACTTTCTCTCCCTCTCTTTCCTTATATTCAAAGAAAGATAAGCTGGTGAATTGTTTAGACATGGAAGAGAGTATGAACAGGCATATCTTACACATGAAGGGAGCAAAGTGATGAAAAGTTTGAATCTTCTCTCCAGAAAACTTCATGTATGCACACAATTTTGTCTGCATTTTCAAGGGTGATCAGACTCCAGGTTAAGGGCCCACATAGTATAAGAGTGCCTAGAATCCTCAAAACTTGAGGCAGGAAAGGACTCTGTCAATGAGCCCTCTGACATCTCTGCTGGTCAAACACTTTCTTTATTAGAACATTTTTCTGATGTTCCAATCACAGCAAGATTGTATTACTTTTCGTGAAAAGTCATTATAATACTCAGAGCAGAGTTGATATGATGTCAGCTTTAAAATAAACTGGAAGGATGTTTGGGGCTGGTGCACTGGGATGACCCAGAGGGATGGTGTGGGATTGGGAACACGTGTACACCCGTGGCGGATTCATGTTGATGTGTGGCAAAACCAATACAATATTGTAAAGTAAAAAAGATAATAATAAATTAAAAAAGAAGTATTAAAATAGACCAAATGAGAGTGAGCCCCTAAGAGTAAGAATGGGCCATATATTAAGATTGTGTTAATAAAAGGAGTCATTAAATTCATGCATCTCTAGTCATCTTTTTAAAAAATTAATTTATTTATATTAATTGGAGGATAATTACTTTACAATATTGTAATGGCTTTGCCATACATCTTATCTGCAGCATTTAAACCAGTTTCCACTTGGTTTTCTGATGTTATCATTGAAAATTAAAAGATCCTATAATTTACACCTGCATCCATCTTATATAGTAATTCACTTGATTTTTCTGATATTGTCCAAAAAGTAAATGAAAAAGCACTCCCAAAAACTTCTTAAGTGATTCTAGATTCATAGGGACAGAGATAAAGAAGTAACTAGGGAAAACTCATTCACAGAGGCAGAATTACTGGGGTGAGAGCATCCATCTATAAAGCTGAGTAGTGCATTCATAAAAGTTTTTCTGAGTTTGGAAAGGTAAGATAAAGTAAAGATTGATACAAATTTGTAAGTTTGAGTTCCAAGTAGCTAGCCTTTAGGACTTTGTTTTTAAAGTACATCTTGTTAAAATCAATTGTTTTAAGCTTTATTGACAAACAATTAAATGCACATATTTAAGTATCTGATAAAAGCTTTGACATATGTAAATACCTGGGAAATCATCATCATGGTGAAGATATTGAACATATTCACTTCCCCTCAAAGTTTCCTCATTCCTTTGTAACCCTTTCTTTCCATCACTCCCCCTACCCCAGTCCCCAAACATTGATCTGCTTTCTGTCACTACAGAATAGTTTGAATTTTATATAAATAGAATCATACAGCATGTACTTATTTTGTCTAGCTTCTTTCACACAGCATAATTATTTAAGATCCATTCACACTGTAGCATGTATCAATAGTTTATTTTTATTGCTAAGTAAAATTCCATTTTATGTTAAGTACCACAATTTGTTTTTTCATTCACTTGTTAATGAACATTTTGGGTTTTTTTTTTTTTTCCAATTTTTGGCTTTTCGGCTATTACAAAGTTACTATTAACATTTGTTACAATTCTTTGAGTGAACATATGTTTTAGTTACTTGGATAAATACCTCAGAGTGGTTTGTTTGGCATTGGTAGGTCTGTTAGAGTTCTATGGTAGGAGCAAGTTTAACTTTCAAAGAAACTGAAGAAATATTTCCAAAGCGGTTGTATCATTTTGCATTCTGAAAAGAAGTGTATGAATGTCTCAGCTGCTCCACTGGAGAAGGGAATGGCAAACCACTTCAGTATTCTTGCCTCAAGAACCCCATGAACACAATGAAAGGGCACAAAGATATGACACTGGAAGATGAGCACCCCAGGCCGATAAGTGTCCAATATACTACTGGGGAAGAGTGGAGAAATAGCTCCAGAAAGAATGAAGAGGCTGAGCCAAAGTGGATAAGACGCTCAGTTGTGGATGTGTATGCTGGTGACAGTAAAGTCCGATGCTGTAAAGAACAATATTGCTAAGAACCTGGAATGTTAGGTCCACGAATGAAGGTAAATTGGACGTGGTCAAGCAGAAGGTGGCAAGAGTGAACATCAACATTTTAGGAATCAGTGAACTAAAATGAACAGGAATGGTGAATTTAATTCATATGACCATTATATCTACTACTGTGGGCAAGAATCTCTTAGAAGAAATGACGTAGCCCTCATAGTCAACAAGAGTCCAGAATGCAGTACTTGGGTGCAATCTCTAAAACAACAGAATAATCTTGGTTTGTTTCTAAGGGAAACCACTAAACATCACAGTAATCCAAGTTTATGCCCCAACCACTGATGCCAAAGAAACTGAAGTTGACTGGTTCTATAAAGACCTACAAGACTTTCTAGAATTAGCACCAAAAAAAGATGTCTTTTTCATCCTCAGAGATTGGAATGCAAAAGTAGAAAGTAAGAGATACCTGGAGTAATAGGCAAGTTTGGCTTTTAAGTTCAAAGTGAAGCAGGGCAAAGGCTAACAGAGTTTTCCCAAGAGAACACACTCATCATAGAAAACACCCTCTTCCAACAACACAAGAGGCATCCCTACACATGGACATCACCAGATGGTCAATACCAAAATCAGATTGATTATATTCTTTGCAACTGAAGATGGAGAAGCTCTATACAGTCAGCAAAAACAAGACCTGGAGCTGCCTATGGCTCAGACCATCAGCCTCTGTATTGCAAACAAGTGAAGTTGCTCAGTCGTGTCCGACTCTTTGCGACCCCATGGACTGTAGCCCACCAGGCTCTTCCATCCATGGAATTTTCTAGGCAAGAGTACTGGAGTGGGTTGCCATTTCTTCAGGAGATCTTCCCAACTCAGGGATAGAACCTGGGTCTCCTGCATTGCAGGCAGATGCTTTACCCTCTGAGCCACCAGGGAATCCCTGTATTGGAAAACTCAGGCTTAAATTGAAGAAAGTATGGGAAATTGCTAGGCCAATCAGATATGACCTAACTCAAATCCCTTATGATTATACAGCAGAGGTGAAAAATAGATTCAAAGGATTAGATCTGGTAGACAGAGTGCCTGAAGAACTGTAGATGGAAGTTTCTAACAATTGTACAGAACGTGGTGAGCAAAACCATCCCCAAGACAAAGAAATGTAAGAGGGCCAAGTGGTTGTCTGAGGAGGCCTTACAAATAGTTGAAAAAAGAAGATAAGTGAAAGGCAAAGGAGAAAAGGAAAGATATATCCAGCTGAATGCAGGGTTCCAGAGAATACTAAGGAGAGATAAGAAGACCATCTTGAATGAATAGTGCAAAGAAATCGAGGGGGAAAATAGAGTGGGAAAGACTAGAGATCTCATCAAGAAAATTGGAGATATCAAGGAAACATTTCATGCAAGAATGGGCACAATAAACTACAGAAACAGTAAGAACCTAACAGAAGCAGAAGATACTAAGAAGAGGTGGCAAGAATACACAGAAGGGCTGTATGAAAAAGGTCTTAATGACCCAGATAACCACAATCACTCTCCTAGAGGCAGACATCCTGGAGTGTGAAGTCAAGTGGGTCTTAGCCATTCTAAAGGAGATCAGTCCTGGGTGTTCTTTGGAAGGAATGATGCTAAAGCTGAAACTCCAGTACTTTGGCCACCTCATGCGAAGAGTTGACTCATTGGAAAAGACTCTGATGCTGGGAGGGATTGGGGGCAGGAGGAAAGGGGGACGACAGAGGATGAGATGGCTGGATGGTATCACCGACTCGATGGGCATGAGTTTGAGTGAACTCCGGGAGTTGGTAATGGACAGGGAGGCCTGGCGTGCTGCAATTCATGGGGTCGCAGAGTCGGACACGACTGAGTGACTGAACTGAACTGAACTGAACTGAACTGAACTAGGAACAAAACTAGTGGAGGTGATGGACCACAACAAACTGTGGAAAATTCTTCAAGAGATGGGAATACCAGTCCACCTTACCTGCCTCCTGAGAAACCTGGGTACAGGTCAAGAAGCAACAGCTAAAACCATGGACATGGAACATGGTTTTGAACAATGGACTGGTTCAAAATTGGGAAAGGAGTATGACAAGGCTGTATATTGTCACTGTGCTTATTTAACTTATACACAGAGTACATCATGCAAAATGCCAAGCTGGATGAATCACAAGCTGGAATCAAGATTGCCGGGAGAGATATCAACAATTGCACATATGCAGATGAAACCACTCTAATGGCAGAAAGCAAAGAGGAACTAGAATTTCTTGATGAGGGTGAAAGAAGAGAGTGAAAAGGTTTGCTTGAAATTCAACATTCAAAAAATGAAGATCATGTGCTCAACATCACTCATTATTAGAGAAATGCAAATCAAAACCACAATGAGGTACCACTTCACACCAGTCAGAATGTCTGCAATCCAAAAATCCGCAAGCAATAAATGCTGGAGAGGGTGTGGAGAGAAGGGAACCCTCCTACACTGTTGGTGGGAATGCAAACTAGTACAGCCACTATGGAGAACAGTGTGGAGACTCCTTAAAAAATTGCAAATAGAAATGCCTTATGACCCAGCAATCCCACTGTTGGGCATACACACAGAGGAAACCAGAATTGAAAGAAACACATGTACCCCAATGTTCATCGCAGCACTGTTTATAATAGCCAGGACATGGAAACAACCTAGATGTCCATCAGTAGATGAATGGATAAGAAAGCTGTGGTACATATACACAATGGAGTATTACTCAGCCATTAAAAAGAATACATTTGAATCAGTTCTGATAAGATGGATGAAACTGGAGCCAATTATGCAGAGTGAAGTGAGCCAGAAAGAAAAACACCAATACAGTATACTAACTCATATATATGGAATTTAGGAAGATGGCAATGATGACCCTGTATGCAGGACAGCAAAAAAGACACAGATGTGTATAGCGGACTTTTGGACTCAGAGGGAGAGGGAGAGGGTGTGATGATTTGAGAGAATGGCATTGAAACATGTATAATAACATGTAAGAATCAAAATGCCAGTCTATGTCTGATGCAGGATATGACACGCTTGGGGCTGACACGCGGGGATGACCCAGAGAGATGTTGTGGGGAGGGGGGTGGGAGGGGGGTTCATGTTTGGGAACGCATGTACACCTGTGGTGGATTCATGTCAATCTATGCCAAAACCAATACAGAATTGTAAAGTAAAAATTAAAAATAAATAAATTAATTAAAAAAAATAAAATAAAAAGTTTTGCACATTAAAGTGCAAAAAAAAAAATTAATAAAGAGATAGGAATAAAGGGAAAAAAAAATGAAGATCATGGTATCCAGTCCCATCACTTCATGGCAACTAGATGGGGAAAAAGTGGAAGCAGTGACAGATTTTGTTTTCTTGGGCAACAATGATATTGACCAACTTTTCATGTTCCTGTTGGCCATCAGTATATTGTCTTTGGGGAAATGTCTGCCTATTTTTTTTATTGAGTTGTTAATTTTTTGATATTGATTTGTATGAGCTGTTTGTATATTTTAGAAATTAAGCTCCTGTCATTTTCATCATTTGCAAATATTTACTCCCAATCCATAGGTTCTCTTTTCATTTTGTTTATGGTTTCCTTTGCTATGCAGTATTTTAAGTTTGATTAGACCTCATTAGTTTATTTTTGCTTTTAATTCTTTTGCCTTTGGAGACTGATCTAAGAAAATATTGCTATGATTTATGTCAGAATGTTTTGCCTATGTTCTCTTCTAGGAGTTTTATGGTATCATATCTTATATTCAAGTCTTTAAGCCATTTGAGTTTATTTTTTATTGTGCTGTGAGAGCATGTTCTAACTTCACTGATTTATATGTGACTGTCCAACTTTCCCAACTCCACTTGCTGAAGAGACTCTCCCTTGTATATTCTTGCCTTCTTTATCAAAGATTAATTGACTGTAGGTGTGTGGGTTAATTTCTAGGGTGTCTATTCTGAGAATTGACACCTTAATAATACTTTCATCCCATGAACACAATATATCTCTCTATTAATTTAGGTCTCTAATTTCTCTCAATGGTGTTCATTAGCTTTCATTGCACAAGTCATTCATATGCTTTGTTAGATTTATACCTAAATTCTTCATATTTTATGACATTGTAACTGTAAATTTTTAATTTTTTTTCAATTGCTCATTACTAGGATATAGAAATTTAGTTGGTTTTTGTACATTAATCTGGTATCCTGCAACCTGGCCAAACTCACTTATTTTTTCTAATATTCTTTGTAGAAATCATAGGATTTTCAACATATATGAGCATATCATCTGCAAAGAAGGACAATTTTGATTACTTTTCTCTCCTGTCAATATGGATGCCTATTATCTCTTGGGTTTTGTTCATTTGATTTGTTTTATTGGTTTATTATTTTTATTGCACTGTCTAGAATTTCCAGTGCAATGTTGAATGGAAATGATGAGAGCAGACATCCTTGTCTTGTTCTTGACCATAAGAGAAGACATTTAGTCTTTCACCATTAAGTATGATGCTGTGGCTATAGGTATTTCATAATTGCCAACTAAACCAAAAGGTTTAACCAATTGTTTTTAATTTTAAGAGCAATACAGTAAAATACTTCTGACAGTGCAGTTGACTGTATTCTGAAATACTTTCTTGCTTCATAAACCAATATGCTGGATAAGCTACAACCAGTTTCCTTATATATGCATAGCTGACATTGCAAGAAAATAAAGGAACTCAATCTCCAGGGGCTAAAATCAGAATAACAGTGGAGCACAGAAGGTAGAAGAGGTCATTTTCCAATCCCAGAAACCTTCCTATCTCAAGTATCACGATGCTGATGACATGCACATTCTTTTATCTATGGTGCTATTTCCTGAAATCCTATCTCTTTTACCCAACTTCCTAAAAGATATGAACATGACTACATATCCCTCAAACTCATGTCCAAACTGTTTCTTCTGCTTATGTCTCTTCTTCCTTCCACCCCAGTTATTGGCACCATGATTTGTGAGTCATCCATTATTCTTTTTACTCCTCTCACCCTTCCATATCTAAATGATTTTTTTTGTTTAACCTTCTAAATATCAGTCAGTCACTTCAGTCACTCAGTCCTGTCCGACTCTTTGCAACCCCATAGACTGCAGCACACCAGGCTTCCCTGTCCTTCACCAACTCCCAGACCATGCTCAAACTCAAGTCCATTGAGTTGGTGATGCTGTCCAACTATCTCATCCTCTGTCATCCCCTTCTCCTGCCTTCAATCTTTCCCAGCATCTTTTCCACTGAGACAGTTCTTCATATTAGGTAACCAAAATATTGGAGTTTCAACTTCAGCATCAGTCCTTCCAATGAACATTCAGAGTTGATTTCCTTTAGGATGGACTGATTGGATCACCTTGCAGTCCAAGGGACTCCCAAGAGTCTTCTCCAACACCACAATTCAAAAGCATCAATTCTTTGGCACTCAGATTTCTTTATAGTCCAACTCTCACATCCATGCATGACTAATGGAAAAACCATAGCTTTGACTAGATGGGCCTTTGTTGGCAAAGTAATGTTTCTGCTTTTTAATATGCTGCATAGGTTGGTCATAGCTTTTCTTCCAAGGAGCAAACGTCTTTTGATTTCATGGCTGCAATCACCAACTGCAGTGATTTTGGAGCCCCCCAAAATAAAGTCTGTCACTATTTCCACGGTTCCCCCATCTCTTTGCCATGAAGTGATGGGACCGGATGTCATGATCTTAGTTTTCTGAATGTTTTGAGCCAACTTTTTCACTCTCCTCTTTCACTTTCCTCAAGAAGCTCTTTAGTTCTTCTTTGCTTTCTGCCATAAGAGTGGTGTCATCTGCATATCTGAGGTTATTGATATTTCTCCTGGCAATCTTGATTCCAGCTTGTGCTTCATCCAGCCCAGTGTTTCTCATGATGTGCTCTGCATAGAAGTTAAATAAGCAGGGTGGCAATACCCAGCCTTGACGTACTCCTTTCCCAATTTTGAACCAGTCTGTGGTTCCATGTCCAGTTCTAACTATTGCTTTTTGACCTGCATACAGCTTTCTCAGGAGGCAGGTCAGGTGGTTCTGGTATTCCTATCTCTTTCAGAATTTCCCACAATTTGTTGTGATCCACACAGTCAAAGCCTTTGGTGTAGTCAATAAAGCAGAGAGAGATGTTTTTCTGGAACTCTCTTGCTTTCTCGATGATCCAGCGGATGTTGGCAATTTGATCTCTGGTTCCTCTGCCTTTTCCAAATCCAGCTTGAACATCTGGAAGTTCATGGTTCACATACTGTTGAAGCCTGGCTTGAAAAATTTTGAGAATTACTTTGCTAGCATGTGAGATGAGTGCAATTGTGCAGTAGTTTGAACATTCTTTCAGTTCAGTTCAGTTGCTCAGTTGTGTACAGGTCTTTGTGACCCCATGGACTGCAGCACACCAGGCTTCCCTGTCCATCACCAACTCCTGGAGTTTACTCAAACTCATGTGCATTGAGTTGGTGATGCCATCCAACCATCTCATTCTCTGTCATCCCCTTCTCCTCCCACCTTCAATCTTTCCCAGAAACAGGGTCTTTTTAAATGAGTCAGTTCTTCACATCAGGTGGCCAAAATATTGGCATTTCAGCTTCAGCATCAGTCCTTCTTTGATCATTCTTTGGCATTGTCTTTCTTTGGGACTGGAATGAAAACTGACCTTTTCCTGGCCTGTGGCCACTACTGATATCTAAATATCACTCAAGTGCATTTCTTCATGTTCATATTCATTGCTACTACCTTTCTTCAAGTCACCGTTTTCCAACTAAACGACTGCAATAGCCTCCTATACAGTTCTGTGCAGCCTGGGCAGCTCTTGTCAATCTTCCTCAGTGCTACCAGATTCATAACTTACAAACTGATGTCATTCTCTATTGAACATAAAGTTCAATCCCCTAAAGTTTTCATATAATGGGATATATTATCTGAGCTCTCACTACCTCTCAAGCCTCATTCCTTCCTTCCATACCCTGAAAGTGTTAGTCACTCAGTTGTGTCTGACTCTTTGCATACCAGGTTCCTCTGTCCATGGACTTTTCCAGGCACGAATATTGGAATGGGTTGCCATTCCCTTCTCCACAGGATCTTCTCAACTCAGCGATTGAACCCAGGTCTCCTGCATTGCAGGCAGATTCTTGACCATCTGAGTCACCAGGGAAGCCCCTACTCTTCAGTTATCTTGAGTGCCCTGTGCGTGCATGCATACTAAGTGGCTTCAGTTGTGTCCAACTCACTGTGACCTCAGAGACTATAGCCCACCAGGTTTCTCTGTCCATGGGATTCTACAGGCAAGAATATTGGAGTGGGTTGCCTTGACCTCCTCCCGGAGATCTCCACCCAGGTCTCGAACTAGGGTCTCCTGCATTGGCAGGTGGGTTTGTAACCAAGAAGGGTTAATTTTTAATTTACACCAGATCTACTTCTGTGACTTTAACCCTTTTTTGTTATTATAAACATACATAATGGCCTGCCTCAAGGAGATAACCTGAGCCACCCACCTGTGAAGGACTGTAAGGAAGTAAAACTAACACATTCCCCTGCCTGAGCCTTGCCTTTCTAGGGGAAATTTGCAAGGAATGAATAGTCTTTTTACTTTGTTTCCACACCCCCCCCCCATCTCTGATTCATAAAAGAACCTGGCAACCAGGCACTGGTAAGATGGTTACTTTGAGGTGCTAGTCTGCCATCTTCTCAGTCAGCTAGCTCCACCATTTAAGTCTCTTCCTTGCCTCAACACCTCATCTCGGGGACTTATTGGCCTGTTGTACAACAAGCGGAGTGAGTTTGAACTCCATAACAATTTGGCCTAGCCAGTTAGGAGCCTTGTGCTCATGGCTAGCCAGCCCTGAACAGGGATTATTTGGGCAAGATCCTAGCAGCTGCTGGGATCATTCGTCCTGAGGTTCTTTGCTTCAAGATTCACTGAAGCAGCACTGGCTGCCCCCAGCATTTGGCAGTTGAGACAAGGAACCAGCAAACTTCTATGATTCAACAGACTCAATTTCATTTGTAGGGTACTGTGCTGTGCTGTTCTTAGTCACCCAGTCATGTCTGATTCTTTGCAACCCCATGGACTGTAGCCCACCAGCCTCCTCTGTCCATGGGGATTCTCCAGACAAGAATACTAGAGTGGGTTGCCATGCCTTCCTCCAGGGGATCTTCCCAACCCAGGGATTGAACCCAGGTCTCCTTCATTGCAGATAGATTCTTTACTGTCTGAGCCACCAGGGAAGCCCCATTTGTAGGGTAAGTCTACGCAGTTTGATAGCTGGTTCAGCTGGTTTGCCTGTTTCGTGTGCCCTTTTGTGAGCTGACAGGCTCAGTTTTGGAGGGTAAGTCTCTCTGGTGTGCACACCGGCAACATATTTTCCCCTCAATTTGGGCTTTTCCTTTATGGGACAAGCCAATTTGGTTGGGGTACACTTTTGGAGAGGGGAAGTGTTTTTGGGCTCTGCCGTGAACCAGTTCATTTGGGAACTAGTTCTTGTGGGGCAAGCTCACCTTAGTTGGAATTAGCTCAGTTGTTTTGTAGGGTAAATTTATTTACCTGATTTGGGAATTGGCTCTGTTTGAACCAGTTCACTGGGGAGCTAGTTTTTCTGGAGTTGGGTAGCCTAGCTGGAATTAATTCATTTGTTTTGTAGGGTAAACTTATTTACCTGATTGGGGGAATTGGTTCATCTGTGAATCACTGATGAAATTGTGCTGCTTTTGTTAGAATCTGTCTGCATCTTTTGTGTTTTGGTGTTATAAAACTTATTAAAATGGGAAATATTTCATTTATCCTGAAGGAAAGATCTTTGGGGTGCATATTAGTTTATTAAGATCAGAAGGGCAGTGACTCCTGAATGGCTCACAGTTAAACAATCTGGCAGTCAGAAGTGCTTTATAAAGGAGAGGAACATTCTGATAATGAACAGACCCAGGGGTTCCGTTGGACTTGAGATGTCCAACTCTAATTTCCCCTACAGGAGCCCGGGGTAACTGACACTGGGGAAAAAGTTGATTGACTCTCTAATAGATACTACTCTCCTTTGTAAATGAAGTGCTCAAAGAGCCTTTTTCCCCAGAACAGCTTGACATCAGGGTCCCACTGGAGCTTTTTGGACCTTGTCCAATCTGGGGAGCCTCAGCTCCCATCTGAGGGGGGCTTTGGCTCCAATTGGGGTGTTCTCCCTGTGAAGACAAACTCTGTTTACAAGGAGCTTTGGAGAAAGGTCATTGATTTAATGGGACTGGGAAGTCATGTTAATGTGACTTTCCGGCTGGTTAGGTTTTGGTTTATTCTGGTTACTTTGGTAATATGCAGACATCTGGTACTAACTGCTTCCTCTAAGCTTTCCTCTAGAGTTTTCTCATCTCTTTCTCCTCGAACAATCTCTGAACAGGCCAGTGGCTGTGGAAACAACTGAGGAACTCTGGCCAGGATTACTCTCTGGTGTGTCCATAGGCCCACAGCTCACTGTGCCCCAGAAGCTGCCACCCAAGTGGGTAAGGATTCTCTTTTCCTCTTCCTCCCTTAAGCTGGTAACCAGGCCAGTTGAATTACAGGGTGGATTCCTCAGTCTATCTTCCCTATCTCTCTTGTTTCCTTTGCCTCTTTTCCCCTTGGCTCAGATTGATTTGTGGGAGCCTGAGTGTTGCCTCTGGGCCCCCCACAGAAGCCTTCTCCTTTAGGCTGGAGGAGGAGGAGTGACGTTTTTCAACATGAGTGGATATATGTGTCAGTCCTTGTTGGGGAGGCCACCCAGTTATTTTGGGACGGAGGGAAAAACAAAACTGTCCTTGTTTTACAAATGTAGTCTTTACAGGACCACAAGGGTGGCTCCAAAAACCCTTTCAGTAAGTCAGTCAGTTCAGTCCCTCACTCGTGTCTGACTTTTTGTGACCCCATGGACTGTAGCACACCAGAATTCCCTGTCCATCACCAATGCCCAGAGCTTATTTAAACTTATGTTCATTGAGTCAGTGATGCCATCCAACCATCTGCTGTCCCCTTCTCTTCCTTTCTTCAATCTTTCCCAGCATCAGGGCTTTTTCCAATGGGTCAGTTCTTCCCATCAGGTGGCCAAAGTATTGGAGTTTCAGCTTCAGCATCAGTCCTTCCAATGAATATTCAGGGTTGATTTCCTTTGGGATTGACTGGTTTGATCTCCTTGCAGTCCAAGGGACTCTCAAGAGTCCTTCTCCAACACCACAGTTCAAAAGCATCAATTCTTTGGCACTCAGCTTTCTTTATGGTTCAACTCTCACATCCATACATGACTACTGAAAAACTACAGCTTTGACTAGATGGACTTTTGTTGCCAAAGTGATGTCTTTGTTTTTTAATATTCTGTCTAGGTTGGTCATAGCTTTTCTTCCAAGAACAAGCATCTTTTAATTTCATGGCTTCAGTCACCATCCGCAGTGATTTCAGAGCCCAAGAAAATAAAATCTTTCACTGTTTCTATTTTTTCCCCTTCTATCTGCCATGAAGTGATGGGAATAGATGCCATAATCTTAGTTTTTTGAATGCTGAGTTTTAAGCCAGCTTTTTCACTCTCCTCTTTCACCTTCATCAAGAGGCTCTTTAGTTCCTCATCACTTTCTGCCATTAGAGTGGTATCATCTTCATATATGAGGTTATTGATATTTCTCCTGGTGATCTTGATTCCAGCTTGTGCTTCATCCAGGCCAGCATTTCGCATGATGAACTCTGCATATAAGTTAAATAAGTAGGGTGACAATATACAGCCTTGAAGTACTCTTGTTTCAATTTGGAACTGGTCTGTTGTTCCTTGTTCAGTTCTAACTGTTGCTTCTTGACCTGCATACAGATTTCTCAGGAGGCTGGTAAGGTGGTCTGGTATTCCATAAAACTGACATCAGTAAAAACAAACAAACAAACAAACAAAGAATTTTTTATCTTTGGTTCCTCTTTGATTTTTTATCTCTGATTCCTCTGCCTTTTCTAAATCCAGCTTGTACATCTGGAATTTCTCAGTTCATGTACTGTTGAAGCCTAGCTTGAAGGATTTTGAGCATGCCCATGTCCAAGGGCAAAGGAGAAGCTGCAGCAAGATGGTAGGAGGGGCTCAACTGAGCTTAAAATCAAACCCCACACCCTCCAGAGTTGCTTTGAGTGCACAAACAAAACCTTGTGTGCACCAAAACCCAGGGAAAGGAGCAGTGCACCCCAAAAGAGACTGCCAAAAAAAAAAAAAAAGAGAGAGAGAGAGAGACTGAGCCAGACCTGCCTGTGCTGTTTTGCCTTTAAGTAATGTGTATTCACTTTTGAGATATCTGGTTACTTTGGTTAAGGGGTAAGTATTATCCAAGTCCTTTTGTTGTTTGATCAGGTTTAATTAACCATGACTTTGAAGTATTTTGTCATTTATAGATACTTTCGTACTTTGATGCTATACAGAAAGGGCTTCATTACCAAGGAGATTCACAGGAAGACTGTGGAAGCAGTTGAAGTAGTTCCATATCAAAATGATGACTGTGTAAAGATTCCAGCCCATACAGATTAAAACAAGGAGCTCTCCTGCCCCTGGGGCCCCTAGACCAGGTATTTTGAGACTTTTGCTCCCTGACAGGCAGGGTAGATGCTCCATTCAGCCTTAGAGCAATTACAGAAGGCAGAGCTTCACCACTCTGCTTCCCATAAGAATATGGGAATAAAATCTTATTGGGGGGGAGGGGGGAATGAAACAGAACAAAATGGGGCAGGGCACAATCTTTGAAAGAATGATATAACCCAAGGACATTACATAGGCTGAACACAAGCAAATAGATCCAGGATGGTGGACTAATTAATTTCCACTAGATCTTGAGCCTCAATATACACTCTGTAACATATCAGCAAACTAAGTGCTAAATTCCCAAGAGGATGGAGGCCCAATTAAATGTAAAGAAACTTTTAGAAATATATGTTATAGGATCTCTCCAGATATTCTGCAACTTAAAAGTTAAAATTGTGGTAACAAGTGATAAAAGTGTTTTGTATAGGGTTAGTCAGGATTGACTAAGGTTTAAAACAAGTTTAATTGAGTAAATGAAACTTTAAGCTAATGTAAAACATACATTTGTCTTTTCTCTCTCTTAAAACAAATTTTCTGAAGATGTCAAACTGCCTTTTGATAACAGAGTTCAAGTTTATTTAATCTGTATTTGTCTTCAAAATCTATTTTTGCTTTGGCTAAGTTTCACAGTGACCCATGGTTCAGTTATATTTTTTTGCAATGAAAAGAATAAAATACTTATAAATATATCTACCTAAAGAAACTAAAGACCTGTATATAGAAAACTATAAAACACTGGTGAAAGAAATCAAAGAGGACACTAATAGATGGAGAAATATACCATGTTCATGGATCAGAAGAATCAATATAGTGAAAATGAGTATACTACCCAAAGCAATTTATAGATTCAATGGAATCCCTATCAAGCTACCAACGGTATTTTTCAGAGCTAGAACAAATAATTTCACAATTTGTATGGAAATACAAAAAACCTCGAGTAGCCAAAGCAATCTTGAGAAAGAAAAATGGAACTGGAGGAATCAACCTGCCTGACTTCAGGCTCTACTACAAAGCCACAGTCATATAGATCAATGGAACAAAATAGAAAGCCCAGAGATAAATCCATGCACCTATGGACACCTTATCTTTGACAAAGGAGGCAAGAATATACAATGGAGAAAAGACAATCTCTTTAACAAGTCGTGCTGGGAAAACTGGTCAACCACTTGTAAAAGAATGAAACTAGAACACTTTCTAACACCATACACAAAAAGAAACTCAAATTGGATTACAGATCTATTCATGTCAATGTATGGCAAAACCAATACAGAATTGTAAAGTAAAATAAAAAATAAATAAATTAAAAAAAAAAAAAACAACTTAAGACCAGAAACTATAAAACTCCTAGAGGAGAACATAGGCAAAACACTCTCCAACATACATCACAGAAGGATCCTCTATGACTCACCTCCCAGAATATTGGAAATAAAAGCAAAAATAAACAAATGGGACCTAATTAAACTTAAAAGCTTCTGCACAACAAAGGAAACTATAAGCAAGGTGAAAAGACAGCCTTCAGAATGGGAGAAAATAATAGCAAATGAAGCAACTGACAAACAACTAATCTCAAAAATATACAAGCAACTTATGCAGCTCAATTCCAGAAAAATAAACGACCCAATCAAAAAAAAAAATAGGCAAAAGAACTAAATAGACATTTCTCCAAAGAAGACATACAGATGGCTAACAAACACATGGAAAGATGCTCAACATCACTCATTATCAGAGAAATGCAAATAAAAACCACAATGAGGTACCATTTGACGCCAGTCAGAATGGCTGCAATCCAAAAGTCTACAAGTAATAAATGCTGGAGAGGGTGTGGAGAAAAGGGAACCCTCTTACACTGTTGGTGGGAATGCAAACCAGTACAGCCACTATGGAGAACAGTGTGGAGATTCCTTAAAAAACTGGAAATAGAACTGCCTTATGACCCAGCAATCTCACTGCTGGGCATACACACCAAGGAAACCAGAATTGAAAGAGACACGTGTACCCCAATGTTCATCACAGCACTGTTTATAATAGCCGGGACATGGAAGCAACCTAGATGTCCATCAGGAGATGAATGGATAAGAAAGCTGTGGTACATATACACAATGGAGTATTACTCAGCCATTAAAAAGAATACATTTGAATCAGTTCTAATGAGGTGGATTAAACTGGAGCCGATTATACAGAGTGAAGTAAGCCATAAAGAAAAACACCAACACCAATACATACTAATACATATATGTGGAATTTAGAAAGATGGTAATGATAACCCTGTATGTGAGACAGCAAAAGAGACACAGTGGTATAGAACAGTCTTTTGGACTCTGTGTGAGAGGGAGACAGTTGGATGATTTAGGAGAATGGCATTGAAATATGTTAATATCATATATGAAATGAATCACCAGTCCAGGTTCAATGCATGATACTGGATGCTTGGGGCTGGTGCACTGAGATGACCCAGAGGGATGGTATGGAGACAGAGGAGGGAGGGGGGTTCAGGATGGGGAACACGTGTATACCTATGGAAGATTCATGTTGATGTATGGAAAAACCAATACAATATTGTAAAGTAATTAACCTCTAATTAAAATAAATAAATTTATATTTTAAAGAATAAATAAAAATAATAAAATATTACTTTGTGCTTCTTTGACAAGGCTTCCAAAATCAAATTATAATAAAGTTCCTTTGACCTCCAGCTTTTGGGGTGCTTCAAATGGGCCCCTGAGGAACCCTAAATGGAGATATTAAACTAATCAGGTTCATTTGGTATGTCAAACTACAAGGGAAGTGTTGTCAAATGAATAACACACTTATTAGTTATACAGAACTGAAAAAACTGGTAAATATTGTTTTAATTTTTATAGTCTCTATCTCAAAGGATTACTGGTTTAAATTTGCGTTTTCCAGGTGTAAGAAAAAAGAAAACTTCTCCTTCAATTAACTATGACTTGCAATAAATAGTTTGGTAGATTATGCCTTTTGGAACATTTATCTTTTTCTTTCTACCTGGTTGATCTTGCCAGTAACATATGTGTGTGCTTAGTTGCTCAGTCATATCTGACTCTTTGTGACCCCATGGACTGCAGCATGCCAGGTTCCTCTGTCCATGGGGATTCTTTAGGCTAGAATTCTGGAGTGGGTTGCAACACCCTCCTCCAGGGGATCTTCCCTTTCCAGGTCTCCGGCATTGCAGGTGGATTCTTTACCAACTGAGCCACAAGGGAAACCAGTAACATATGCTTGTCTCAAAGATTAAGCCATGCATAAGTGTGCATGGCCAGTATAATGAAACTGCAGGTAGCTCATTAAGTCAGTTATGGCTCCTCTGGTCACTCAATTATTATAAATGGACTACAACTAGTTATACTAATCATTAGTTAAATCTGTTTTTTATTTTCAAATCATGCTTGTGTCTCCATGCTGCACTATGTCATTGTCTGGATTACTTATATCCTGTCTAATTTGTAAGATTGTTGTTCTTAGAGTAATCAATGTGTAAATCAGGCCTCCAACAAAACTTCTATGACTAAACATTTTTTGAGGAAATAATTGTAATAGTATGATTCTAGATATGGAAGAAGCAACAAGGGAAAATGTCTCCTGGATTATAGTTAGAAAGAATCCAGAGAATTTGGATAATTTTAATTATTTATGGGACCTGGTCCAAAATTTAACACCTGAAGTGACATGTTAAGAATGTTTTGACTGAACTGGGATGAGCCTCCCAGTGGCATGGGACAAATGTTGGTCATGAAATGTTTCCAAATAATGGTCATTCATGACCAAGAGGGGAAGATATGAGAAATGGGATCAGCAATTTTAGTCCTTCAATACGAGCCAGTGAGCTCTGAGAAAGGGGAATGCCTGCCACATGGCAGTCATTAGACTGCAGCCACTCCTATCACTTCCTATGGTGAACCTTGAGGAAACCCTGAGAATGCAGGATTACAGGCCCCAGTTAGCTAAGGTATATAAAATATGATTTAATGAGCTCTGACTCTTGTGTCTTCCCATGCATCAAAGTGAAAGTCGCTCAGTAGTGCCCAAGTCTTTGCAAACCAATGGACTATACAGTCTATGGGATTCTCTAGGCCAGAATACTGGAGTGGGTAGCCTTTTCCTTCTCCAGGAGATATTCCCAACCCAGGGATCAAACTGGGGTCTCCTGTATTTCAGGCAGATTCTTTACCAGCTGAGCCACTAGGGAAGCCCCTTCCTGTGAATAGAAAAGCACTAAATTTTTTAGCCTGAGATGCTGCCTCTTATGTTTGAAGTTCAATATTTCTAAGTCTACTGGTGTAAAGTAGACACTTTTCCAAGAGGAAAAAAGGAAGACAAGTCTCAACATTTAAAAACACTGGCACCAATGGCAGGCACTCCCAGGAAGATCCACTGACAAGCAAAATGGCCCCCCTTTTCCCACAAGTTTGTGGGATGGACACTGAGATGGGGGAATTGTAACCAGGAAGGGTTAATTTTAAATTTACACTGCATCTGCTACTGTGACTTTAACCCTTTTCTATTATTATAAACATACATAATATCTTGCTTCAGGAACACAACCTGAGCAGCCCACCTGTGAAGGACTATGGTGGTGGTGGTGGTGGTTTAGTCGCTAGGTCCTGTCCGACTCTTGCGACCCCATGGACTGTAGCACGTCAGGCTCCTCTCTCCATGAGATTCTCCAGGCAAGAATATTGGAGTGGGTTGCCATTTCCTTCTCCAGGGGATCTTTCCAACCCAGGAATCAAACCTGGGTCTCCTGCATTGCAGGCAGATTCTTTCCCAACTGAGCTATAAGGGAAGCCCCATGAAGGACTGTAAGGAAGTGAAACTAACACATTCCCCTGCCTGAGGTTTGCCATTCTAGGGGACATTTCAAGGATTGAATAGTCATTTTATTTTGTTTCCTCATCTCCCCCCATCTCTGATCCATAAAAGAACCTGGCAACCAGGCCCTGATAAGATGATTACTTTGAGGTGCTAGCTGGCCATCTCTCTGTCAGTTAGCTCCTCCATTAAAGTCTCTTCCTTGCCTCAACACCTCATCTCAGACTCATTGGCTGGTCATGCAGAGAACAGAGAAACTTGGACTCAGTAACAGGTTCTTCACCACCAATGCCATCTGGGAAGCCCCTTGAATGCCATACCATTTCCCAAACATTTTATGGTCTGTCTTACTTTTGTATTTTTGAGCTGCTTCCCCCACTCACCTCTCTCTTGTTTCACTATCACCAGAAAGAAACATTCCCTGACACTGCTTTTTTAGAGTCTGTCCCTATATACTCTCAGCAGTTATGTTAACATAGTTACAAGAAGTAGATTCCTTATTAACTTCCCTTCTTGCCTGTTGGCTTCACAAGAACAGAGTCCCTAGGACAGTAGTAATCCAAAACTAAGCATCTTAAATAAATTAATTAATGAAAGTTTTTACTTGACATTTCAAAGGCAGAAATGCTATGGTGGAGCAGTAATAAGATAGAAATAATTCAACAATACTTTTTTGAGTATTTACTCCTTCCTTAGAGTCTGGCAAAGTGAAGATGAATAAGATACAAGCTTTGCCCTCAGGAAGTTAACAGTCCAGTAGGAGATGAGATGAAGAGCAGGGCTCTAGCAGGGACAGATCCAAACTCAGTAAATAAGTATATAGTGCTTAACAAGCACTAATAATTCTTAAATGGAGCAAAAGAGACTAGGACTGTTTTTCTTTTTCAACCTTTGATCCACTCTTCTTTTAAAAATATTTCCAGACTACATATATTTGAAAAGAAAAACGTTTCCTAAAAGCAATCACTACCAGGAAGCCAAAAGCAATTTGAAATAAAATGTATTAACTGCTCTGAGATTCATTATCAAAGAGTCAAGGGTTGAAGTAGGAAAGGCTGGGGAGAGGGGAAAAAAGGGAAGGAAGAGCAGATGAAAGAGATATTCAGTAACAAACCACCAGAATCTGTTATTTGGCATCATTTGGTCCCCAAAACACAAAACCCAGGTACTTGATCTGATTCTTGTACTTTTCTGATGATTGTGATAGTCAGGTCCAAGTTAGAGAATAACTAGAGAGGCTAGATTCACCTGTTTCTAAGAAGAGTATAGTTTGAAGGAGCACTAGTTAGGTGGCACAGTGGTAAAGAATCCACCTACCAATGCAAGAGATGCAGGAGACATGAGTTCTATCCCTGGGTCCAGAAGATCCCCTGGAGGAGGAAGTGGCTACCTACCCCAGTTTTCTTGCCTGGAAAATTCCATGGACAGAGGTGCCTGGTAGGCTACAGTCCATGGGGTCACAAAGAGTCAGACACAAGTGAGCACACGCAAGCACACATAATTTGAAGGAAGTCATTCCTTCACTTGAATACTAATCCTTAGTCTGAGTTAAATAATCCTTAACAGGTACTTTGTTGCAGTGGGGAAAAAAAAAAGTGTGAAAGTGTTAGTTGCCTAGTCATGTTCGAGTCTTTGTGATCCCATGGACTGTAGCCTACTAGGTTCTTCTGGCCATGGAATTATCCAGGGAAGAACACTGGAGCAGGTAGCCAATCCCTTCTCCAGGGGGTCTTCCTGAGCTGGGGACCAAACCAAGGACCCTGGATTGCAGGCAGATTCTTTACTGTCTGAGCCACCAGGGAAGCCAGCTCTGACTGCATGTTGGAACTGTTTCTTTGACTTGCCTTCCATTGTTTTTGTTATTATAGTCATACATAGTGGCCAACCTTAGAGAATCCTGACCCTCTGCCTGAATGTTAAAAACAAGTTAAAGTTCCCTTGTTCAGGATCCTGACCACCTGTGGATGACAGAAAGGAAGCCATTAAGACATACTCTGGCCAAGGCTTATCATTCTAGGAGATATTTGCCTTTTCACTTTGTTTCCTCACCTCCCTACACATCCATTCTATAAAAGAACCTGGCATCCAGACCCCGACACGATGGTTATTTTGAGATATTAGTCTGCCATCTTCTCGGTCAGCTAGCTCTCCAAATTAAGTCGTATTCCTTGCCTCATCACCTTGTCTCTGATTCATTGGCCTGTCATGTGGTGAGCAGAGCAAGCTTAGACTCAGTAACACTTTCTCAAAACTCTTGAAATGGCCCCCAATTTTGATCTTCTACCTAGTTATGTTTTCATTCAAATTATGTTTTGTAACAAAATTTATTCTCACAAAAATTTATTTCTCTCTGATTTTCACCTTGAAGTGCTTATTGTCTCAAAATTACATTGAGGGAAGTTATCAATTTCTTCCTGGTTCTATTGCTCAACTTTTTAACTTTTTAAATTCAATTTTGGTAAACTCAAAATTGCATTTTTAAATCCTTCTTGTGAAGGATTAACTCACTGAAAGCCAAGAGCAGTGTTGACATTGGTATAAGTGGCTAGATTTCTCTCTAATGTAAAAATTTTAAGTACTGTATTTACTTCTTTTTTCTAAATAACATGACTAAAATCACAGTGCATGCATGCTTAGTCACTCAATCATGCCCAACTCTTTGTGACCCTATGGACTATAGTCCACCAGGCTCCTCTGTCCATGGAATTTTCCAAGCAAGAATACTGGAGTGGGTTGTCATTTCCTCCTCCAGGGAATCTTCCTGACCCAGGGATCAAACCCTAGTCTCCTGCATTGGCAGGTAGGTTGTTTAACACCAAGTCATATGGGAAGCCCAAAATCATAGTATATATATCTTAAATATTAATAATCTGCAAGTCACATTGAGAATCCCACAATATCTGACATGTGAAAAAATCTTCCTATCTCTCCATAGTCAAGGGTGGGGATCACCAAAACTTTCTTGCTTCTATCTATGATTCAATCTGCTGTCTTCAGAAGGTCTGATTCAAAAGACAGGATGCACATATCAGTCTAAACATTTTCTGTCTTGAGCCAATATTCAATTTACTGGCTGATGTTGGTTGCTTGTAGACTCGTGTAGACATTCTGGTTTCTGGGTCCTACCTGTGAAGAAACTTGGGCCTATAGCACATGCTTGCTCCTTGTTATCTTTCTTTATAGCACATGCTTCCTCCTTGTTATCTTTCTTAACTCTCCTAGGTTTGATTCATGACTTTATTGAAACTGAAGTTCTGCCATAGTTTTGTGCATAGCTGGGATCCCAATACCAGGGTCTCCCAGGTACCCCTCTCTCAAGCTGACTATACTTTGTCATGACACTTCATGACACTCTCTCTAGGCAAGAAGTGAAATGTCTTTGACTGCCAGAGCATGCCTTGTGGTTTAAAATATATGCTTGCATGGGCAGTCCTTTCTCTGTTTCTACCCCTTCCATATCTTTCTCTGACTAGTTTGCTTGGTTATCACTGCCATCTCCATCTCTATGGCTGCTCAAATATCTTTCTACTTCAACAGAGTCAGAATTGAGTTTCTAAGTCTAATGACTTTCATCTAAATTATTTAATCCTTGTCTTTTACTTTTTCCTGCATTTTCTGAGAGGGAGATGCACTACATATGGCTGAGATGATCCATAGATTCTGTATCAGTGTAGTGATTAAGAGCTTGAGTTCTCCAAGGTTTGAATCCCTGCTTTATCTCTTACTCGGTGGTATGAATTAGGGCAAGTTATTTAATCTCTCCCATCTTCAGTTTCTCATATGTAAAAACAAGGATAATAAATGTACCTACCATATATGCATAGTACCTGGCAAATAATGAGTGCTGAGTAATTATCAATTACATTATATTAACCTGGCATTACTCCCATTCTTCATACACAAAATAGAGTCAGTTGACCAAATTCTTCTGTGCCAAGTTCAGTTCAGTTCAGTTCAGTTCAGTCACTCAGTCATGTCTGACTCTTTGCGATCCCATGAATCACAGCACGCCAGGCCTCCCTGTCCATCACCAACTCCTGGAGTCTACCTAAATCCATGTCCATTGAGCCAGTGACGCCATCCAACTATCTCATTCCCTGTTGTCCCCTTCTCCTCCTGCCCTCAATCTTTCCCAGCATCAGTGTCTTTTCAAATGAGTCAGCTCTTCACATCAGGTGGCCAAAGTATTGGAGCTTCAGCTTCAACATCGAGTCCTTCCAACAAACACTCAGGACTGATCTTCTTTAGGATGGACTGGTTGGATCTCCTTGCAGCCCAAGGGACTCTCAAGAGTCTTCTCCAACACCCATGCATTGAGATATGAGGCTCTTCCAGCCCAGTCATGCTTCAGTCACCTTTTATTTTTCACAGATGCTCCCCTCTTGCTCTCTTACCTCTCTGATCCAGCATCTGCTCATAGAGGACTCTAACAATTTCATCATCCACTTGTGATGTAAGCAATTTCACAGGAAATGATGTATTTATTCAATCTACCCCCACCTCCAACCTGCTACACAAACACACACATCACTAACCAGGGTGCTGCAAAAAGAAAAATAATGACAAAGCTGAAAAAATCAGTTGATTACTATACTCAGCCTTGCAGAAGGAAATGGCAACAAACTCCAGTAATCTTGCCTGGAAAATCCCAAGGACAGAGGAGCCTGATGGGCTAAAGTTCATGGTGTCACAAAGAGTCAGACACAACTGAGTGACTAAACAACTATACTCAGCCAATTCACCATAAGAAAGGGATAAGTGCTTCCTCCTGTCCCCAAATTATTCAAACATTTTTGATAGGCCAGATGATCCACAGAGTAAAATCTCCAGTGAGCCTATAATCAAGTCAGGATGCACAAAAGCAATAAATAGAAGACAGCATTCTTCCTGAAGCATGGACTCTTTGTATACAGTGCCATGCTGATTTTTGCTGTGTAATTCCTCAGGCTTTCCCAGAAAAAATCCCAAGGGATATCAAGAACCAGCTCTTTGTTGCCTGTCAGGACAATATCTTGGCCTTTTCCATTATATTGATATTAGGTGAACTGGACTAGACAGTTGCAAGCTTTACTGCAGTATTTCTAGAATGACCAGCTAGATGTAAAATCAGAAAAAATAAAATGTGAAAATGTGTAATCTACCTGGAAGAGTGGGATCTCTGAGTCATATCATCTCATCTGATGGATTGCTGAGGACTTCCCAGTGGTGTCCTCAATCACAAATGGGGTCCTCCCACCATATGAGGAGTCCAGAAATTCTTTGTGCTTACTATTTTACTCCCCATGTTGTTCATACCCCCCGCAATCTTATTAAAAAACAGCTCCCAGCTCAGAAAAAAAGGGGAACTTCTAAGTTTAAATGAACCCAGATACTCAAGCCATCTATAGCCAGTATAAAGTGGCCATGACAGAATAACATATTGGGACATAAACCTATTTATTTTCCTTTTCCATGCTTCACTGAATTTTACCTGAGAACTTCTCCTTCCCCAGCCAAGATGCTAGACATGAATCACCCATGGCTTTAGGGGAAGTTGTCAGAATGTAACCAGAGAATAAAGGTGTCAAAATCTTGGCTTTAGAGTTTTTCAAAAGCCAGAGGTTAGGTGTAAGACAAAGAAGATTTGGAATTATTTGTAACCTACTTTTCTTGTCCTGCCCCAGATTCCATAGACTAGAGAGAAAAGAAAGGAGGGAACACAGGGAAAGAAGTGGAGTCAGAAGAGAAGGAATATGAAACTTGACAGAGGGAAAATCCATGAGTGGCCAACACCATAAAGCCATGTGCCAAGGAGCCCATTGCTCACTGATCAACTGTCCAGCAGAAACAATGTCTGGCTACAACCATTCAGCAGTCCAGACTCTCTTGAATTCCTGGGCACCTGGACAAGGTGGGATAATAAAGAACCATCTTGAGCTGTCTCATGGACTAACTGTTGAAATACCCGTTGCTATAAGGTTTACTCTTTTTTTTTATTGGGAGATAATTGCTTTACAATACTGTGTATGTTTTTGCCATATATCAACATGAATCAGCTACAGGTATACATATGTCCCCTCACTCCTGAACCCCCTCCCATTTGCCTCCTCATTCCACCACTCTAGGTTGTCACAGAGCAATGGGTTGAGTTCCCTGTGTCACATAGCAAATTTCCACTTGCTATCTATTTTACATATGTTAGTGTGCATGTTTTCATGCTATTCTCTCAATTTGTCCCACCTCCTCTTTCCCCCACTATGTCCATAAGTCTGTTCTCTATGTCTGCATCTTCATTGCTACCCTGGAAATAGGTTCATCAGTACCATCTTTTTAGATTCCAATGTTTGGAATACAATATTTTTGTTTCTCTTTATTAGTTCAATCTGTATCGTAGGCTCTAGGTTCACCCACCTTGGGCTTCCCTGATAGCTCAGTTGGTAAAGAATCCACCTGCAATGCAGGAGACCTGGGTTCGATACCTGGGTCAGAAAGATCCACTGGAGAAGGGAAAGGCTACCCACTCCAGTATTCTTCCCTTGTGGCTTAGCTGGTAAAGAATCTACCTGCAATGCAGGAGATCTGGGTTTTATGCCTGGGTTGGGAAGATCCCCTGGAGAAGGGAAAAGCTACCCACTCCAGTATTCTGGCCTGGAGAATTCCATGGACTGTATAGTTCATGGGGTTGCAAAGAGTTGGCCATGACTGAGCAGCACTTTCACCCATCTCATTAGGACTGACTCAAATGCATTCTTTTTATAGCTGAGTAATATTCCATTGTATACATGTACCACAATTTCTGTATCCATTCATCTGTCAATGGACATATAAGCTGCTTCCATGTCCTAGCTATTGTAAAAAATGCTGCAACAAACACTGGGGTACGTGCGTTTCTTTTAAATATGGTTTTCTCAGGGTATATGCACAGTAGTGGGATTGTTGGGTCATATGGTAATTTTATTCCCAGTTTTTAAAGTAATCTCCATACTGTTCTCCATAGTGGATGTATCAATTTACATTCCTACCAAAAGTGCAAGAGACTTCTCTTTTCTACATGTCCTTTCCAGCATTTATTACCCTTGATCTCAAGTTGTTATTACTATGGAGGCAAGTACCAGCAGTTGATCCACTGGAATTATTGATATGTCAGAATTAGTTAGAAACCATCATATAGTCATACTCCTTTCATCCCTGGTACTGAATCCTGGTAGAACAACATGAATCCATCTGATACAGAATGCCACTAAAGCTGAGTCCATTAAAGTTGAGCTTTTTTAATGATCACACCTACTCAAATAATAGCTATTTGCAAATAAGTTCCAAATCCTTACTTCTTGCCTCCATCTTTTAATTTATTTTATGACTTCATTTATTAGTCAGGGCCAGACAGGAAATGTATAACTTCTTCAAACTGGATTATTTGAGGAGGGCTTAATAAAGAGACTATTTACTGACATGTGGTCAGGGTTAAAGGAAACCAATGATGTTCCCTGGGAATGTTAGCTGCAGGAGCCCTTACTATCCCTGTGTCTATTGTAGATGGGGATGGGCAATGAAAGACATTCAGCACAGACAATTTAAGAGTTGGAAATCCATGTAAGAACTTCCTGGAAAACCTTTCTCCCTTAAAGAATCTCATGAAAGCTATAAATCCTCACAACAACAAAAATGTGCAAAGTATAAATATTTGATTTTACATGACATCCCGCAATGTCCATGGCCTCTCCACAGTGTACGTATCTAGGAGTTCCATGGGTACAGGTTCAGAACCTCTCCCTCTCACCACTCCAGAGAGGTTGTTCATTAAAATGTTATAGTTATTTCCATAGTTCTTATTTCCTTAACTTTTTTTCCTACTATGTTTCCAGCAACTTAGATATACCACAGGAAATCTGATACCTTTGGCCAACTATAAGTGAATCAACTGGGCCCTTTCTTTATTCAGATCAGCCTAATGTGAGCTATAACAGAGTATAAGCAGCAGAACTCTGAAGAAGCAGACAGAAAATGTAGGGCTGGCCATGTGATACAGGGTTACCTAGCAACACTGGCTGGGAGTCTTTCCTTCCCGAGCCTCTCAGCAGAGAGAAATGATTTTAAAAGTGTGTGTGTGAGAGAGTGAGACAGAGACAGAGAAGGGAGGGGAGAGGAGGAACAGAAAGAGGAAGGGACAGAAAGAGAGAGAGTGAAATGTAAAAACAATGACAGCAAAGGAGAGAATTTAGTAAACAAAGAAAAGAAGTAAGAGATAATGAAAATGAATTCAGGGGAAAAGGGAAATGGAGTAGGTTCAGGAGGTGTGATGTAAGATGAACTCGACTGATGGGAAAAAGTGAGAAGCAAAGGCTGAAGGAAAGGAGGGTGTGAAGGGGTGATGGAGTCAGCAGGAGAGGCTCCTTCTCCCAGCCCCTCACTGCTGGCTGCTGTGTTACTTTTACTTCACAATGGAAGTTACCCAGTTTCTTTCCCTAACTGCAATTTTTTCTTTGTCAAATGCTCAGTTGCAGTGGCAGCATCAGAAATTCTTTAATTAAGCACTATTGGGTCCACAGCATTGCTAGCCCAGTAAAGAGCCTCTTTTATGATAACCACAATGATGACTCAGCCCTGGAGCCCAGCTCTTTATGGTTTACCAAGTGCTTTCACAGCTGCCGTCTCCTGGGATCCTGATTGCAGCTCTGTGAGTTAGGGAGTGCAGGATTGTTAGACTTCAACTCTGCACATGAGGAAATTGAGGGTACATAGCTAGGGCCCTGACTCCAAGCTCCAGGGCTGGGGCTGGGGACTGCTCTGTTGGACTTTCCAATCACATACTAAGTGCAGTGGACCTACAGGTGAAGTGCTGCTCCCTGAAGAGTTATTGCAAGTCTCAAGCCAATAAGGGGCTTCTCCTTTCATCTTCTTTCCTTCTAATGTGCAAAGGTGTCCATCTCTATCTCCCAGAGCAGAGCTTAATTGGCCTGGGTGTACAGCCAGCTTCTGAAAACGTCTTGAGATACTCCTGGGCACTCATACTCTCAGGAAAGCTCTGCCTCTTTCATTTTCAGCATAACCACCAATGGCTACAAAGCCTCTTGGGTAGGGGAATGGATATTTGAGAGGAGCAATTGGTAACTAGAGCCAGAGGGTCTGCAGGATCAGGTAGAGTAGAAGAGTTGGCAGCTGCATGCCTTGGAGCAGTTGAGCCATTCCTGTTCCTTCCCAGGTCTCTCCAAAGCCTACAAGCTAGAATGGAGCCAAAATGAGCTGAAGTCTTCTGTTTGCACCCAGTTTCTCTCCTGCCAGTATCTCCATTATCTGATCCATCCTGTACTTACTGAGGATTAAGTTTCTAAAAATGCCATTTACCTGCTCAGCAACCTTTAATGATTTCTCCATTAATTATGGTATTATTTCATCACTCTGGCACTCAACAGCCACTTAGTATTGTCCAAACCTTCCTATTTAGGTTAATATCTGCATTTTTTCCTATATATAACACAAGAGTCTGACAAACCAGGCTATTTGCAGTTTCCAAACACAGTCCGCAGCTCCCATCTATGCCTCTCTGCCTGCTATCCCCCTCCCAAATAGACAGTATCCCCCCTTTATGTCTCCACATAGCAGTTGCCTTTGTAATATGTCAACTAGGTTAAATTGAACTACATTTCACACAATTACCTTCCTGCAGGTTACAGTGGGCCACAGGAGAGATTCTTACAGGAGATTTGGAAGGTGGAAGGAAAGCAGCTGCTCTTTTGTTGCTCACACACGTCGTCATTTGTATGCTGACTCACCTTGTTCACATAAAGCGGTAGCCAGGCCTGCAACTGCTCCACCTTCCTCTGGATCCTATTTCAGCTTCCCTGACTTCTGAACCATGTGTGTATTTAACTCAATGACAAAGGGCCACATGTCTAACTTCTGTAGGACACTCACATCATCGAGGGCAGATGCAATGAGAACTGATGCAGATTTTGGTCCACACTCCTGGGCTCCAGCTCATGCTTTTGGGTCCCAGCCTGTCCTTGCTCCCCCACCTTACATCCATTTTCCCTTCCCCATTGCCTACCCTGTGCAGATATGAGTTTTACAAGTCACTTTGCTCCTGTGAGTCTCAGGAGATTTTCCAAATCTCTTATATCTAAGGATACTTCTAGCTTTAACATTCAAGGTATCAATATCCATGGCTTCTTATGGGAATTTAATCTCTGAAACACCAAAGGCATTGAGCTTGGAACAAAGGCATGGAGTTGGAGATCTGGACTACAACCTCAGCTCTGCCTCTCCATAGCAATGGGAACTTGATCAAGAAGCTTTCCCTCTCTGGGCTGCACTTGCCCCAACATGTTCACATGCAGAAGTTAGACTTGCTGCTCTCAGCAGTCCGGTACAGCTATAGTGTATCAGGCAGAACTCTTGAGAGTCCAAGTTCTCAGCCCTCAATGTGGGTCAAGGCTATTTCTTTGATATTTGTGGGGGGGGGGATTATATTTTTTGTGATATTTGATATCAAATATAAAATTCCTTGATGTCTGATATTTCCTGCATATTTGTGGGTTTTTCTATTTTCACATGGGTTAAATATGTTCTCAGTGAGTCCTTCAGTGCTTCAACTTTGAAAACCTTGTGTCTCTTTTAGAAAAATGCCAGCCTCCTCTCCCCTACATACTCAGGAAAAGTTGAGATGCTTTGATGTTTTCCTTGTTTATGGCTCAGTCTTTTGAAGAGATTTGGTTATGAATTAGCCTTTCATTCCTCTACCTAGGGGATAACCAATGAGAAAAAAGGGGCAGGGGAGAGTAGAGTGGATGCCAGAGTTATGAGAAAAAAGGGACAGGGGAGTAGAGTGGATGCCAGAGTTAGAAACATCTTCCTGTACCTCTTCTAATGATACTAAAGTTAGAGATGAAGAATCACTTTTAGTCTAAGCCCCCTATTTTCAGATGCTTAAGACTTCAAGAAACATAAATGAGTACAAGTGTTGGAAGTCTAATCAGGCTGAATTCTCAGATAATGGGTTTTTGTTACTGCTGCTGCTGCTAAGTTGCTTCAATGCGATTATTGTACAAGACATGTAGTCAAGTCTTGTGACCCATGTATTGAGACGGTAAGGAACCATTGATCTCAAATCTATGAAGAAAACACAACTATTCTTGCATCTACTCAAGAGATACCTAAAGGTTGGCTTTTCTCCCTCATCCAACATCCATTTAGTTATTGACTCTGGTGCCCTCCTCTCCATTCTTCCTGTCTTATTTTTATACTTCAGTACTTCCTTAATATTATGTAATATTTAATACACATGAAAGAGAAAATTTCATATATGTAAAGGTAAATGTCAAGCAGGCAGATGTAGCAATGAATCTCAAGTGAAGATTTCCACTTGGAAGGCAACTTCAGTCATGTCTGACTCTCTGTGACCCCATGGACTGTAGCCCACCAGGCTCCTCTGTCAATGGAATTCTCTAGGCAAGAATACTGGAGAGGGCAGCCATTTCCTTCTCCATGGGATCTTCCCAAACTAGGGATCTAACATGGCTCTCCTGCACTGCAGGCAAACTCTTTACCCACTGAGTCACGAGGGAAGACCTTGGAAGGCAACAGAGATCATAATAACACTCATTACCAGAAAGAGAAGCCAAGAGCTTAGCCCACTGCACCTTCTATGTTCAGAGTAGCCAAGGAGGGCTCAACACATAGGCATCATTTGAAACAAGGCTTTTCTCACACACAGAAGAGATGTACCAAAGTCTGAGACAGTGTGCCCTGGTCTCCCACAGCCAGTGGGTTCCTTATGAAGAGAACTGCTGCCTCTAACTTCCTTGTTTGGGGGAAGGAGTGAAACAAAATCTGGAATGTAGAGCCTGTGAGTAGGTTGTCTATTATTCACCCTATTCTTTCCCTAGTCTATGTACAACAAGAGTAATGATCTCTGGTAACTGCATTTCTTTGAAACTTTTTTTTTTCCTGACTCTTTGGCTTTAGAGTCTGCCTTGCAAGTCTCCTCACAGTTACACTAAGACTAACAGCTTTGTCTTTCTGCAAGGGTGGGCTTTAGGACTCCTCAGTGTGTGGCTATGGAAAGTCAGTGACATTGAGGCTACTTTGTGCATTATTAGGTATGCTTTAAACCATGGAGGAGTTGGCCTGCTGGGGCTTGAAACTAAACAGGTTTCTATAGTACCAACTCACAGAGCTTGCTCAAACTCATGTCCATCGAGTCGGTGATGCCATCCAACCATCTCATCCTCTGCTGTCCCTTTCTCCTCTTGCCTTCAATCTTTCCCAGCATCAGGGTCTTTTCCAATGGTTCTGTTCTTCCCATCAGGTGGCCGAAGTATTGGAATTTCAGCTTCAGCATCAGCCCTTCCAATGAATATTCAAGAG
The DNA here is from genome assembly GCF_014754425.2 of Oryx dammah. Lineage (NCBI taxonomy): Eukaryota > Metazoa > Chordata > Mammalia > Artiodactyla > Bovidae > Oryx > Oryx dammah. The sequence continues at coordinate 55,492,459 of NW_024070207.1, forward strand.
TGATTTCCTTTAAGATGGACTGGTTGGATCTCCTTGGAGTCCAACAGAATCACAAGAGTCTTCTCCAATACCACAGTTCAAAAGCATCAATTCTTCAGCACTCAGCCTTCTTTATGGCCCAACTCTCACATCCATACATGACTACTGGAAAAACCATAGCTTTAACTAGATGGACCTTTGTTGGCAAAGTAATGTCTCTTCTTTTTAATATGCTGTCAAGGTTGACCATAGCTTTTCTTCCAAGGAGCAAGTGTCTTTTAATTTCATGGCTGCAGTCACCATCTGCTGTGATTTTGGAACTCAAGAAAATAAAGTCTGTCACTGTTTCTGTTGTTTTCCCATCTATTTGCCATGAGGTGATGGGACTGGATGCCATAATCTTCATTTTGTGAATGTTTTAGTTTTAACCGAGCTTTTTCACTCTCCTCTTTCACTTGCATCAAGTTCACTTGCATCAGTTCCTCTTCACTTTCTGCCATAAGGATGGTGTTATCTGTATATCTGAGGTTATTGATATTTCTCCTGCCAATCTTGATTCCAGTTTGTGCTTTATCCAGCCCAGCATTTCACATGATGTACTCTGCATATAAGTTAAATAAGCAGGGTGACAATACACAGCCTTGACATACTCCTTTCCCAATTTGGAACCAGTCCTATGTTCCACGTCCTGTTCTAACTGTTGCTTCTTGACCTGCATACAGATTTCTCAGGAGGCAGGTAAGGTGGTCTGGTATTCCCACCACTTTAAGAATTTTCCAGTTTGTTGTGATCTACAGAGTCAAAGGCTTTAGCATAGTCAATGAAGCAGATGTTTTCCTAGAACTTTCTTGTTTTTTCTATGATCCAATGGAAATTGGCAATTTGATCTCTGGTTCCTCTGCCTTTTCCAGCTTGAACATCTGGAAGTTCATGGTTCACGTACTGTTGAAGCCTGGCTTGGAGAATTTTGAGCATTACTTTGCTAGCTTGTGAGATGAGTGCAATTGTGTGGTAGTTTGAGCATTCTTTGGCATTGCCTTTCTTTGGGATTGAAATGAAAACTGACCTTTTCCAGTCCTGTGGCCACTGCTGAGTTTTCCAAATTTGCTGGCATATTGAGTGCAGCACTTTCACAGCATCATCTTTTAGGATTTGAAATAGCTCAACTGGAATTCCATCACCTCCACTAGCTTTGTTTGTTGTGATGCTTCCTAAGGCCCACTTGATTTCACATTCCAGGATGTCTGGATTTGGGTGAGTGATCATACATCATGGTTATCTGGGTCATGATGATCTTTTTTGTATAGTTCTGTGTATTCTTGCCACCTTTTCTTAATATCTTCTGCTTTTGTTAGGTCCATACCATTTCTGTCCTTTATTGTTCTCATCTTAAGACCATACTAATTCATTTCTTCACTCAACCAATGTTCAATCATTCAGTCGTTTCTGACTCATTGTGATGCCATGGATTGCAGCACACCAGACTTCCCTGTCATTCACCATCTCCCAGAGCTGGCTCAAACTCATGTCCATCAAGTTAGTGATGCCTTCCAACCATCTCATCCTCTCTCACTCCCTTCTCCTCCTGCCCTTAATCTTTCCCAGCATCAGGGTCTTTTTCAAGGAGTTGGCTCTTCAAATCAGATGGCCAAAGTATTGAAGCTTCAGCTTCAGCATCAGTCCTTCCAATGAATATTCAGGGTTTATTTCCTTTAGGATTAACTGGTTTGATCTCAGTAATGAGGCAGGGAGGGGCCTTGCATACCAGAGTCAATAGTTTGGACTTATCTGTAAGACTGCATTATGCCATCAGAAGGCTTTAATTAGGGAAGTGATTTGTGTTGTAGAAGTACCACTCTGGAGGCAATGTAGAGAAAGGATAAAAGAGAGGCAATAACGCAGTACAGATTATAGCAAAACCTGTGTAAGGATTGCTGAAGGAAGTAGTAGAAGGCACATTAAGACATACATAGAATTCAGAATCAACAGTTGATTGCCTATGAGCCATGACTGGAGGTGGGGATGCAGGAGATGTTGTTCATGGACTGACAGATTAAATATTATAAATATGTCAATACTCTCTAACATTGATAATCCAATACTTTTATAGTATAGTATTTTAAGTGGTGACTGATGTATTTACAACTTAGTAGGTCTTCACATAAACAAGAAAAGAAAGGAGAGAGGAGAATTTCACCAAACCAAATTAATGAAATGAGAAAAAAAGGAAGAACAGATGGTCAGGAGATAGAGATGAAGAGGCAAATCTCTCAATAAGATCGAAGATCAAAAGTGTAGAGGAAATAGGAGAATGAGAGAGCTAGGAGAATAACTAAGAGGTTGTGATCTGGGGTATTTTAATTTATGCTGTCAGAAATAGAGTAAGTAGTTTCAGGTGAAGAATAAACCTAGACTGGGTCTGTGGGAGAACATGGCTAGTATGGGCTGGAGGTGTTCACTAGAGATGAGAAGGCCAAATTGCTTGGTGGTCGATGTGGAGGTTGACATCATCTGGAAGATGGTAGGATGGGGCAGAGAGTAAGACCATGAGCCAGATGGCCAAGTCCTTGATACAACTGAATAACTAGAAGGTCAGTAGATGATAGCACAAAGAAGCATAGAAGATGACACAGAAGAATGTCATGAACCTCAAAAAGGTAGATATAATTTGGCTTGGAAGCAGCATAAGAGTGAAGAATACCTATCTCTTGTCCAGCCCTAAGGTACATGGTGTATGAGAGAACGAAGTCTTCACTGGAGAAGACTTCAGGATAAGCTGTGTTTTTAGTGAATAACCAGGGTACAGTTAAAGCCTGAATGTGAAGGGATCATTCAGAGAAGATGACAGAATGGAGATATCCTGGGTTCTCTACTCTGTTCAACTGATATATTCATCTATCCTGCTAGAACTTCACCATTTTATTATAGCTTTATAATGATATTTGGCAGAGCAAATCCTTTCACTATCCTATTTAGAAAAATCTTGATTATTCTTGGGCATTTGCTTTTCTACATAAATTTTAAAGTTAGATTGACAAATTCTACAAAATAAAACTTGTTAAAATGTTTACTATAAAAGTATTGGATTATCAATGTTAGAGAGTATTGACATATTTATAATATTTAATCTGTCAGTCCATGAATATGGTATCTGTATTTGTTTCAGACTTGTTTCATGCCATCTAATAAAGTTCTATCATTTTATCTGTGGAAGTCTTCCGCATTTTATATTAAAGTTGTTCCTAGGCACTTTACATGTTTTAATATTACTGCAATATTTAATTTTTAATCTTAGTTTCTAAATATTTTTGAGTCAACATTGTTATCTTTTTCCTAACTTCTTGGAGGGAATGCTTAGTTCATTAATTTTCAGATTTTCTTCCTTTTTATTTGAAAGATGCTGCTTTAACTGTATCTCACAAAATTTTTTGGCCTTGTGGCATGTGGTAGTTACCCTACCAGGATTTGAACCCATGTCCCCTGCAAGGAAATGGCAACCCACTCCAGTGTTCTTGCCTGGAGAATCCCAGGGACAGTGGAGCCTGATGGGCTGCTGTCTATGGGGTCGCACAGAGTCGGACACGACTGAAGAGACTTAGCAGCAGCAGCAGCAGCCCCTGCATCGGAAGTACAGCATCATAACTCCTGGACCACTAGGGAAGTCCCATGTATCTCACAAATTTTATTATTTGGTATTTTCATTTTTTTCACTTCAAATTATTTTAAAATTCCTGTTATGATTTCTTTTATCTTGAATTATTTTAAATTGACTATCTTCAAATATGTAGAGATTTTTCTAGTTAATGCCTGTTACTAATCTCTAGCTTAATTCCACTGTGGTCAGAGAACCTGCTCTGTGTTGTTTCAATCCTTTGCAATTTGTTGAGACTTGCTTTCTGGATATACTATGGACAATTTTTGTAAATGTTACACATGTTCTGGGAAAAATTGTACTTTCAAATTTCTTGGTACATTATAGGCATAGATGAAGATGGAGATGTAATTACAGATATAGGTATAGAAATAGATATTTAGATATAAGTGCATACAGCTATATGTCTCCATTAAGTCAAGTTTGTTAATCACTTTTTTTCAGATCTTCTATATATTTACTGATTTTTGTTCTGCTTGTTATAACAATTTAAAGAGATATATTAAAATATCCAACTATGATTGGTCATTTCTCTTAATAATTATGTCAATTTTTGCTCTTGTGTTTTTAGGTCACATCATTAGGTGGCAGAAATATTTTAAGACTGCCAGGATAAACACCTGTTTATCAACAGAGGAATAGACAAAGAAAATGTGGTACATATATACAATGGAATATTACTTGGCTGTAAAAGAGAAGGAAATAATGCCACTTACAGCAACATGGATGGACCTAGAGATTGCCATACTGGGTGAAGTAAGTCACACACAGAAAGACAAATATCACATGATACCACTTATATGTGAATCTAAACAAAATAGTACAAATGAACTTATTTACAAAACAGAAACAGACTCACAGATGTAGAAAACAACCTTATAGTTACCAGGGGGAAAGAGGGAGAGAGATAAGTTGGGAGATTGGAATTGACATATAAACACTAGTATATATAAAATAGGTAAGTAATTTTCTCCTGGCCTTTTCCTTCTCCAGAGTAACCACTCCATCTGATTCCTGTAGGCTAATCCTCTCCTAATCAGTTATTTGATTCTTATTGCACAGTAGCTTGTCTACCCTCTTCTTTGCACGTAGGATCTGTAGTTTTTCTCTTTCTTACTTCCATCCCAGAATGCCTAGTGCTGGACTGAATAAACAGCAGAAGCTTGCAAAGTGTTTTTTTGCTTGTTTGTTTGTTTGGTCCCTCAAAATTATATGAACCCAAATGTTGGTTTTTTTTTTTAATTCTTCAGATGACCAAACTGGACCAAGTTCATGCTTTTATAGAAGAAAATCCCAAATGAGTTGCGGAGCAGGTCATGAACAAGCCTTTTAATTGAATGTCAATGATGTAATGATACTCATTATAGACACGGGTCTGGCTGTTCTTCACACTCCTTGCATATATAATTTCTATTGCACAATTGCAAGAATATTTTTCAGAGATTTCCACCTTTCTCAGGTGACTTGAGTTTTCAGTATTTAGTGCTTTGCTTTTTAACACTCAGTAAACATCCCAACAGTGCTGAGAAATATCCATTGTCTTCTATTTCTTCTTCCTTTTCCTGAATTCCCAGCGATTTTCTCTATGTGTGTGGGTCACTGCTTTTCCCTTGGATCCACTAAAGCAATGATAACAATGCCCATACCTTCAAGTAACTTACATTCTAGTGGAGAGAGACAGATGACGCACACACAGGTATGCACATGCACACACACATCAAATATGCAAGATGACTTCAAAGAGTGATGAATGCTCTGCAGAAAATCAAGAAAGCAATGTCATAGAGAGTGAAGTTGGGCTAATGTTAGATTTCAAGAAGATGACTGGCTTGAAATAGAAATTTAAGCTATACACCTATCTGGAGGATGAGTATTCTACATGGTGTAAGTGCTCAGTCACTTCAGTTGTGACTCTTTGCGAATCTGTGGACTATAGCCTACCAGGCTCCTCTGTCCATGGAATTCTCCAGGTAAGACTACTAGAGTGGGTTGCCATGCCCTCCTCCAGAGGATCTTCCTGACCCATTGACTGAACCTACATCTCTTGTGTCTCCTGCATTGGCAGAAGGGTTCTTTACCACTAGCGCCACCTGGGAAGCCCATTCTAGGTAGAGGGAACAGCAAATACCAGACCCTAAGGCAGCAGTGTTCTTGGTGTGTTCGAGAAACAGCAAGATAGCAAGTAGAGCTTCAGTGAAGTGAGACAGGGGAGAGTAGAAGAAAACATTGGGAGTTTGACTTTTGTTGGAAGTAGCACAAGAAGCCACCAGGGAGTTTTGAGCAAGGAAGTTATAAGATCTGGTTCCATTTTTTAAACATTTCCCTTAGCTTCCTTGTAGAGGGTAGAGGGATTTCCCTGGTAGCTCAACTGGTAAAGAATCCACCTGTAATGCAGGAGACCCCAGTCCAATTCCTGGGTTAGGAAAATCCCCTGGAGAAGGGATAGGCCACTCCAGTATTTCTGGGTTTCCTTGGTGGCTCAGATGGTAAAGAATCCACCTGCAATGCATCAGACCTGGGTTCAATCCCTGAGTTGGAAAGATCCTGTGGAGGAGGGCATGGCAACCCACTCCAGTATTCTGGCCTGGAGAATCCCTATGGACAAAGGAGCCTGGTGGGCTATAGTCCATGGGGTCACAAAGAGTCAGACACCACTGAGCAACTAAGCACAGCACAGCACAAAGGGTAGAATGTAGAGTTATGTTACAGACAGCACAAACCACTTTAACTCATGTAAAAGCGTTTACAATTGGGTACTTAACAAAGTTGTTGAAAAAATCAGAATAATTTATTGATACTCTGTGTTGAATGTTCAGAACATTTCCACTTAATAGCACATAATTGGCACATCAGGAAGGTGGAGAATCAGGAAGCCACTGCTCCAGTAGCTGCCTCCAGGACCACACCATCTCTGCTCAGATCATCACAAATCTTGGCCACATTGCCTCATTCTCTTCCTAAATACAGTGGATACATGATGACCTGTCTTTTGATGCCCACAAAACTAGGAACTGCACCTTGAGAGGTCTGTTACTGCTCATACAAAAGAAGCAAAATCTTCCAAGGCTGTGCTCACTAGCAAAAACTAGAAATCACAGAAGCAGAAGCATGAACTCTACCCACTCAGCCTTCCAAATTGCATTCAGTTTCATCTGCCTGGCAGAGACTAGGTCACCAGTGGAATGTATGCTATGAGGGATTTCAGGAAATATAGGCTTTAGCATTCCAACCTCTATCATTTAGTAAGATATGCCTTGATTGGGGTTATAATGAAGTCAAATGAGCTAATATATGATATTTGCCACAGGAGACAAGATCAGAAGTAAGGGAGCCAGTTAGAGGCTGTTCTAGTAGTTCATCTGAAAGAGGATAATGATGACTTGGACCAGAGTAAAAAAGGTAATGGTTTTGAAAGATGGTTGGATTTAATATTGTACTCTGAAAATAGGACTTGTTTATAGATTGGGGCAGGAATGATGAATAAGATATAAAAGAGTGAACATTAAGACTTTTAGCCATCCCTGCCCCAGCTACCCTTGAGAAACTTTCCTAAATAATTAAGCCTGGTTTAGGAGACCCTCTTAGGTATATCACAGCATTACACAGTGTTGGAATCCCTTGTTTTATCATCTGTATTTCTAACAAATTTCCACTTCCCCGCCAGCAGAGCATGTGTCTGATTGTGAATGGCACAGTGCCTGGCACATTGAACAATCTCAATAAATACCATCCTAAGAATAAATGAAAGAGATGAGAAACTAATTCATAAAAACACAAAGTCTACCAAAACTGATTCAAGAATAAATAGAAAATCTGAACATACCTGTAAGAAGTAAAGAGGTTGAACCAGTAAATAACAAAGAAACACCCAGGACCAATTAGCTTGACTGGGGAGTTCTACCAAGTATTTAAAGAATTAACACCAATCTTTTTCAAACTTCAAAAAAATAGAAAAGTATGAAGTGCTTCTTAATTCATTTTATGAGTCAGCATTACCGTAATACCAATGCCAGACAAGAAAAGAAAACTATGTTCTATCCCTTATGAACCTATGTGCAAAAATCTTCAACAAAATCCTAGCAAACTGAATCCAGCAGTACATTAAAAGGACTATAATCATGACCAAGTGGAATTTGTCCTAGAAATTCAAGGGTGGATCCTCAATGAGTTATATGTAGATTTACCATAGGAATCAGCAACTCTACTCCTAAGCATACCTAAGAGAATTTTTTTTAAATGTTTTCACAAGGTGTGTACAAGATGAAAAGGTATACACAAATACTCACAGCAGCACTTTTCACACTAACCAAAAAGTGGACACCACCCAAATGTCCATCAATAGATGAATGGAGAGACAAAATGAAGTAAGTCTATAGAATGGAATATTATTCAGCACTGAAAAGGAATGAAGTGCAGATACATGTGACAAAATGGATGAACCTTCAAAACATACTAATTGAAAAAAATAGTCACAAAGGATACATATTGTATGATTCTCTTCATACAAAATGTCTGTGATAGACAAATCCATAGAATCAGAAATCCTAGACAAATCCATAGAATCAGAAATCAGTTTAGTTACTAAAAGGGCCAGGGAGCAGGGAGGAAGAGTGAGGAGTGACTATTAATGGGTATAGGGTCTCCTTTAAGAGTGATGAAAACATCTTGTAACTAAATAGAGAGATGATTACAGAACACTTTGAATATATTGAAATCCATTGAATTATACACTTTAAAAGAGTGAGTTGCATGGTATGTCAAATAATCTTTAAAAAGCTGCTATTCCAAAAAAAAAAAGAAAATGATGGATAAAAGAATATCATATCACCTTGAGTCCATCTATTCAGAGGCCTGATGAATTTCTCAGTACTAATGTGTCATTAAGAGTTCTCACTGATTTCCAAGTGTTGCTGGATGGAGTTACAATCTTTACAGTAGTCAAAAACTGGAATTCAACTCCATTTGAGGGGCATGGAATCCAGGCTTATTCAAGCCAAGAAACACTGTGTTGGGCTGAACTTCTCCTTTACTCTCTAGCAGGGGATTTAGTCTTTTAAAGTATACTACACCTCATTATACCAAACAAGAAATGAAAAGATCCTGTGCTTTGTCCTTGTGCTTCATTGTGAACTATAGCCATATTCACAGAGATATCTGAGATGATGTTGCTAACAGTGGGGTGTAAACACTAAAGCTCTGCTATAGAAACTGTCCTGAAAGAGCTTCTAGAAAATAAAGGTGAAGCATCAGTTAGTTCAACCTGGATTGGGAATTTTGAACAAAATCACATTTGAAACATTTAAATTGTATAACAAACACCAAATGAAACCATTGGAAATTCCAGGCAATGTGATAAGTCTTATGTGACTCAGGCTTTTGATAACCCTACTAGATAAACCAGCAACTATGTCACAGGACCCCAAATAAAACCTATGATGTGTGGTCAGTTGCTTTGTAATTTGCCACATCTAAATTAAGAGGTAAATGAGTAGTTTAAAAATGAACTGTGATTCACTGAGCTTATTAGTTTTTTACTTGAGGTGCCACACTCTTCCTGGATACTGGTCCATGTAGGCTTTTTCTTCTGAGATCCAGAAGCTTCAGACAGGCAAACACATTTGGGACACAGCTCAGGCACCGATTCCCCTGGCCTTCATTCTGCAGTCCTATACATATGCTGCTGCCCCTACTGGAGTCACATAGCTCATCTTAAGAACTATGGATATAGTTAGTTGGCTCCAGAGACACATTTTTCCTTCCCTTCATCCCACCTAACTCCAGAAGATCTCCCATTGCTGACATGTTGAACATCTGCTTGGCCATTGCTTTAGGTATTTTCCATGCATTCATTCACTTTTTCCCTATGAGGAAGTTCTATTATCCTCACTTTGGAGATGAGGAAACTGAGGCACGAAGAAATTAGATAACTTGCTTAAGATAACACAGTTAGTGAGTGTCGGGGCTGAGATTCAAACCCAGGCAGTCTGGCTTCAGAGCCCAACTCCATCATATCCTCTCCACTCCTGGCTGAAAAACAGTAGCTAAATTACAGGGCTGTTGTAAGGATTAAATTATTATTATTAGTCCTCTGGAGTAGAGTGGCCCTTTCTGTCCAGTGGGCTTGAATTGGGAGTACATTTTGCAAATTAAGTTCCAGACATTCTGGAACAAGCATTTCCATTTATTTTAATAAGCCTAAGTGAACCTAAGGTGAAGTTCTGCATAAACAGAGTTCCATAATAATGCATTTCATTGGAAAGAAGCTCTCTTAACATGTTTACATTTAATGGAACACAAGAAGGGTCACTTTGACTTAATTTTCAAAGCTGACTCCTGAGTAACATCTACAGGTTCTCAAAAAAGCTTTCATGGATCTAATAACTTGTGGGAAAAGGTTATACACTTGAATATGTGCACACCCTGTCCTAAAAGCCTTTTCTTCCACTTTAGTAGTGTTGATGTTGGGGAGCGTAGCCTTGGTCACTGTTCATCCGGAAGGCATCTTGGTCCTTCCTGCTCCATCCCAACTCAATAGGCTCCACCAGAGAGAAACAAGTCTAAAGGAACCAATTCACTGTAATGGGCAATGTTCCCATAAACAACATCAGGAACATGAAAGCTGTCAGAAATACTGCAATAGGTCCCTGTCATTCCATAAAATATGGAAATTCATGCACCCAAGTAAATACCATACTCACCTCTGGTTTCTATCCTCTGTAAATTTAGAGGATTAAATGAATGCAATATGCTCACCTCCTGAAGAGCAAACTAGAGAATGGCTCAATTCTTAAAAACCCCATAATCCCCAAGTACAAACCAAAGGCTTAAGATAGTCAAGCCCAGAAGCTAAGAAATGAATCAAATAAATAGTTTAACAAACCTTTCCCTTGAGTTTGACATTTTCTAAAAGAGAGAAAAGGGTGCCATGGGCTCGAATGTGGCTCCTTGTTGATTAATTAAGAACACTTAGGCAACATTCAGTGGAATCGATCATTTCTAGCCTGAATGCTTTTTTTTTTTTTCACTCATTGTCAATTAGCACCTAAAATGAGTTACGTAATTTGTGCTTTCAGGATGTCAGGCATTAAATTATTTTTCAGTACAACCCACACAAATCCTGATTGGCCACACAAATCCTGATTGGGCTTATTTGTTTATTTGTTACATGAGATAGGGATTCAGGGGAGAAAACACAGTGGGCAAAAAGTGTTCTTGAAATTAGAAGAGATATGGAGAGAATATAGCTAATGATGATAGGAGGGAAGCTTACAGACTTTTAAGGAGGATAAGCTGTACACACAAAGAGCTCTAATACAAGGGACAGTGAGATCAGGACACAAAGTAAGAGCCCTCACAGGTGTTTTGTGGGGGAAGGTATGTGGTCTTAGGTTTAAAAGATAAGTTGGATTTAGGCAAATGAAGTTGGCAAACTGAATATTCACCAAAAGGGAGTTTGTTGCTTAAGGAAAGGCCAGTAGCCCCTTTGGATGGGAGCTAGGTGCCCATGTCAGGAAGGAGAGGGAGGAGGGAGCTAGAAGGGTCAGTTGGAATCAGATAGTAAATGGTTTGAATATAGAATGGATTAAAGTCAGAGCAAATACTGAAGGGGAAAACCAATTAGAAGACAACTGCAAGACTCCAAGTCAGGCAAGAAGGCAGGAACTAGAGGTGAGAGCCATGATCTGAGGAAGGCACTGTGGGGAAAAGTATCATGGAGATTCTTTCGAAGCTTAAATTGAAAGAGAGACGGTGAGTCACACAGAAAAGCGACGACAACCAATAAATACTCTTTCCTTGTACCAGCTCCCGAAATCTTCTCCCAAAACAAGAGTCAATTACGATAAAACTGCAAAGGAGTAAATGAGAGATTAGTATGGAAAGCCTCAGTTGACTGAGTCAAGGAATAAAATGAACATGCAGTCGCTTCAGGGGCTTATTTGATTATTGGGCAAGATGCCAGATGTGCAGCAGCAGGCATCACAGCTGGCAATGTACTCTCAAGTTTGAGATAGTACCAGTTTCCCTGAACACTGCTGTACACACACACAAGTCCTTGGATAGCATGTACTCACATACTTAGGCTAATTGCTCCAAAAAGACCCTATCTGGACATAAGCACTCTACATCAGCAGAATGGTCTCAGTATATACCTTTATGTCTACACTTCTAATCCTTGGGAATTTTTGAATTGTAAAACTAATAAATGGAAAAGACTTCAATTTTTTCATCTGGTCCAACCATTACTATTCTCTCCATAATATTTTTAAGAGGCAGTCATGTAGTCTGTCATTGAACATCTTCCAGTGTTGGGGAACTCATCCCATCTTTTGCTTGCCCTGAATGAATGTGGTTGTGCTTGGTACTCAGTCACCAAGTCATGTCCAGCTTTTTGGTGACCCCATGGACTGTAGCCCGCCAGGCTCCTCTGTCCATGGGATTTCCCAGGCAAGAATACTGGAGTGGGTTACCACTTCCTCCTCCAGGGGATCTTCCTGACCCAGGGATGGAACCCAGGTCTCCTGCATCTGGTGGCGAATTCTCTACCACTGAGCCACCAGAGAAGCCCTGGGTAGTGTACCTCTTTCATCCACTCTAACAATTGTGTCAATAATTTCTCTAGGTGCTTTACCATGTTGATCTCACTTAATCCCCATTTAATCCTCAAATTTTACAGATGAAAAGCCAGAGGATCAGATAGAGACTGTGACTTGTCCAAAGTCATATAGATGGTGATTGGCAGAACTGAGATTCAAGTCCCTGTCTGACTCTGATGCTCCCTCCATCAGAGCTAAGTTTCAGCCAAAATCCATCTGCCTCTAAATCCCACCCACTGACAGAATTACAGCATCCCTTCTTGGAAAGAGGATGCATTCTTTGAAGTTTGGGTAGAGAAACACATCTTCTGGATTCCTTTCATCAAATGAAACCCAAAAAAACCATAGAGCAAAGCCTGTTCCCCAACATGTGGCACTTAGACTTCTCTCTCAGCTGTCACCTTTGAGCCTTCTAACCAATACATATGAGCGCCACTTCCAAGTCCTCATGTTCTGGGAACTCCAACTGTGGAAAAATTTTTTCCTGTGTTCATTTCCGGGATGCTTCCTTCAACAGACATCTCTTGAGTTCTCACTCTAAAGCAGACTCTGAACTGGTTACAGACAGCTACAAGATGAATCAGAAACAGTTGCCAGACTACAGGAACTCCCAGTCCATCCCGGAAGAGAGATGAGAGGCAAAGATAGCAATACAAGAGGAAAGTGTTGGTCTAGAGGACTGTCTTTTAAATTCTTATTTATTTTTAATTGGAGGATAATTGCTTTACAATATTGTGTTTGTTTGTGCCATATATCAACATGAATCAGCCATAGGTATACATATGTCCTCTCCCTGTTGAAGGCACCCCTTGGAACGTGAAGAAAAGAGTCACTATCTCTGCCTGGCCAGTTGGAAAAAGCTTCATAACAGCTTAACTGAGTCTTAAAAGATGAGTAAAAATTCTGTGCCCTGCACAACTCCAGGAGCTGCCTATCAACCGTTTGTACAAGATCACCATTTCTCAACCTCTGGGAACAGGAGCAAAGGTGCCCACGGCCAAACATCAGCAGCTCTGCTAAGGTACAGGGTAACTGGTGGCCGCTAGGACCCCGGTATAGAAGTTTATCCATTTGTGCACTAAAACCTCCTATATCAGAAGGATCTTTGCTCCCTGTGCTTATCACCCGTCTGTTTTGCTTGTGGAGTTGAAGGGTTTTTTCGTGTCAGCCTGGCGTCCCAGCGTTCCGGAAACAATTAAATAAACAGATTCATTCGACAATTAGACCAAAAAAGCTGAGGACCTCTGGTGGATAGTAGTGGTAATGACAGCAGTCTTTCCAGAATGAGATTATGAGAAATTTGATAGGGCTAAAGAATTAGGTGAGGTGAAGACCCAGAGTTAGGAAGTTAGCAGCAGAAGCAAAAGGAAGCCTTTCTGTGAAGATTCACTTTTATTCTGCTTACTCTTGCTGCTGCTACTGCTGCTAAGTCACTTCAGTTGTGTCTGACTCTGTGCTACCCCATAGACGGCAGCCCACCAGGCTCTCCCGTCCCTGGGATTCTCCAGGCAAGAACACTGGAGTGGGTTGCCATTTCCTTCTCCAATGCATGAAAGTGAAAAGTGAAAGTGAAGTCACTCAGTCGTGTCCGACCCTCAGCGACCCCATGAACTGCAGCCTACCAGGCTCCTCCATCCATGGGATTTTCCAGGCAGGAGTACTGGAGTGGGGTGCCATTGCTTACTCTTAGAAGACCTTATATAAGCACATTTCTCAAGCCTTTGAAATCAGCTGCAACCAGCATTTTAGACCCATGGAGAACTCTTGCTTCTTTCATGGCCCATGAAACAAGAAATACATACACCCATGGAGAACTCTTGCTTCTTTCATGGCCCATGAGACAAGAAATACATACTTATAGGAAGATGGCCTTTCAAGCATGACAACTGTGAAGCTCCTACATGTCAGGTTGCTCTAAATAATCCAATTTTTAACAAATATACTCCGTTAATTGAGAATAAAATGGGCAATATCTTTATTAAATTGTTTTTCATGGAAAATTTGGGTCAAATGCATTTTGAAGGCCAGAGTCTAACATCCCATAGTCTTGTTTCAATCTCTCTTACTTTTGCCCTTGATTAGGACCTCACCTCCATCTCGAACTATTATCATAGTTTTCTTTGTCTCTGATTTTATGTACTTTCACTATGATGCCTCTAATGGATCCAAATTTTCAGCCATAATCTTCTTTCACATTTCTCTTGCCTCTCTTCCAGGACATCAATTAAATGTATGTTAGATCTCACTCTATTCCTTATGTCTCTGATCTACCTTTTTCTCTTTTACCATAATTTGTTTCTCCAGGCATAATTGTGGACAGTATCTTGTGACCTATCTCCAGTTCAATAACTCTCTCTTCAGTTGCATTTTGCCTTCTGTTAAACCCATCTAGCCATTAAATTCTCAATCTTTATTATTATATTTTTTTAGTTCTAGTTATATTTGATCCTTTCCCAAACTGTCTATATGACTTCTTCTGTTCCCCAAAGATATTTTCAAGCTTATCTTTTTTTGAAATATGATCAGTTAGTTACTACACTGTCTTGTAATTCTAATGTCTAAAATCTTTGTGAATTTGTTTTTGTCATCTATTCTTTTCTGCTGTCTGTAACTCACAGTACATATTTTTCTTTGTATGCCTAGTTACTTCTGACTATGTGTTGACATATTATTGAAAAATTATTTGTAACAATGATTTCAGGCCTAGGATGACAGTACCGCCTTATAGAAAGTATTCTCCTTTGCTTCTGACAAATGCCTGGGGATGATACCTGTCCAACACTACTTTAATCCAAATTCAGAGCTTCACAGAACATCCCAATGATGGGTATATAGACTACAAGTCTATGCAAGGGCTGGTTACTGCTAGTTCACCATTATCCTGAAAGGGTAGCTACTCAGAGTCTCAGTTTAAAGTGGTAGGAAGGCTTGTCACATTTCCCACTTGTTTGGGCCTTGGACTTCAACTTTTATCCCTTTTTCTCATGAGGGCACCACAACCAGAGCTCAGTCTCACAACTCCCTTATGACTCATCAAGTGCCCTCAGGGCAAAATGACTTTTCTTGCCAGACTTCCCCATCTGGGTTCTTTTCTTCTTCTAGATTTTAGCCTCACTATTTTGGGGTGTTGTTTTGTTTTGTTTTATTTTAGCTTTTTTTGAGATATTATTGACATATGTAAGTTTAATGTGTACAACATAGGGATGTGACAAATGTATATATTGTGAAATGATTACCACAATAAGGTTAGTTAATATCTCCATGGTGGTTCAGATTGTATAGTATCTGCCTGCAATGCAAGAGACCTGAGTTCAATCCCTGGGTTGGGAAGATCCCCTGTAGAAAGAAATGGCAACCTACTCCAGTATTCTTGCCTGAAAAATTCCATGAACAGGGGAGCCTAGTGGGCTACAGTCCATTGAGTCACAAAGAGTTGTACACAACTGAACAACCAACACTTTCACTTTCACTTTCATCCCCTCATAAAATGAATTTTTTAATTTTTATTTTGGTGGTGGTGATAACTTTTAAGATCTACTTTCCAAGTTTGCTTTATTGACTATGCCAAAGCCTTTGGCTGTGTGGATCACAATAAACTGTGGAAAATTCTGAAAGAGATGGGAATACCAGAACACCTGATCTGCCTCTTGAGAAGCCTATATGCAGCTTAGGAAGCAACAGTTAGAACTCTACATGAAACAACAGACTGGTTCCAAATAGGAAAAGGAGTACGTCGAGGCTGTATATTGTCACCCTGCTTATTTAACTTATATGCAGAGTACATCATGAGAAACGCTGGACTGGAAGAAGCACAAGCTGGAATCAAGATTGCTGGGAGAAATAGCAATCACCTCAGATATGCAGATGACACCACGCTTATGGCAGAAAGTGAAGAGGAACTAAAAAGCCTCTTGATGAACATGAAAGAGGAGAGTGAAGAAGTTGGCTTAAAGCTCAACATTCAGAAAACGAAGATCATGGCATCTGGTCCCATCACTTCATGGAAAATAGATGGGGAAACAGTGGAAACAGTGTCTAACTTTATTTGGGGGGACTCCAAAATCACTGCAGATGGTGATTGCAGCCATGAAATTAAAAGACACTTACTCCTTGGAAGGAAAATTATGACCAACCTAGATAGCATATTGAAAAGCAGAGATATTACTTTGCCGACTAAGGTCCATGTAGTCAAGGCTATGGTTTTTCCAATGGTCATGTATGGATGTGAGAGTTGGACTGTGAAGAAAGCTGAGTGCCGAAGAATTGATGCTTTTGAACTGTGATGTTGGAGAAGATCTTGACAGTCCCTTGGACTGCAAGGAGATCCAACAAGTCCATTCTAAAGGAGATCAGTCTTGGGTGTTCATTGGAAGGACTAATGCTAAAGCTGAAACTCCAATACTTTGGCCACCTCATGAGAAGAGCTGACTCATTGGAAAAGACTCTGATGCTGGGAAGGATTGGGGGCAGGAGGAGAAGGGGACGACAGAGGATGAGATGGCTGGATGGCATCGCTGACTCGACGGACGTGAGTTTGAGTGAACTCCAGGAGTTGGTGATGGACAGGGAGGCCTGGTGTGCTGTGATTCATGGGGTTGCAAAGAGTCGGACACGACTGAGTGACTGAACTGAACGGAGCTCCAAGTTTATAATGCATTATTGTTAGTCACAGTCACTATGCTGAACATTAGATTCCCCATACCTTATTCATTTTGTGTGTTAGTTGCTTCAGTCGTGTCTGACTCTTTGCAACCCCATGGATGCTTGCCAGTTTCCTCTGTCCATGGAATTCTTCAGGCAAGAATACTGGAGTGGGTTGCCATTCCCTTTGCCAAGGAGATCTTCCCGACCCAGGGATCGAACCAGGATCTCCTGCATTGCAGGTAGATTTTTTTACTACCTGAGCCATCAAATTACTTTATTCATTTTACAGTTGGAAATTTGTACCGTTTAACCTATATGTCCCCATTTCCTCCACCCTCAGTCCATGGCAACCACCATTCTACTCTGCTTCTTTGAATTTGGATTTTTTAGATTCCACACATAAGTGAGAACATACAATATTTGCCTTTCTCTGTCTGAGTTATTTCACTTAGGGTTATGCTCTCAAACTCCATCCATGTTGTCCCAAATGACAGTCTTGCCTTCATTTTGATGGTTGAACCATATTCTATTATGTATATGTACCACATATTCTTTATCCATCCATCAGTGAATACTTAGGTAGTTTCCATATCTTGGCTATTGTAAACAATGCTTAAATCAATGTGGGAGTACAGATAGCTCTTTGAGATCCTGATTTAATTTCTTTTGCATATATAACCAGAAGTGAGTTTGCTGGATCATATTGTAGTTCTGTTTTTAAGTTTTGAGGAATCTCCATGCTATTTTCCACAGTGACTGTACCTATGTATACTTCCACCAATAGTGCAGAAGGATTTTCTTTTCTCATCCACATTTGTTGTCCCTTGTCTTTTTGACAATAACCAGTCTGACAGGTATAAGGTGATATTTCATGGTAGTTTTGATTTGCATTTCCCTGATGGTTAGTGATGTTGAGTTTTCATGTGCCTGTTGGCCATTTATATATCTTCTTTGGGAAAATAGTCTATTCCTCTACCCATTTTGGTCAGATTTTTTTTTTTTTGCTTTTTTACTATTGAATTGTATGAGTTCCTTCTATATTTTGTATTAACTATCAGTTGTGTGGTTTTTAAATATTTTCTCCCATTCCTTAGGCTTTCTTTTCATTGTGCAAAAGATTTCTAGTTTGATATAGCCTTACTTGCTTTTTGCTTTTTGTTGCCTATAATTTTGATGTCATATTAAAAAAAAAAAAAACAGTTGCCAAGACCAATGTCAAGAGCTTTTCCTCTATTCTTCCTTCTAGTAGTCTTACAGTTTAAGGTCTTTAAGCTCATTAGAAAAGACCTTGATGCTGGGAAAGATTGAAGGGAGGAATAAAAGGGTGTGACAGAGGATGAGATGATTGGATGGCATCACCGACTCAATGGACATGAGTCTGAGCAAGCTACAGGAGTTGTTGATGGACAGGGAACACTGGCGTGCTGCAGTCCATGAGGTCGCAAAGAGTCAGACATGACTGAGTGACTGAACAACAAATTTAAGTCTTCAATCATTTCAAAGTAATTTTTATGAGTAGTACAAGATGGGATCTGATTTAATTTTTCTGCATGTGTTTAATCCAATTTCTCCAACACCATGTATTGAAGAGACTCATTTCCCCCATTGAGTCTTTTTGGCTCCTTTGTCCAATATGAGTTGACCATATAGGTGTGGGCTTTCTTCTGGGATCTCAATTTATTTCATTGTTCTATGTCTCTATTTTTATGCCAGTACCATGCTATTTGATTACAACAGTTTTTCAATAGTTTAAAATCCACAATTGTGATGTCTTTAGCCTTGTTCTTTCTTGGTATTGTTTTGGGTTTACAGGATATTTTACGGTTCTGTATGAATTGTAGGGTTGTTGTTGGTTGTTTTTTTTTTTATTTCTGTGAAAAATGCCATTGGAATTCTGAGGTTTCATTGCATCTTAATTATTGTCATCATTTTCAGTTTTTCTTCCTTCCAGTTTCTCCTTTACAAGGGAATCTTCCAAGGCACCATTCTGATTGAGCCATTCCCTTGCACAATCTTTTCAAAAGCACAAGCTGACTCTATAATAAAAATCAAAATTCCTTTTTTTTTTTTTGGACAGTTAGGTCCAAAACTGCCTCTCTTGCCTCAATTATTTACTGTGCACTCGGTGTGTGGTGCTCACCAGGCCAGGTTCACCTAATCTCTTGCCTCTTACCTCCCTTACACCTTGTCTTGCTCCAAGTACACCCTACACTCCAGCCAAAATGAAACATTCACTGCATGTGGCAGACCTGGACTGGAATCCAGATGGGCTGACTTCCAGGTCAGTGTTCTTTCTCCTACATCATGGTCCCATATTCAGGTTTCAGTTCAGTTCAGTTCAATTGCTCAGTTGTGTCTGACTCTTTACAGTCTTATATACTGCAGCATGCCAGGCTTCCCTGTCCATCACCAACTCCTGGAGTTTGCTCAAATTCATGTCCATCGAGTCCATGATGCCATCCAACCATCTCATCATCTGTCATCACCTTCTTCTCCTGCCTTCAATCTTTCCCAGCATCAGGGTCTTTTCCAATGAGTCAGTTCTTTGCATCAGGTGGCCAAAGTGGGCTTCAGGAGTAAGTCCATTCAATATTCAGGTTTAAGTCCATTCAATCTGCCTAGTTACAGATATTCTAATAAATTAACTGGAGAAAAGCTCAACGAGTACAGATTACACTGTCGTTTTTGTATTTCTTTTCTTTTGGGGGGTTATTTATCTTGTGAGTTAGAAATTTTAGCCAAGCAATACCTCTAGGGAGAGCAGAAGTAGGGGAGCACCCTCTGGGATGTAAAGTCTGAAAGTGAATGCATCATCGTCAACTTTATGACCATCTCCATAGTCACAAATGCGCCTAGGAATTGAACTTCAGACTTCAGTCTTGTTTTCCCCCGACAAATGAAGGACCAACCAGTTGCCTGTGGAATTTGATTCTGGGGTACTGGGAACATTTGCATCTAAATAAGTCTACTCCCATCTGCTGGTGGTTGCCTGAATTTCCAGTCACACTAAAAAAAATAAATAAATAAACATTCTGGAAGTAGTTTGAGCATCTACTGTTATGTGACCTTGGGGCCATCCCCTTTCCTTCTCTGGGCCTCAGTTTCCCCCATATTAAAGTCCAGAGGGTGGGACAAAATGACCTGGAACAACCCTCCCACTTTTATCAAGCAAGGATTTTCTCTATAATATTCCTGGATGATCGGAGAAAACAAGGGCAGGCCGGCTAGCAGCAGGGATGGGTTTTATTAATCCACTACTGTATGTAATGCTGCTGTTGCTGCTGCTGCTGCTGCTAAGTCACTTCAATCGTGTCCGACTCTGTGCGACCCACCAGGCTCCCCCACCCCTGGGATTCTCCCGGCGAGAACACTGGAGTGGGTTGCCATTTCCTTCTCCAATGCATGAAAATGAAAAGTGAAATTGAAGTCGCTCAGTTGTGTCCAACCCTCAGTGACCCCATGGACTGCAGCCTTCCAGGCTCCTCCGTCCATGGGATTTTCCAGGCAAGAGTACTGGAGTGGGGTGCCATTGCTTTCTCCCCTGTATGTAATAGTCAGTGACATATAGGTCCCATCATCTTTATTTCTGCACTCATGTGGGAAGGAGACCATTTGCTCCAGTGGTGGGGTGAAGGGGAAGGAAGGTATGAGGGTGATCTCGTTTTTTTTTTTTTTTTTAAGGCAGGAAACTATGAAACACATTTTCTAAAAGTTTGATTCCAAGGTGGTTAAGAAAGTGGGGATAAAGAGTTACATTTAACTGTTCTGATGAGCAGCAAGAGCACAGCGTCTGGAAGCATCCCTGGATGCTCAAGGCTGCTCACTTCTGGGTTTCAGAGGTCCGCAGGCTGCCTGGGAAAGGCACAGACTGTGGGCAGTGCGGGGCGAGGAGGAGCCCAACCAACCAGGCAACTGAAGGTTTTCGGGGCACAAGTAGTCTCAACTCAATTCACCAAATCCTGAAAGAAAAGAGAAGAAAGCTCCATCTCTGAGGGAGAGGGAGAGGGTGGGATGATTTGGGAGAATGGCATTGAAACATGTATACTATCATGTAAGAAACGAAGTGCCAGTCTATGTTTGATACAGGATACAGGATGCTTGGGGCTGGTGCATGGGGATGATCCAGAGAGATGATATGGGGTGGGAGGTGGGAGAAAAAAAAAGAAAGCTCCATCTCTGTATGAATGTTCTAGCTAACCATGCTGCTGCTGCTGCTAAGTCGCTGCAGTCGTGTCCGACTCTGTGCGACCCCATAGACGGCAGCCCACCAGGCTCCTCTGTCCCTGGGATCCTCCAGGCAAGAACACTGGAGTGGGTTGCCATTTCCTTCTCCTAGCTAACCATGAGTGAACCATGAGTGAATCCATATTCATTGCAACCCTTCTCAATGGCATGCCTTAGGAATTGCCCGCCTGGTACACGGCTCTGAAGGACGTCTTTCTGAACTTGTTTTTTCAAGGATCTGAGATTGAAAGGACAGAGGGGATTGGGATGGAAGAATTTTCTTATCCTCTGAGAGCCTTTTGTTTCATAGGAGAGTGGCCCTCTAGTCAAAATTCCTGGCTTTTCCACCTGATGGCCCCCAAATGCAGGAGCATCAGAGTCGCCGGCTCTCCAAGGATTAATCCCTTGAAACACTGGTCCTTACCTCCTTCCCCTTCCCCGATGCCGGCCATGGCTCTGGGACCGTCACACCTCAGTGCGATCCCAGTCGGTGAACACTTCCAGTTCCCGATCTCTGTCCTGGGGACCCAGAAGTGTGCAGCCCTGTCAGAAGGTACATTCAGACAGAGCAAATTCCTTCACCACGAAAAACAAAACTCTTGGGCACACGGTCTTTCAAAAGACACGCACTTTTTTTTTTTTTTTTTTTTTTTGCCGAGAGAAAACACGACCCATCGGGTGCCTGGCTGAGGACGCGCATTCAGCCCTCCGGCAGCGACGCTCCTCCCCTCCCCCGGGCCGGCCCCGCCCCTGTCTGTGACTGGCGGGGGCGAGACTGCGGAGGCCTGAAGGGGCGGGGGGCCGGGCGGTGCGCCGGCTGAGGGCGGAGGCTGGAGCGCGCGCCTTTTTTGTGCGGCTTCTGGCACCTGCTGGATTGGTTCGACCAGCGCGACCGTCGGAGTGGGCGGAGCCAGCGGACGCCGGGCTGGGTGCCCAGTCACAGCCTGGAGCGGCCGCAGACGGAGCGCACCTTGCAGCCGCCGGGCGCGTCCTAAGGCTCCGGGTCGGACACTAGCCTGGCTTCTGTTCTCCAGTCCGACTCCTGCGCCCCCTGCTCCCTAAACTCTCGCTGCAGTCTCCTTAGAGGCGACTCCTCGCCACCCCCCAGCTCCCTCTCGCCCCGCACTGTCCTCGCTCGCTCGGTCCCATTCCCCGGCGGCGGCGGCGAACCGCAGCCTCTCGCGCCCTCCAAAGCCCCGGAGTGCGCAGCCATGAGCATCCGAGGGATGCTGCGAGCCGCTGTGCTTCTGCTGCTCATCAGAACCTGGCTCGCGGAGGGCAGCGACCTCAGTTCCACCCCGAAATTCCACTTAGAGCTCTCCTCCACCGTGCCCGAAGTCGTCCTGAACCTCTTCGACTGGTAAGCGGGAGCCGCCAGGTGGGGCATGGCGGCGACAGGAGAGGACCGGCGGCAGCCTCGGACCTCTTGGACGGAGCGGGCTGGGGAAGACTTGGACCCGGGCTCGCCGATCCCTGGCGCGCCGGCCCAGCCTCAAGATCCCTGGAGGGTGGTGGGCTGAGAGTAGGGGCGACGGTTTGAGATAGAGCCCTGGTGCTTCAGCCCACCTGTTAACTGCAGCCCCGGGGGCTTGTGGGGAAGGATGCCCTCCCCCCAAGATCTGCCATCCATACCCAGGGACCAAAGCCCCTGTCAGCTTTTCCCAGTCACACCTTTTGGCACTTGTAGGATTGAGGGTGGGAGTACAGGGTGATGGGAAATTCACAAAACTGTGGAGACACCTGTTTGAGTCTGGATTTTTTTCTCTATTCCCTGAGGCGCGTGCGTGTATTCGTATGTGTTGAGCAGTGAGGGACCTTTTCCGATGCCGCAGACAGAAATTATTGACTCAGCCTCATCTGAGCCCAGACAGTGCGATCGGTGGCTGTATAACATATAACCGTGTGGCCTGAGATGGGTGCAGTTTTGTAGTGACTCCAATTAAACATTTGAAGATTTGGTGTTTGATTTCAAGTTTGTTTGGGTCTGCAAATATCTGAAGAGATGTTAAACAGTCAGCCTTTACGTGGAGATCACATGAAAATGTGTGTTTGTGATGGCCACAGATCCTGAGCACTGGCATATGGGTAGTGCGTGTGGTCCTTAACACACAGAAATGCATTGCTTTAATTTGGAAACCATTCATGTGCACACTTTGAAATTTTCTCATTAAAGATAATTGAGATTTTTTAAAAGATAATTGAGAATAATTTTTCAAATGGCAAACCAGAAAAGAACATGTATGAGGAAAAAGGGGAGGGGGATAGTTGGGCAAGGTTCCAGCAGAAAGCTCTGCAATGTCCTCAACCCAAGATACCAGATTGCGCTAGTGAACACACACACACACACACACACACACACACACACGAGATCTGCAGGGGCTGACGTTCCATAGTCACTGCGTGAAAGATACTAAGAGTTATAGTGATGTCAGGGCCTATTCTCATTCACAAGCCCCCTTTGGGGGAAAAGAAGCCCCAGTGAAGGTCTATGTGAATTGAAAGGGCGCATCAGAGATTTCTGGAAAGGCCAGCTCTCTGGGTCCATTTACATGTGCTCACCCAAAACACGTCTAGGCTGGAAACACACGCTTAGCCAAAGAGATGCCTGCTCCAAAAATGCATGTGTTTTTGAGGATGACTCTGAAACCCAAGGATCAGAAATGGTTTGATTGACGAGGCTCATAAATCTCTGCTACATGAGCAAGGCTCTCTCTGTGCCATATGTCACATGCCAAGTCTTGAAAACAGAAGTGCGCAAGAACAAGATTCACATAGACGTGATAGCAAATTGCCAGCCCCAGCCCAGGTAGGGGAAATGTGGGGGAGATGGAGGATGCAGGCTGGTGGGCTCAGCTCATGGAGGTACTGAGGGGGTAAGGTGCATCCAGGCCGATGGTAAGGTGGGGCTCCTTAGGGGGCTTGAGGTAATATGTTTCTATGAGCGCTCATGCCTGCCCACACCCTCTCCTCTCCACTTCCCCTACAGTTCCCCCCCAAGCCCCCAATTCTGCCTGGTAACAAAAAGCCAGTCTTTATGCCCCACCCTTTGGATTAAGGCTGTGGAGGGGGAGGGGGAAAAAAGAGTCTGCGTCACTGCTGCGCTTCTGGCTGACTCACTGGAGGAAGGAAAGGGAGCGGGGAGACATGTGTACATGTATGATGCACGTGTCTGCATCAGTGACTGCACGTGTCTACGTGTGTGCGGGCGGAGAGAAGGCCCCGGCGAGTTGATGCCAGGGGTGCTGTTTGCTGTTTGTTTTCTGAGAAGTGATGCAGCATTCACTGATGACCAATACCTACCAATGACTTCTCTGTTCCAGCAAAAATTGTGCAAATGAAGCTACAGTTCACAAGATTTTGGACAGGGTGCTGTCGAACTATGATGGCCGTCTGAGGCCCAATTTTGGAGGTAAGACACGTCCAGGTACTAGAGCTGAGACACAGCAAACCAGCTCCACCCAGTGAGCTGCCCGGGGGCACTCCTCTGGACTGGGCCCTTCTACCTCTGCAGACCCCCCTTCCTGACCCTCCAGAGACCCCAGCAGAGCATTCCCAGGCCCCAAGTCCTGGGCCTGTGGCTCTTCTGCCGGTATTTCTCCCACTTCTATGCCCCCTCCACACTCCCGTACATCGGCCTAAGCCTGAAGCACATTGCCTGGGCCGCAGAAGCACTCGTCACCCCAGGTGTGCTTGTCTGGCTGGAGTTCTCTGCTCCATCTGTGGGGAGGACACACGTTCCACTTGTGCACACATTCTTTGAACCCTGGGCCCTTACCCCCATTCAGCTAGTTGAAAACTAAGGGCATGGTCTTCTCTGCCTAGTTTACTTTGTACATCCGGGTCCCAGGTTCTGCTGCCTCTGCTCACCCTCCCCAAGCCTTCAGCTCCCACCAAGTTCAGTTTATTGCACACACTGCAGTCAGCGTGGGACTTCATATGAATCCCACCTGATTACGTTAGGAACTTCTGATAGCTTTATGTGCTAAGTAAAATCTATAGGCCTCAGATCTCAAGCACAGAGATGAGAAATGACAAAGAAACTGAAGTAACAAACTCCAGGAAACCAATACATCAATTTCTCCTGTTGTTGCCTAGCCCCTTACCCCACCCCACCCTGGCCCCCGCTTTGGAAAGGGAGATGGGCCATCTCACAGCACAAAATGACAGGAACCTACCTGGACCGCACGGAATAGGAATAGCATTCTCTGGCTGAGCGACACCCAGGAAACCTAGACCAAGGAGAGACAAGAGGAGGGGTGCCTTAAACAGACATTAGTCACATTTTGGCTCAGAGGAAACCAGGAAAGAGCTAAAAAGCAAGGTGGCTAAGTCAGAGCAAGCACTTCCCTTCCTGCAGGTGGTAGAACTAGACACCCACTCTAAAGGGTTAATGGATGCTAATGTTCACATTAGCACATTTGTATGAATAGAGGTCTTCTGAATACACAATGCCTCCGCCTTCAAGGGCACACAGCTGTTAGCAATTGCCTTTGTGGTAGACCACTAAGGGCTCTGTGATCTGCCTAGGAGCTACCTTGAAGACCTGTTGGTTTCCCCGCGTCCTGAGGTTTGGGGGTGGGGCACTTGACTGGTATCCTCTTTGCTGCTTTGCTTCCTTCAAGTGTGAGGGCAGAAGGCGGTGCAGCCCTCGGATCCAAGGTGAGTGTACACTAGGGACTGGGAAGTTGGAGTGGACAGGACAGAAGGCAAGTGCTAGGGCACAGCCAGCACCCCACGGAACCAGTTGCACCAAGCAACGAATGTCAGGTGTCAAGGGTGTAGCTGTTGCATTTTTTTTTCCTCCATTCGTCATTCTCATGTTTTTCAGCAAAGGCTGACCAGCAGCCATTCGAGTACATCAAGCACATTTTCCCCACTGCTTCAGGTTGCCATCTCTGCAGGCACACAGGGCCAGGGGGAGGGAACAGAGGAAACAGAGCAAGGGGCAACCTCTGGGGGTTGTCAGGTGCTCCTGACCCACAGATCTTCAAGGCACCTCACTGCCATATTTTGAACTAACCTGAATTTGTTTACACCTGATGTCTAACCTCCTGGATTACACTAAGCTTCATGGACATGCAGACCTGGGGAGTCTGATAGCAGCTCGGCCCCCAGTTTGGCCAAAGAGTAGGTGAAGGTGGGAGGACAAGGACAAAGCAGAACCTTCTAGCATTTAGACAGAGGGAGGCACTACAGGCTCCAAGTCTGGGGCTCTTTTATGGGAGGGAGGGGGCAATCATGGGAGAGCAAGGCCAGGGGGTTTAGGGATGGGGGTAACCCAGCACTCCTACTGTACACAGAGTCAGATTCTGAAGTCAAATAGAGTTTCAGGTCTTCGCACACCGGCACACATGCACAGATGTGACCCAACTGTGGTTAGCTTCAAATGGGAGATGTTACTTCCTTGAGAAGAGAAGGAGGATGAAGAGGAGGCATAGGAGGGGCCAGGGAAAGTTAACAAAGCTGCTTCTTTCTGAGCAAGAGAAGTGGGACTCCATAGTGCTGCAGAAGCAGGTCCCTAACAGCTTCGCTTAGCCTGTCACTTGGCATGACATAGGTGTGGAGCAAAGGATAAATGGACCACCTTCATCACTCCTTCAGTTATCTCCTCTTCCTCTGGTACTCTGATGGATGCTAGGGAAGAAGTAGAGTTGGGGTTGCAAAGTTTCCAAGAGGGACAGAAGTGGTTACCCCCTCCCACTTTTTCTGCCTTCTTGAGTCCATCAGGAGGGACAGCAAAGGGATATGAGACTGAGACCATCACCCCAAAGATAGCATTTAGACACCTTATCTGGAAGCTTCTTGTTCCCCTCTGTTATGCTTGTAGGGGTGTGGTATCTTAGTTAAGCTCTCATTATGACCACAGCTAGCACATAAGGTGTTCCCTCTATGTGGGTAAATTAAAAAAAAAAAAAAAGATCTCAGGCCCCCTTCCTTCAGGTCGCACTCCTGGGCCAGGACTCATGGCTTGCTGAGGGGAATGTGGACTGCACATTTCCATTTGCCCCTTTAACTCGGGGCCTTTGGACAAAGCAGAGACCTGGCACTTTAGGGTTCAGATCCCCAGGGTTCTGCTATAAAGGATGGGATTGCCTGAGTGATACAGAATGGTCCAGGATTACAGGTTTGACGCTAGAGTGAGCTAGCCAAGGGGATGGCTGCCCTGCCCTTCTGGGGCTTGTTGCCTGCCTAACACAGCTTTCATCCTCCTCTAAAGGCATGCAGAGAGCCTGAAAAGCTATAATAAAGAAAAACTGCCTTTCTAGAAACCCTTATCACTACAAGCACTTTGCCAGGAATCATTCACAATAGCCCTGAATGCTGGAGCTGGTTATGCCCTCACACGGAGTCTCATTTACTTCTCAGATGCCATTCATACATGGATTCCCAGTAGCACTTTCTAGATTAGTTTCTAGGCAGTCAGCCTGCAGTGAAGCCAGCAGGCTGAATTGGAAGCCTCATGCCTGTTTCCATAACAGCAGTGTGATATAATACACATAGAATAATGGTTCAGCTGTGGGGCTGGGTGGAGGGAGTCCTGAGTCAATGAGGAAACAATAAAAATGTTTTTTTCTACAGTACTTCATAGTTATGACATATTTGCACATTTATTATCGCATTGGAATGGGCAGTGCTAACACCTAGTCCTGAAAAAGAAAGCCAGGAGGAAGAAACAAAAACACACACATGCATAGATTCAATCACAGTTACATATTAATACACACAAACACCCTCACATATGTACTCATTCACATGAACACACTCAAAATCACTCATTCACTCACACATAGACATATATTCACACATGGTTTAACATTCACATATATGAAGACACTCACATTCACACGTGCTCACACACACAAACATGTCCAAATTTTTACCAACTCACAAACACATTCACACATGAACATGCTCACACATTCACTCATAGGCGTATAGTGACACACTAACATAGATGAATATGCTCATGGGTTCACTTGCACATCAACATAGTTGCACATTCACTCACACATAAACACAGTCACAAACACACATTCAATGATACTCACTTGGACATGTTCAAATGTTTTCTCAAGCACATCAACATGCATACATAAACTCACACTCATAAGTGTGATGAGTGTGAGTGTAGAAGCATCATCACTTATCACACTTTTCACTTGCATATGAACAAAGTCATATGCACAAATGTATTCACATATACACACAATGAGCATGCTCACTCACACATACAGTCACGTACTCATAAGTTCACTTACATTCCCAAACACAACTTTTCACATGCAAACATGATCATGCATTCACTCACACATGGACATGCTCACAAATATATTAACAAGTGAACAGGCTCACACAAACAACCTACATAGTCACTCCCACATGATATATGCAAATACACGCATGTGCTCACACATTCATTCACCCAGAAATGTGCTCACACATTCGCTCACACACAAACATGCTCACAAACAACATTCATGAATTCACTCACACATGAATATATTCATGCATTAACATGCACATGTATACAAACACACCTACAAGTTAACTCACACACAAGCTCACAAACACACCCATGTTCACACATTGCCTTGTGCATTAACAAGCTCACATACATTCACAGTCACACATTCTCTCATACATGAACACACAAACATTCATTTGCACAGGAATATACTTATAATTCACTCCCATACAACATTCCTACATACATGCACATGTTCACATATTTATTCACACACAACATATTCAAGTATAGAAATACACTCATGCATTTTTCTCACACACAGGCATGCTCACATATACTCAAGTGCACACTGGCACATTCACCTGCACATGAATACATGCACAGATTTACTCATGTCTGTGAACATGATCACATCCACTCATGCACACAGCTCACACATTCATTCTTCATTCACACAAAGACACACATTCACTCACACATAGACACATTCACATGAACTCACACAAATATGCTCATGCACAGCATATATCTTGTTTTGGGTCTCGTTGTTCTTGAGTTTTTATCCAGAAAACATTTAGAAAAAGAGTGCTTCATCACCTTATTGTTTCTTTATTTTGGCCTGACCCTTTCTTTTCAGCATACTGTGAGCCAGGCCCTTCTCTAAGTGCTTGGCTTGCATTAATTAACTATGAGTTAAGTACTATCATTATCCCCATTCTGAGGGAACTGAGGCTCAGAGAGGTTAGGTAACTTTTTCAATGTCACACAGCTAGTAAGTGCCAAAATGATGTTCAAACTCAGGCAGTTTTTTACCCTTTTTCCTACCCTGAATGTAATAGTGTCTTCCTGTATTGTAGGCTCCCCTGTGCCAGTGGGAGTGTCTATCTATGTCTCCAGTATTGAACAGATCTCAGAAGTGACTATGGTAAGTGTGTCAGCTCCAGCCTTGGGGCAGGGGACCAGGTACATGAGACAAGGAGCAGGGTCATAAACGAACTCCTGTTATGACCTGCAGCAGAGCCCACATGGAGGAACATGATAGGTTTCAGAAACTACAACCACCTGAAATGAAAAATAAATCCAGATATATTATAGATCTAAAAGTGAAAGATCTATGAAGCTTTTAAAATATAAGATATTGTTTTAGTGTCTTTGAGATAGGTAAGGAGTTTTTTTAAAAAGACACAGAAAACACAGATTATAAAAATAAATACTGGTAACTTCAACTATATTAATATTCTCTTTAGCCAAAACTTTTGGCACTTCAGCTTTGTAAAAGAAAGAAACAAAACCAGTATGAAAAGTTTGAAAGGAAAAGTCAGATTGGACTATGATATTTGCAACACAAATGACTGGTATTGAAAAATACACGTAATTCCTGTCACTTAATAAGGATATTTTAAAACAATGGAAAAATGATCAGAAAAATGCAAACAGGAACTTCACTTTTGTGAAGAAATCCAAGTAGCAGATAAACTTATGAAATGATATTTGACTTTATTATTAATCAGTGAAATGCAAAATAAGACCACAGTGAGAACCCATTACATACCTGCTGTACCAGCAAAAAGTCAAAAGTCAGACAAAACCAATATTGGCAAGGCAGCAGCACTGGGAACTCTCATCTGCACTTAGTGGGAATATAAACTGGAACTTTGGCTTCATGGTTCTTACTTCATTGTGATTTTGGTATGTATGGTGTCATCACATAGTAATATACATAGTATATTTATATAAGGCAATATTATCCAGCAATACAAGTGAACAAATTTTAACTATCAACGTCAAGCTGAACAAACACACAGGCACAATGTTGCGTGAAAGAAGCAAGCTATGAACACAGTGTGATTTCTTTCAGAAAAAAATTTTTAAGTAAGTCCAAGTAAGCAATACATGTCTTAGAAAAGCATAAGCAATAAAACTTAGGAAAACATGGAGAAAAAATGTAAAAAGCAAAATTATTACCATTAAAAGTTAAGATAATGCATTACTGCTGGGAGATGTGGGAAATATGATCTGCAGGGGATACACTGAAGCTTGAAAGTTATTGGGAACATTGTATTTCTTAACCTGAATTTTAATTATATGGAGCTCATTTTATTATCCCTAACATTGAACATTCTTACATGTTTCATTACTTGTCTATATTTAAGATAAATTTCATATACCTGCATGCACACACACACACAAACTCAGAGGACCAAAAGCTGAACAACCCCACTTACAACTAGGATTTAACTTTCTCTCCTCAGGACTATACCATTACGATGTTTTTTCATCAGACCTGGAAAGATCCACGTTTAGCATATCATGAGACCAACCTGAACTTGACCCTGGACTACCGGCTGTTTGAGAAGTTGTGGGTCCCTGACTGCTACTTTCTAAATAGCAAGGAGGCTTTTGTTCATGATGCAACTGTGGAAAACCGCGTGTTTCAGCTTCACCCAGATGGAACCGTGCGGTATGGCATCCGGTGAGTTCCCCAGCGACCTGGGGATCCCCCTGGCAGGACTGATCTCTGCCTTTGGTCATATATTATGCAGCATCCAGGGGGCCCAGGGGGGTGCAGTTGTGCATCTACTGCCTATGGCTTTGTACAAACAGAATGTATGCACACTGGAATGTCCCGCTGGTCTATTTGTAACATAATAGATGGTCACCAAAGCCCTCCTCACAGCCTCATCTCTTACAAACCATGTTGTAAGACAAGTGTAAGAGATAAATTTATCTCAGAAAACTTCTACAACAGGTAGCTACTAGGGTATAGCTCTTTCACACACATACACACACACACCACCTACTGTACAAAATGGAAATCACTTTAAGAGTTGAAAGAAACAAGCGTGGCAGCTGGGAAGAGCAGGACAAAGAGGAGTCCAGAGGCTCCCAGCTGGGGCTGCAGAAAGCTTTTGTAAATCCTATTCCCAACTGGTCCTTTCTCCCATGGCCCCAGGTCTTCCAAGATCCCTCCTCAGATTCTTCTATAGGACTTCCCACATGGCAACTGAAGCCTCATTCCATAGCTAACCTCAGAGATATTAATCCCTCCTGCCCATTTACACTCACTGGCATTTGCTGAGCCTTAGGACACTCATAAGCAGATGCACAGAGATGGATGTGCTGCAGGGGCAGTTCTCATAGCCAAAGGTGTGTCTGGGTCGCTGCTCACATCAGTGTGTGCACACCACATACGTCAGGTCTAGCACTTCAGCTGCTTCAGTGTCGTGGTTTCCTCCTAACAGGCTTGCTGCTTCTTCAGCAAGAAAGTCCCCTTTCCGACTCTGCATTCAGTTTCCTCCAGGGTCCTTCCCATTTTGACACCCCAAGGTTTTCAGACATGCCATACATCTGTTCCCATCTCTATTAGTCCTATACCACTTTTTGGTTTCTTTGTTACATACAGATTTCCTATCTCCTCCTTACACAACTCATCTTTACTGTAACTCATCTTTCCTCTGGAGGGAAGGAAGGGAGGGGAAGAGAAAGAAGGAAACAAGAAAGGAAGAGGAGTACCCAGCTTTAATGTAGGCAGTGTGGGCCAGTCCTTGGGTTACCTCTCCCCACTCCACCCCTGCAGTTTTCTCAGGAACGGTTACTTGCCTGGGCTGGCCTCACTTTCTTCTTCCTTTTGCTTTTCCTTTGCAGGCTCACCACCACAGCAGCTTGTTCCATGAATCTGGAAAAATTCCCTCTGGACAAGCAGACCTGCAAGCTGGAGGTGGAGAGCTGTACGTTTGTCTCCCATGGCCCCTTCTTCCCTTCCTGGGTGCGGGGCCATGAGGAAAGCAAAGGTGCACTTGACAGTGAGAGGGACTGCATATGTCCCCGACTCCCTCCCCACCTTTTCTCTCCTAGGTAGATAGATAGAGAGACAGATGGACAGACAGACAGGGGTGTGTATACATATATATGGCATCTGGGAGAAGGTGGCCTTCAGGATGGAAATAGGCCCATATGGGAATGTGCCGTGCTCTGGGGAATTTGTGCATAAGCTCACGGCACATCTGTCTACTCTGCTTTTCTTCCTGGATAAGAAACTCCAGACTGAAAGTTCTCTTTTCATGTGTCCCGCTGCCCCAGGGTCAAACCCACAAAACTGCAAACTGCAGGGTCCACCTATCCTTTGGTTTTCACAAACTCCTCTGGTATGAAAGCCACCTGTGTCTGCTTCCTTTGACTCTGCTCGCTTCACCCCTGTAGATGGCTACACAGTAGACGACATCCTGCTCTACTGGGAAGGCAGTGGGAATGCCGTCCAGGGGACGGAGAAGCTTCACATCCCTCAGTTCAGCTTCCTGGGAAAGACGATCAGTACCAAAGAGGTGTTTTTCTACACAGGTGGGTCTGACCCCCTCCTTCTCTCTTGTCTCTTGTCTCTTTTGTTATGCTAGGGAACTCCTGGTGACCTCTGCCTTTGACCTCTAGAATCTCTTCTGCCTTCTTTCCTATTCTCTTCTTATTCTGGACACCTTGCAAAGCCCCCTTCAGGAAGTCCCAGAGGCTTACCTTCTGCCAGTGAGGAAATAAGTGCAGCAGCACTTAGCTGGGTTTGACACTCCACAGGCCTCCTTTCAGGGCCAGCTGCTCCCTCTGTGGCACCTTTGAAATATCTCCTCTGTCTCCCATTTCAACTTCAGTTGACCTGGAGCAACTGAGGAAGGAAGGAAGAGATAGCAGACTTGCTGAGCCACATGGGCCTACTAATATGTGCCGTTGTCACTGGCCTTAAGGCAGCAAAAGGGGTCAGGTCTGCAGACTTCCCAGGCTGGGATAGTAGAGGCTGAAGTGGCCATTGGTTTCCCCTCAACCATCCTGTAACCATTTTCACCCTGAAAATCCCCTCAGCCCTGCCACCCTAATATCAGTCTGTCCCCTGGCCAGGTTCCTATGTGCGCCTGATCCTGAGGTTCCTAGTCAAAAGGGAAGTCACCAGTTACCTTGTGCAGATCTATTGGCCCAGCGTCCTCACCACTGTTGTTTCTTGGATATCATTTTGGATGAACTATGAATCTTCTGCAGCCAGGGTGACAGTCGGTAAGTCCTGTCCCCATCTCAGGGAAGAACTTGGCTCATCTTGCTCAGAAAAACAGTTGAGAGTAAGGAGCAGTGTGTGACTGCACAGGCAAGGGAACAAGATGGGGCCTGACTAACAGGCATTTGTACAGGTGCCCAGCCCACCACCAGCAGAGAGACCAACATTGGAGACAGATGCAAAAAGACATCTAAGTTGGTATCTTGATATGTTGGGTCCAAACTATCAGAATTTCTCTTTGCTAGATACATAAATGAATGGATAAGTCACAAATTTACATTAGAAATGGAATACAATAAACACTGATTAAGAAGCCTATCAAAATGCCTGTGAAGCAGCAGAGGCCTTCTAGATGAACTGCCCTTGACAAATGTCTAATAAAAGGCTGAGAGACACACAGTCAGAAT
This sequence comes from Oryx dammah, assembly GCF_014754425.2. Taxonomy (NCBI): domain Eukaryota; kingdom Metazoa; phylum Chordata; class Mammalia; order Artiodactyla; family Bovidae; genus Oryx; species Oryx dammah. Next base: position 55,526,459 of record NW_024070207.1, read on the forward strand.
CCAGAAGAAGAAATGACCTGGGTCTTCTTGGTTATAACTGCAGTAGGAAAGTACTGCTCAACCTGGGTTTTGAAGACTTCCAGGAGGCAGAGACATTAGTCTCATTATTCCCTGAAAGAAGAAGTAGCTTGTTTACAGATAAAGGGTAAATTGCAGGGTACTAAGGGCTTCCCTGGTAGCTCAGTTGGTAAAGAATCTTCCTGCAATACAGGAGACCCCAGTTTGATTCCTAGGTCGGGAAGATCCTCTGGAGAAGGGATAGACTACCCACTCCAGTATTCTTGGGCTTCCTTTGTGGCTCAGCTGGTGAAGAATCTGCCTGCAATGTGGAAGACCTGGGTTTGATCCCTGGGTTGGGAAGATCCCCTGGAGAAGGGAAAGGCTACCCACTCCAGTATTCTGGTCTGGAAAATACCACAGACTGTATAATCCATGGAGTTGCAAAGAGTCGGGCATGACTGAGCAACTTTCACACTTTCACCCGGGGCACAAACTGGGGAAGTGGGGAGAGTATCAGGAAGAAAGCTGACTTGGGAATAACTTCAAATTCCACTTTAAGCAGTTGGAACTTCATGTCTAAACAACGGGGAGTATCGAAGACTTCTGAGCAGTACCAAGGAGGGGCCTAAGCTCCCAAATATATTTGGTCCCACTCTTCAGAATGCCTGTCTATCCCACACTCTGGTCTGCTTTCTCCTTCACCATCTTTGGGGCAGACTTTTTAGCCTTCTTCTTTAGGAGCACACAGTACGCTAAACCTTTATATTTGTGCAATATTTTAGTGCTCACCAAACCTTCTGAGGGATGGATCACAAGAAAGCCTATATACTAGGAGGCAAAAAAGGGAAGGAGCATCATAGGGTAAAATGGGGCTAGATGTGTGACTCACTATAAACCATGGCTGGAGATTCTTGACTTGACCCTAAGAACAATAGTCACTGAACTGTTGAACTACAGGTTGGGCCTAAAGATGGGGGTGAAGAAGCTAAAAGGGCACTTGAGCCAAGGTCCTAAGCCAGGAAAGCTAAAGACCTTTTGCTAAGGGCCCTCTTGACCTCAGAGATGGCCTTTGCTCCCTTCCAGTGGGATGTGGGGCTGATGGCTTGTGCAAGAACTTCAGCCTCCTGAGGGGACTAACTGTGTGCTGTGTTGTTTATAGGTTTGACTTCAATGCTTATCCTGAACTCCATCAACTCACATCTGCGGGATAAATTCCCCCAATTTTCCTGTATCAAGGCCATCGACATCTATATGGTCGTATGCTTCTTCTTCGTGTTCTTGTCCTTGGTAGAGTATGTCTACATCAACTACCTTTTCTACAACCGAAGAGGATCCCGGCATTCTCAGAGGCAACTCAGAAGAGCCCTAAGAGTCATGGAGCGCTACCGCTACCAAGAGGCAGAGCAGGTTTGGCTTTTTGAATGACAATCCACTTTCCTTGAGCACCTCTTAAACCTAAGATTAGCACTTGAACCTTTTGAATTTCTTAGCTCCTTTCATCTTCACACAACATACACACACACACACACACACACCAGATAAGACAGAAGTAGAACAATTTATCATCACTCCTTTATAGGTTGAGTCATTTTCCAAGGTCACAAGGCTAACAAGTGGCAGAGATAGACTTCCCCAGACCTTTGGGCTTCAGATCTGGTCTACTCAGCATGCTTCAAAGGGTAGGCCATGGAGCCAGAAGGAAAGGGGAACACAGGGAAGCTGCAAGGAAGAGACACCAGAGAGGCTGACCTACCTCTCCTTCCTTTGCTCTTCTGACTCCAAAGCCATGCTGAGTGGCAGTGTGTTAGTGTCCCTGCTTCACAGGGAGCCCACCCCCACCTGCCTGAGAAGGTCTTGCCTCTGCCCACTACACAGCACTCCAGAGTGGGCAGCATAAGTCCTGGATGCTAACAGCCTTGTATATGCTAACAGCCTCTTGGTCCTGTTCCTCAGCACCATGTGCACAAGAGACGCCGGGAAGAAGAGGCAGTTTACCCAGTGGACGAGCCCATCAATCGTGCTGACGAGGAAAGTCCTTCCTCTCCTCCCTCCCCAACAGTGGTTGTTCATACAGCATTCAATGACCAGGTTCACCTAGAAGATGAAACTGACTCTCCCCCCTCCAGCCCATGGTGGGCCGGCCTAGCAAGCCCAGAAAGTCTTGGCTCTTTGGCCTCCCTCACAAAGGAAGCACCACTGGCCTCCTCAGAAAGCCTCAGTTCACTGTCCTCTCTCTCTGATGGGGCCTCGCTGGCCACCACAGGAAGTCTGAGTGATCTCCCGTCCACCTCAGAGCAGGTGGTGCATGATGACGGCAATCGAGTTAATGGTATTGATGTTGATAACAGTGTTGTTCCCACCAAAATCTGCAACCGTGCTGAGGCCCATGGCTGTGCTGAGACCCATGACCCAGAAGAAGACCCTGAAGAGAGCTCTGACTCCGATGAGAGTGAAGACAATGGCCCCAGCAAGAAGCGTCTGCTTGTCCATGGCCAGAGGCGTGTGCAAGAAGCAACCTATGAGCTTCAGGAGATCTGTAACACCCTTCGTGATATCCATAGCTTACCCGATGATGTCAGAGTTGAGAGCGGCTACCTTGACCTTGAGGAGCAACTCAAGCGTAAAGTTGACAGTACCCGAAGCCTCCATAGTGATGATTTTATGGACTTTGATGGAGACAAGGAGAGCAACTCAGAGTCTGATGATAGTTCCCCCCCAAGCCCTGGCTGCTCCTTCAGTAAAGGGTTCTCCTCCGATCTCTTTCACCCTGACTACATCCCTAAGGTTGACCGATGCTCCCGGCTCCTCTTCCCTCTTGCCTTCGTGGTGTTCAACATTGTGTACTGGGTGTATCATATCTATTAGTTCCCTAGTGTCCCCAAGTGGCAGGGACACTGTGCTGTGCTCCTTTCGTAGTTCCTTTTTGTTCCATTTTGCCTTCTTTTCTGTCTTCATTTTACTTTATAGTTATTGGGCACTTGAGTCCATTCCACCTTTTTCTTAATAAACATGACGTGGGGAGTAGTTGAAAAGGATGTATTCTGGCCAGAAGGGAAGGGATTGAGGAAGAGTTCGAGGTAAAGAACATACTGAATTTCCTTTCCTTCTGAAGACTATCACATTGTCAATGACTTCTAACACCTAATTAAGACAGAAAGGCCACCTGGAAATGTTTACAGGGCAGAGAGGAGCCAAATTGGAGGACAGGAAGGATCCAAACCCTGTGTACAAAAACATTTCTGGGGACTTTTCTATCCCACTGATGTGTTGAATTTTCTTTTTCATTAGTTTTTTCTTCTGTTTCCCGCCCCCCTTCCTAGTGATTATGGTCCTTGCTCACCCTCTGCTTAGGGTTTCATAAGAGAAAGCCAAATTGGGTTGTAGAAGGGCTAGCCATCTCTTGCAAGTGCGGGAGGTGGCTCTAGGGAACTTGGGAATTCTGAAAGTGCCTTTTCCCCACTATTTTTTCTGTTGCATTTTGAGTGTAGTGTTCTGGTGCAGGGTGGGTGGGTAGGGGTGCTGAGTGAGATATCAGGATAAGTGAGAGAGCATGCTTCCAGCAGGAGCTTGCAGAGCATGATGATGCTGGTTTGGAGATCACTCAGATTGAGCCAGCATCTTTGGAGGGATTGAAACTTCTCTTGTGTATGTTTCTGCTTCAAAATGCTTGTTGATAGGGCCTTAGTACATCTGTCTGGTCAGATGCTGAGTTGATCATCACTAGACACAGTGCAAGAACTTGGTGAATGAAGACTAGGGTTAGGAAAGTTCACCATCTAATCTAGAATAGCAGATGAACAACTGTTGTGAGTCTAGATAATAATTCTTTCTGTTTGTCTAGTGCATAGTAAGTGTCAACAAGCTCACCCACACATCACATTGCTGAACCCTCACAAGAGTCCTGTCAGTCAGGGAAGGCAAAGCACATTGTCTCCAGTGTTCTGAGCGGGAAAAATGGAATTTATGTACCATGCTTGAGGGCATGCATCCAATGAGGGGTGGAGTCATCCCACTTGCTCTTCCTTCTTCTTGTCCTCTTAACTCTGTCAGCTGAGGCTCTCCCCTCTTGCCCCTCTCTTTTACAAAACGGTGTGTTCCGTCAGGTTCTGCTTACATGCCGGGCATCAGACCTCGTTCTACAGCACCTGGAGCTGCAGAAAGAAGCCAGTGACCAGCCAATAGGTGTGAATTGAGCACACTGAACATGGGCACTGCCTACCCAGGGGGCTCCTAAGGGAAGAAGGCAGTAGGCTGCAGGCCAACTTGCCAAGCAGCTCCACTTCATTGATGCAGGAGGTGGGGGAGTAAGACTGGTGAAACATTCAGCTGATGTCCCTCCTTCCTATGTAGGCAGCCTCTCCTGCAGCCCCTCAGCCACTTACATGTTAACCGTGTTCCTATATTTGTGTTTCTGTGTATACCTGGGTGTGTGTCTGCATCAGTTTAGTTCTGCATGCACATACAATCACTTGAGAAGCTGTATAGTTCTATGTACATCAGTGTAAGTCTATATTGGTATGTGTAAGATTGTATATATAACATGTAGATGCAAATGTGTATGCACCCCTTTGAAAGAGTATGTAAACTTATGACTTATGTATGTGTATTTATAAGCTATGTTTATTTATCTGAAATGGGTGTGAAAGGAAATACACCTGAAAGCATATATATTCCCTGTAGCTGGCCCTTCTAGAACCACCAGAATTCTCTTGGTCTTTTCCCACATCAGGGGTGGGGGTGGAGTGGTGTATCTGACCAGGCTACTTAACTGAATGTTTCTTTCCAATTCCCTTGTCCCAGGGAGCAGGGTCTCCTGGTTCCCATCCACTTCTGTCTCCTGGATGGAAGAAGCAGAAAATGTGAATGTAGTCTCAGGAAGTGATCATTTAGTGCCTTGAGGTAGGAAGTGCTCAGCAGTCTGTACATATATACACAGATAATGCACAAACACAACCACACACATGTATGTTCACATGCAGCATCACACGTTTACCCTCATATCTGCATACAGACACACACACACACACACACACACACACACACACACACACACATCTTGTGAGACAGCTAAAAACAAGAAAGATGCTGCCGGAATGTTTAAGATAGCCTTTTTCTTTTTGGACACCCCTCACAGAGAGGTAGGGGGATGAGCGGTGACCTCACATCAGAAGCTCCCACCATGGCTATTTGAAAGGCTTGCTTTCTGGGGCTTAAACATTGGTTGATTGATTTCGACTTGGGTTTCCAGTACCCAGGAGTGCCTTTGAGCCCTGCAGGAGGCGAGCAGTTCATTTGGGATGGGAGATCATACAGATAGATTAGATCAGTGAGGACAAAAAAAGAGAAGGATTTAAGACGTATCTGCAGAAATGCTCAGGAAGACTTCAGAGCAAGGGCAGAGAGCCCAGTTGTAAATATCTCCATAGATCCATGTACTTTATAGATCTTAGATCTTATTATACTTTAAGAAAGAATACTTGGCCCTAGTGTGCTGCAATGAGAGCAGTTGAACTACTGTGACTCACAGTGTGAGAGTATGTGTCCAGGTGAAGCGGAGGTTTGGCAATGACGTCTCTCCAGAAACTTGAACGTTTGAGTTTGCCATCGACTTGGTTGTTTTAGCCTGTGCATTGCCAGATCTCCCCTTGTCTCCTTCTGTCCATGTTCTATCCTCAGCATTGTAATTGAGCCCCACCCTTCGCTGCCTCCAGCTGGCTGCCTACATCCCCTCCCAATTCCTCACCTCACACCAAGTAACTCTGGAAGTCAGGGCATCTGGCAGGGTGCTCCTGGGGCTCAGCCCACGGAGGCTTTCTCACCCTAGCCAATCACAGAGTGTTGTGGCGATAGAGAATTTGGAGCTTGGGCAGAGGGAAGGGTCTAGCTTAGTCTGGGATGGAGCAGCCCTGACTTGACTCTACTTCCCTTCACTTTCTCTTCCCTTTAACTTTCCCCTTAAAACCCCTTCTCCATCACTACCACGGGAAGGAGACTCCTGTGCCTTTAAGGTGTCAGTTTGTTGTGGGGATATGTGACATGATTCCCACCAAGTTCTTTCCCATTCCATCTGCCACTGTGGAACACCTTTTCAGAGATAACAATCGATCTCTGTTATCTTACTGGAGCTTGTCAAATGTATTCTTACAATCCATGTCATCTTGTTAATAGCAAGGCTGTGAAGTCTTTGCATATTTAGAGCTGAGTTTTGCTGAGACTGTGGCCATTCCTAACGGGGTTTCCTTATTCTGTACATAAAAGAGCTAACCCTTTGAGCTATTAAATAATGAATACATTTACTAAGCTATCCACCTGCATGGTACCCTGCTGTGGTGATGAGCACTAAAGGAAATTGTGACTTGTCCCACTGAAAGTGCAGTGTGTTTGTGTTTGTTGTATCATGTCCTGTGATCAATATGAAATCTCTGTTATCAATGTTGGGTTTTCAGGGTAGGGAGGGGGGAGGGTGTTACAGTGTCTCCCTGATGTACTTTAATTATGAAATACCCCCAGTTGGTCAGGGTCACCTCTATTGACTCAACATGCGTAAGACTTTGCATCCACTATCTTGCCGGGTTGCGTCCCCGGCATCAGCAGTCATCAGCAGAACTGAATTCTTCAGAGGGCAGCCAAAGTAGTGCCATTCTGGAAGCAGACGAAATACGGCAAAGCCACATACATGCAGGTCTTCAGGAGTGGTACCAAGCCCACGCAGTGAAAACCAAGAAAGGAAGAGGACCACGAGCCATGTGTCCTGGATGGTCTGACTGGAAAAAGGGCCCAAAGCAGCAGAGATCACTCAAGATGACCTGGTTCCCTCTTCGTCCTCATAACGCACACTTTTGCATGAAAGAAACCTTGACCAGTCCTCACTTTTAAAAAGGAAAATATGAAGAAACATAAAATTTCATGTTTCTGAAAATATACTGAAATAAAAGTTTGTAAATAGCCAAAAGGAGGAAATAAATATATATAATTGCAAATATGCTTATGAGTCATTGTGTTTCCTGTTTGTTATGTTGGGAGGGACCTCCGTCTGGGTCCAGGAAACCTCTGCCTTCCATTCATCACCTTTGCCTCCCCACAGCTTTGCATATCCACCTCCTCATCCCCCAGGACATCTGAATCCACGGTTTTCAAGAGGAGGGAAAATAGTGATGTCACAGTTGAAATTTGTTTATGCTCTTGCACAACTCATTCTAATCATTTAAAACAAAAATTTAAAAACATGGCAAGTCATTGTGGTGTCAAATACAATGTGAACACATTTCTATTGCAGGGGGGTTTTATAAAGAACACTTAAAAAACAACAACAACAACAACAACAAAAAAAAACCATCTCCTTTGCCAATGTAGATGTGCAGAATAAAAAAGCAAGAAAGCCCTGCCCTGTCAGGGTGGGAAGAAGGGTGTGGTCAGGTTTTGAAAAGTCTGCATAGTCACGTGAAAACATCCTGCCAATTCTGCTGAAGCTCATCACTATGGCCCACATTTGTCAGTGTGGCCACTACCAAACACCTTTTGATGAAAACCTCGGAGTTGCAATAGGAACAGTAACCTAATCTCTCTCCTCTGTGATCCTTTGTGACCCAATGCAGAATAGGACAGCTGTGCATTCACACCTAACAGGTGTGATCTGCCCAAGGGGCTGGGAGCTGGTGTTGTCATAGGTACACATAGAAAGAGAAAATGCAGTTGGGGGTGGAAGGGTAGCTTTCACAATATGTCTGGGGCTTGCCCTTAGCTTCCGAGTTCTTCTCTGCTGGCTAATTTCTTGCCAACAACTCAGGTTCTGAAAGTGACCTATGGCCCCAGTAGAGTTGTGGTCCTTGAATGGTCCTATTATCACTTGCTGCCCACTAACTATACCACTACTTTAAGGGACATGGGGTAAGAGAAGGGGGATGTGGTCTCCCTCCTCACTTACATCTTCCCTAACTCTCAGGGTGAAAGATCCTTGCCACAACCTCTCCAGGCTTTCAGAAAGGTCTCTTTCCAGGCTCCCATGATGGCTCAGCTTCCTCTGAGCCCTGGAAGGGTCTCCCAGGGGCCCCTTGGTGCTGCCACGATGCCACTTCTCCCATCCAGGTCTCTCCCAATCTCTCTTCTTCATCAGACTCTCAAGGGAATTAGTAAGGTATACAGAACTGAGGCAAGATTATTTTATTTTTTAACAAACATAAGCACATTTTTTATACTGATATGTTTAAAAATAATAGGGAAAATGGGAAAAAAAGAAAGTGAGGATTAGAAAACAAGTTATGGGGGATAAGGGCCTATTCCTCATGGGACTCAAACAAGTTTTTGTCCAATTCAGGAACTGTACGGTGAGCAAGAGCCACAGTTTGAACATAAATTCTTTAAACAGCCAGGCTAAGACTTGGTGCAATAGAATGCTGTCCTGCATCCTTGACTTTAGCTCTCTCAATTTCAGTTACAAATCAGTTTCTTAGAGAGTTTCCCTTTAATATCACGTTCTTTTCCAATGAGTAGAAAACATTCTACTCCATAACACCACCAGATAATGGCTGGTCATATAATCCCAATTTATTATAGGAAAATCAATAATTTGGAGAGGTTAGGTGGATGCCGCTGTGGTAACAATCCCAAAATCCCACTGACATTTCTTTCTCATACTGTGTGTCCATTGCAGGTCATCAGAGTAGTTTCTGCTTATCACAGCCACTGAGGGACAAGCTGACAGAGGCTTCAATGACATGTGCCTCTCTAATGTTTGTAGCAAGGGGAAGGGAAGGGGGTTGGTCCCCACACTAGTGATTCAGTGTTGCACTTGGAAAGGACACACAGCACTCACACTCACAATTCATTAGCAAGAATGTGTATGCTGACCCAACTATAAGGAGCCAGGCTGTTCAGTTTGGTATATATCCAAAGGAGGTGAACCATATATCACTGAGTAGTACTAACAACCATTGGGACTTTACCTTGATCTTCACACAGATATTGCTTCCTCTTCTTCCTTCTCATCTTTAACCTTGACACAGGAGACAGCAACATACGTTAAAATTCCAAAATGCTGCCATTCATCAGTGAGAGTTCCTGCCATTGTTAAAGGAGGGTTCTTTGGCCTCTGGAGGAAGCTGCACCTTCTCTATGGATAGGACTCCAATTTGTCCTTCCAGCTACTCTGGGCCAATCACCTGTCATCTGAGGTAGTTGCCACTGGCTGAAGTAAGACCTTCATAGTATGTGGGTGTAGGCAGAGTGTCCAGAAGGAGCTTCAGGTAGGCAGACATTCCTCTCAGTCCTTTTCCTCAGGAACAGGGAAGACATCCCCTTTGCTGTTTCAAATGGGTTGCACTACCAAAATTCCAGAAGTCATGGTGGCTAACAGCCAAAACTTATCCCCTAGCTGTCACCAGGTTCACCACTGAGGATTTATACTCAATGCTAGCTACAAGGAGAGATTAACTGCACCCAGGATGCTAAAACCAAAACTGAGGAGCAAGTAAACTCCACCATAGCTGAGTCCTCAACAAAGTAGACTAGAGCTAAAGGTGAGTGGCTTCAGTCTTCAGTGAAATCCCTGACAAAACTACAAGTAAACTTCTTTTGGAATCTCAGAATTTCTGAATTATTCTGAGAGTCCTATCAAGAGTGAGGACTGTCGAAATGGACTCTGTGGAGCAGAGATAGTGGTAGACCTAGATCTGAGCTAGCAACTCCTCATGGGTGAATGCAATGGCCAAAATGTATTCCTTCTTCCTGTAGGGTCCCTCAGCTAATGGCCTTGTGGTCTTATTTATGTGAGACTCCATACTCACTCCAAGACTAAGACTGCCAACATGTAGCCTTTCCACCCAAGAGCTTCAAATCACATTTTGACGGTTGAAGGACTTCGTTAAGACACATTATGACATCCTACCGAGACTGGTGGTAGCTCATGTGCCAGAGGGGGAGGCCCTTCCACTGGCATCTCTGGAAGTTCTGTGATCACAGTGGTATCAATCCATGATTCCTGCCCTCTCCCCATTTAGAGTACCCTTGACTCGGAAAAGAGAGAGGCCGCTCTGTTGCTCCATTAAGTAGTGAGGATCTACAGAAAGGGTTTTATGCAAGACAGGAGGATCTGAAGAACACCTTCACCAGAGCAAAAATGGAGAGAGGCCAAGGCCTCCAAGTCCTTCTGGCTAGCAAGAGTTCTCACTCATGTGGGAAGAGAGGTATGATATTGTCCCCATCACATGTCAACAACCTGGGTCCAGCTCCAAGTCAGTAAAAGATATGTATGTTTGTTCAAGCTGTCGGTAGTCAGCCCAATATCCCTTTGTTTTGAGCATCTGGAATCTTACTGTCAAGTCATACATGTATGAGTGGGTCAAGACCCACTCTCCAGAGCTCCAGAGATAGCAAAAAGACTGGTACAATGGGAGGCAGAATAAACAAATCATTGGCCCAAATAGCTTTCTCCCAAGCCACTGCTAAGTTCCTGCTCTTTGAAAACAAAAGCCTATGAAGGTAGCAAGACTATCAGTGCTGGAAAAAGGGGTCAGGAGGAGCTACCATTTCCTCTCCTCCCTCCCATAATTCATGTCATCTCAGTTCTTTCTGTTGCTGCCTTATTTTCTAGTGTTAAATTTCTTTGCATTCTTTGGATAAACCGTGTCACCAGCAGTTAAACATGTTTGTCTCTTTATAACTAATAATTAAAAAATAAAACAAAATATCCTTGAACCATAGAATCTCCCCCAAATGACATTTTATCTCTCTCATCCTCTTTATAGCTTTCTCAAAAATAATTTTTAGGCTTTGAATTTCCAGTTCTGCATGTAAGAAAATTAGAAGTTGCCACTCCTTCCAATGGTGCAAAGGAACCATTTTGAAATACAACAAAGCATGCTATACTTCTCAAAAAGTCCTAGCCTCAGAAGAAACTAGTTAACCAGAGCCTAACCTACTATTGTTTTATCAACGTGTAACTGACTACAGGGAAGGAAAATACCCAACTCAAGTCAGTTGTAGCCTTTTGTGTGGAAGTAGAGAAATAACTCCAGCTCAGTATAGTCATCCCATGGCAAGCAAGGTGTGGAGGCAGAGAAAATGAGAAATATTGATACTTGTGAAGTTCACGGTTCAGAGACATAGGCTCACTAAAAGACTGAGACCTAACACAGGACTACAGAAAACTTCCCCTCCGCTGGCATCTTACCACCACATTAAAGGCGATTTACAGCAGTTCCTTTTATCCAGTAATTGTGTCCAGTTATCAAGAAAAAGTTAGAAGGCATATGAAAAGGTTAAAACACAATTTAAAGGGGAAAAGCAAACATCATAATCAGACCTGGCAGGAATGTTAGGATGATTAACATGTAATGGCTCTAATGGATAGAGTAGACAGTATGCAAGACATCATATGGGCAATGTAAGAAGAGAGATGGGAATCCTAGGAAAGAACCTGAAATAAATGCTCAGTCATCAAAAACGCTAACAGAAATGAAAATGTATTTGCTAGGTTTATTAGTAGCCTGAACGTGTCTGAGGAAACAGTCTCTGAGCTTAAGGATATCTCAATATAAACCTCATTTCTGAAAAGCAAAGAGGATGAAAACTAGGGAAATAAAGAACATAATATCCAAGGACTGTGGTAAAACTACAAAAGGTGTAACATAAGTGTAGTGATAATACCAAAAGGAAAAAGAGGGAGAAAATGAGAGAAGAAATATTTGAAATAATAAGGAGTGAGCATTTCCCTAAATTAATGACTGAAAATAGACCACAGATCCAGGAAGTTCAGAGAAAATCAAGTAAGACAAATGTTAAAAACAAAAACAAAAATCCTACACTTAGGAATATCATTTTAAAACCATAGAAAATCAAAAATGAGTAAAACAATCTTGAAAGAAGTCAGAGGGGGATAAAACACCTACCTATGGAGGAGCAAATAGAAGAATTACATCTGACCTCTCCTCAGAAACCACATAAGCAAGAAAAGAGTAATGTGAAATATTTAAGCTATTCAGAGGAAAAGAAAAAAAAAAACCTAGAATTCTGTATCCTGCAAAATTACCTTTCAAATATGAAGAAGAAATAGAGATTTTATCAGAAAAGCAAAAATTGAGGGAATTTGTTTCCAGTAGCTCTGCTTTGCATGAAATTTTGAAAGAAGTTCTTTAGAGAGAAGGAAAGTAATATGAGTTAGGAACTCAAATCTACAGAGAGTAAGGAAAACATCAGAGAGGGAATAAGTGAGAAACAGAATATGTGAAAGTAGACATGGATTAGCCAAGTAAAAAAAATAATAATAATAAAGAAAAAAATATATTGCACACTATAAGTCAACAAATAACAAAAAAATAAAGAATAATTGATATGCTATCAATTTTGGAATAAAAATGGAATTATATAAAATGCTGAATAAAAACCACAAGAGGCAGAAAAAAAGCAAAAGACAAAAATAGGAACAAAGAACAAGGGCACCAAATAGAGAACAACAGCAAGTGTGGTAGCTATTAACCCAATTATATCAGTAATCACTTTGAATATCAATGGTCTAAATGCACCAATTAAAAGAGATTATCAGAGTGGATCAAAAAAAGAGATTTATTACTATGTTGTCTTCCAGTACCCACTTTAAATATGAAGACCTATATGGATTAAAAGTAGGGGAATTCCTGGTGGTCCAGTGGTTTAGAATTCACCTTGCAATCTAGTATTCTTGTGCTTCCCTTGTGGCTCAGCTGGAAAAGAATCCTCCTGCAATGCAGAAGACCTGGGTTCAATCCCTGGGTTGGGAAGATCCCCTGGAGAAGTGAAAGGCTACCCATTCCAGTATTCTGGACTGGAGAATTCCATGGACTGTATAGTCCATGGGGTCACAAACAGTCAGACACGACTGAGCGACTTTCACTTCACTTCACTTCATTTTGCAATGTAGGGCACAAAGGTCGGATTCCTGGTCCAGGAAGATTTCACATACCATGGAGCAACTAAGCCCACATGCCACAATCACTGAGCCCACACACGCTGGAGCCCATATCACAAAACTAAGACCTGACATAGCCAAATAAATAATTTTATAAAAGTAAATGGATGAAGAAAAACATACCATGCTGACACTAACCAAAAGAAAGTATAGGTAGTACATGAATTGCAAACAGAGAAGACATCAAAGTGAAAAAAAATAGTTATCAGGTATAAAAAGGCCATTTCATGAAGACAAAGTGGTCAATGCCTCAAGAAGATATAACAATCCTTAATGCATATGTGCCTAACAAGACAATGTTAAACTATGTAGGACAAAAAATGAGAGAATCACAAAGAGAAATAGATAAATACACTATCATCGTAGTTGGAGAATTCAACATTCTTGTATCAGAAATGGACAGATTCAAGCAGGCATAAATTCGATAAGAACATCAGTTCAGTTCAGTTCAGTCGCTCAGGCGAGTAGGACTGTTTGCATCCCCATGAATCGCAGCAGGCCAGGCCTCCCTGTCCATCATCAGTTCCTGGAGTTCGCTCAAACTAATATCCATCGAGTCGGCGATGCCATCCAGCCATCTCAACCTCTGTCGTCCCCTTCTCCTCCTGCCCCCAATCCCTCCCAGCATCAGGGTCTTTCCCAATGAGTCAACCCTTCACATTAGATGTCCGAAGTATTGGAGTTTCAGCTTTAGCATCATTCCTTCCAAAGAAAACCCAGGACTGATCTCCTTTAGGATGGAATAGTTGGATCTCCTTGCAGTCCATGGGACTCTCAAGAGTCTTCGCTAACACCACAGTTCAAAAGCATCAATTCTTCGGTGCTCAGCTTTCTTCACAGTCCAACTCTCACATCCATACATGACCACTGGAAAAACCATAGCCTTGACTAGACAGATCTTTGTTGGAAAAGTAATGTCTCTGCTTTTTATTATACTATCTTGGTTGGTCATAACATTCCTTCCAAGGAGTAAGTGTCTTTTAATTTCATGGTTGCAATCACCATATGCAGTGATTTTGGAGCCCCCCAAAAATAAAGTCTGATACTGTTTCCACTGTTTCCACTCTTTCCCCATCTATTTCCCATGACGTGATGGGACCAGATGCTATGATCTTCGTTTTCTGAATGTTGAGCTTTAAGCCAACTTTTTCACTCTCCTCCTTCACTTTCTGGCATAAGGGTGGTGTCATTTGCATATCTGAGGTTATTGATATTTCTCCCAGCAATCTTGATTCCAGCTTGTGCTTCTTCCATCCCAGCGTTTCTCATGATGTACTCTGCATATAAGTTAAATAAGCAAGGTGACAATATACAGCCTTGACGGACTCCTTTTCCTATTTGGAACCAGTCTGTTGTTCCATGTCCAGTTCTAACTGTTGCTTCCTGACCTGCATACAGATTTCTCAAGAGGCAGGTCAGGAGGCCTGGTATTCCCATCTCTTTCAGAATTTTCCACAGTTTATTGTGATCCACACAGCCAAAGGCTTTGGCATAGTCAATAAAGCAGAAGTAGATGTTTTTTCTGGAACTCTCTTGCTTTTTCGATGATCCAGCAGATGTTGGCAATTTGATTTCTGGTTCTTCTGCCTTTTCTAAAACCAGCTTGAACATCTGGAAGTTCACAGTTCACGTATTGCTGAAGCCTGGCTTGGAGAATTTTGAGCATTACTTTACTAGCATGTGAGATGAGTGCAATTGTGTGGTAGCTTGAGCATTCTTTGGCATTGCCTTTCTTTGGGATTGGAATGAAAACTGACCTTTTCCAGTCCTATGGCCACTGCTGAGTATTCCAAATTTGCTGGCATATTGAGTGCAGCACTTTCACAGCATCATCTTTCAGGATTTGACATAGCTCAACTGGAATTCCATCACCTCCACTAGCTTTGTTCGTAGTGATGCTTTCTAAGGCCCACTTGACTTCACATTCCAGGATGTCTGGCTCTAGATGAGTGATCACACCATCATGATTATCTGGGTCATGAAGCTCCTTTTTGTACAGTTCTCCTGTGTATTCTTGCCACCTCTTCTTAATATCTTCTGCTTCTATTAGGTCCAGACCATTTCTGTCCTTTATCGAGCCCATCTTTGCTTGAAATGTTCCCTTGGTATCTCTAATTTTCTTGAAGAGATCTCTAGTCTTTCCCATTCTCTTGTTTTCCTCTATTTCTTTGCATTGATCGCTGAGGAAGGCTCTCTTATCTCTTCTTGCTATTCTTTGGAACTCTGCATTCAGATGCTTATATCTTTGCTTTTCTCCTTTGCTTTTCACTTCTCTTCTTTTCACAGTTATTTGTAAGGCCTCCCCAGACAGCCATCTTGCTTTTTTGCATTTCTTTTCCATGGAGATGGTCTTGATCCCTGTCTCCTCTACAATGTCACAAATCTCCATCCATAGTTCATCAGGCACTCTGTCTATCAGATCTAGTCCCTTAAATCTATTTCTCACTTCCACTGTATAATCATAAGGGATTTGATTTATGTCATACCTGAATGGTCTAGTGGTTTTCCCTACTTTCTTCAATTTAAGTCTGAATTTGGCAATAAGGAGTTCATGATCTGAGCCACAGTCAGCTCCCGGTCTTGTTTTTGCTGACTGTATAGAGCTTCTCCATCTTTGGCTGCAAAGAATATAATCAATCTGATTTCAGTGTTGACCATCTGGTGATGTCCATGTGTAGTCTTCTCTTGTGTTGTTGGAAAAGGGTGTTTGCTATGACCAGTGCATTTTCTTGGGAAAACTCTATTAGCCTTTGCCCTGCTTCATTCCATATTCCAAGGCCAAATTTGCCTGTTACTCCAGGTGTTTCTTGACTTCCTACTTTTGCCTTCCAGTCCCCTACAATGAAAAAGATATCTCTTTGGGGTGTTAGTTCTAACAGGTCTTGTAGGTCTTCATAGAACCGTTCAACATCAGCTTCTTCAGTGTTACTGATTGGGGCATAGGCTTGGTTCACCATGGTATTGAATGGTTTCCCTTGGAAAGAAACAGGATCATTCTGTTGTTTTTGAGATTGCATCCAATACTGCATTTCAGACTCTTTTGTTGATCATGATGGCTACTCCATTTCTTCTAAGGGATTCCTGCCCACAGTAGTAGATATAATGATCACCTAAGTTAAATTCACCTATTCCAGTCCATTTTAGTTTGCTAATTCCTAGAATGTCAACGTTCACTCTTGCCACCTCCTCTTTGACCACTTCCAATTTGCCTTGATTCATGGACCTGACATTCCAGGTTCCTATGCAATATTGCTCTTTATAGCATCGGACCTTGCTTCTATCACCAATCACATCCACAACTGGGTATTGTTTTTGCTTTGGCTTCATCCCGTCATTCTTCCTGGAGTTATTTCTCCACTGATCTCCAGGACCATATTGGGCACCTACCAATCCAGGGAGTTCCTCTTTCAGTATCATATCATTTTGTCTTTTCATACTGTTCATGGGGTTCTCAAGGCAAGAATACTGAGTGGTTTGCCATTCCCTTCTCCAGTGGCCCAGAGTCTGTCAGACTTCTTCACCAGGACCCGCCCATCCTGGGTGGCCCCACACAGCATGGCTTAGTTACAGTGAGTTATACAAGGCTGTGGTCCATGTGATCAGATTGGCTAGTTTTCTGTGATTATGGTTTTAGCCCACTGATGCCCTCTCGCAACACCTACCATCTTACTTGGGTTTGTCATACCTTGGATGTGGGGTATCTCTTCATGGCTGCTCCAGCAAAGTGCAGCCACTGCTCCTTACTTTGGACTAAGGGTATCTCCTCACAGCCACCCCTCCTGACCTTGAACATGGAGTAGCTCCTCTCGGCCCTCCTGAGCCCACGCAGCTACTGCTGCTTGGACGTGGGGTTGCTCCTCTTGGCCGCCTCCCCTGACCTCGGGCATGTGGTGGTTCCTCTCCCTCCACCCCTGACCTTGGGCATAGGGTAGCTCCTCTCACATAACTGAATCCAAAAACATCAGCAATCAACTGGATATAATTGACATCTATAGGCTGCTTCATCCAGCAACAGCAGGATACACATTCTTCTCAAGATCACATGAAACATGCACCAAAATAGATCACATTCAGGCCCATAAAACGCACCTTCTCAGTCTACAATGGAATTAGGCTAGAAATCAATAACAAAAATTGTTGACAAATTCGAAACTATTTGAAAATTAAACCACAGATCTGTAAATAATATATGGGTCAAAGTAGAAATCTCAGAGAAATGAAAAGAATATCTTTAACTAAATGAAAATAAAAGCACAACTTATCAAAACTTGTAGGCTGCAGCAAAAGCAGTGCTAACAGGGAATTTATAGCATTGAAAGTACAAATTAGAAAAAAAAAGTTCTAAAATCAATAATCTAAGTTTCTACCATAGGAGTGCCTAAATAACTATGGACTGAGATTTGTAACATTGTACAGGAGGCAGTGATCAAAACCATCCCAAAGAAAAAGAAATGAAAGAAGGCAAAATGGTTGTCTGAGGAGGCCTTACAAATAACTGAGAAAAGAAGAGAAGTGAAAGACAAAGGAGAAAGGGAAAGATACACCCAAATGAATGCAGAGTTCCAAAGAATAGCAAGGAGAGATAAGAAAGCCTTGTTAAGTGAACAATGCAAAGAAAGAAGAAAACAATACAATGGGAAAGACTAGAGATCTCTCCAAGAAAATTATAGATATCAAAGGAACATTCCATGCAAAGATGGGCACAATAAAGGGCAGAAATGGTATGGACCTAACAGAAGCAGAAGAGATTAAGATGAGGTAGCAAGAATACACAGAAGAATCATTTTAAAAGGGCTTAATGACCTGGATAATCACGATGGTGTGGTCACTCACCTAGAGCCAGAAATCCTGGAATGTGAAGTCAAGTGGGCCTTAGGAAGCATCACTACAAACAAAACTAGTGGAGGTGATGAGATTTCAGCTGATCTGTTTCAAATCCCAAAAGATGATGCTGTGAAAGTGCTGCATTCAATATGCCAGCAAATTTGGAAAACTCAGCAGTGGCCACAGGACTGGAAAAGGTCAGTTTTCATTCTAATCCCAAAGAAAAGCAATGCCAAAGAATGTTCAAACTACCAGATAATTGCACTCATTTTACATGATAGCAAGTTAATGCTCAAAATCCTTCAAGCTAAGCTTCACAATACGTGAACTAAGAATTTCCAGATGTACAAGCTAGATTGAGAAAAGGCAAAGGAACCAGATATTAAATTGCCAACATCTGTTGTATCATAATAAATTTCCAGAAAACATGTTTCTTTTTTATTGACTATGCTAAAACTTTTGACTCTATGGATTACAACAAACTGGAAAATTCTTAAAGAGATGGGAATACCAGACCACTTTACCTGTCTCCTAAAAAACCTGTATGCATGTCAGAAGCAACAGTTAGAACCGAACATGGAACAATAGACTGGTTCAAAATTGGGAAAGGAGTGGGTCAAGGCTGTGTATTGTCACCCCGTTTATTTAATTTACATGCAGAGTGAAAGTGAAAGTGTTGGTCACTCAGTCGTGTTCAATTCTTTGCTATCCCATGGACTGTAGCCCTGCAGGCTCCTCTGTCCATGGATTATCCAGGCAAAAACACTGGAGTGGGTAGCCATTCCCTTCTCCAGGGGATCTTCCCCACCCAAGGATCGAATCTGGGTCTCTCACATTGCGGGCAGATTCTTTACCATCTGTGCCGTATGCAGAGTACATCATGTAAAATGCTGGGCTGGATGAAGCACAAGCTGGAATCAAGATTACCAGGAGAAATATCAGTAACCTCAGATATGCAAATAACACCATCCTTATGGTAGAAAGCAAAGAGGAACTAAAGAGCCTCCTGATGAAGGTGAAAGAGGAAAAGTGGAAAAGGTGGCTTAAAACTCAACATTCAAAAAATGAAGATCATGGCATCTGGTCCCATCATGTCATATGGTCCCATTATGTCATGGCAAATAGATGGGGAAACAATGGAAACAGTGACAGACTTTATTTTCTTGGGCTCCAAAATAAATCTGGATGGTGACTGCAGCCATAAAATTTTTTAAAAGATGCTTGCTCCTTGGAAGAAAAACTATGGCAAAACTAAACAGCATATTCAAAAGCAGAGACATCAGTTTGCCAACAAAGATTTGTATAGTCAAAGCTATGGTTTTTCAGTAGTCATGTACGAATGTGACAGTTGGACCATAAAAAAGGCTGAGGGCTGAAGAATTGATGCTTTTGAACTATAGTGCTGGAGAAGACTCTTAAGAGTCTCTTGGACTGCAAGAACATCCAACCAGTCAATCCTAAAGGAAATCAACCCTGAATATTTATTGGAAGGACTGATGCTGAAGCTGAAGCTCCAATACGTTGGTCACCTGATGTGAAGAAGTGACTCCTTGGAAAAGACCCTGATGTTGGGAAAGATTGAGGGCAGGAGGAGAAGGAGGCAACAGAGGATAAGATGATTGGATGGCATCATCAACTCGGTGGACATGAGTCTGCACAAACTCAGGAGATAGTGAAGGACAGGGAAGCCTGGTGTGCTTCAGTCCGTGGGGTCACAAAGAGTCATTCATGACTGAGCAACTGAACTGAACTGACTGAAGGAATAGATGAAAAATAGAATAAAAAGTTAACCACAAATAGTAAGGGTAGGTATTCTGTCATGAAGTTATCAGCACTGGACAATGTTGTTGTTCGGTCTCTGTCTTTGCTAAATCCAGCTTGTATATCTGGAAGTTTTTGGTTCACATACGATCGAAACCTAGCTTGAAGAATTTTGCTAGCATGTGAAATGAGTGCAATTGTGCAGTAGTTTGGATTATTTGGCATTGTCCTTCTTTGGGATTGGGATGAAAACTGACCTTTTCCAGTACTGTGGCCACTGCTGAGTTTTCTGGACAATGCAGACAACCTGAAAACAACAGGACTTCACCAAATTCCACCGTTCAACCTCTTCAGTGTAGAAAAGAAATCTGGCAGAACAAAGGATTCTGAAATCTGGCTGCTGCTGAGGGGCCTCCATGGGGAGGTATCTGGTTACCTGAGCTCCCCCAAGGTCATGGGCACAGCAGCTTCCCCATCCAGCATCTGTGTTGGGACTGCAACTTTCTCTCAAGGGTTAATGAGGCCCTCTCCTGAGTGAGGATGAGGGGGTCCAGTCACCCTGGAACAGAGGGTCCCAGAGAATACAACTCCACCCCTGCTGGGACTCCTGTGGGCCCCAGTCCGAGCTGTCAAGCTGAGCCCCCTACCTCCCCCTCAGTTTCTCAGTGAATGTGCAGAGTCAGAGGCTTGGTCTGTGGGGTGCAGTCTCAGGTGGGCAGTGGGAGGGGGCCCACATCCTGCGGAGACTCAAGGTGAGAACCAGAGGAGACTGAGGGTCTGCAGAGGATGCATGTGCAGCCCTCCCGACAGCCCTGGGGGACCAGGGGTCATGGTGTCCAGATGTGACGTCACTGATCCCTATGGGAAGGGAGGAGTGAGGGGGGCCTGGGTCAGGTATCTGGGTTCAGGTCAGCAGAGTGAAGGAGCCCAGCTGTGCTAGGAGTCAAGCTAGAACCCTGAGGGGGGCTCTGGGACCCCAGGACATCCAGGTTGTCAATGCTCTCAGCCCTGGGAGACCCTGGCAGGGTTGAAGGAATGAGCCTCCTACTCCCGCTTGCCTCTCAGGGGTCCTGGCTGGGTAGAGCCTGGTTCTATGGGGAGCAAGGTCGGGGTGAGAGGGTGGTACCCAGACCTGCTGAGAGTCAAAGTGAAGAGCACAAGGAGGGTTGAGGAATGCCCAGGGCATCATCTCAGCTCTGGGAAGCCCTGGGCTTGGAGCCCTGATGTCGTGTCCACAGATTCCCCCTGGGGGTCTCAGGGCAGTGACGGCCTTGGTGTGAGGGTTCCGCCTCCAGTCAACACAAGGGGCATCCCCAGACCTGCCAGGGCTCAAGATGAGGACCTTGAGGGAGGACACAGGGAACCCCACAGGTCCCGGCACCTGTGGTCAGCCCAGGGCAACTCTGGCAGGGGCATGAGCTCAGAGTCTCAGAGACACTGGAGACTTGATAGAAGGGGCGGGGCCTCAGAGACTGGAGAGGAGATTCTTAGGTTCTGAAGCAATTTAGGTGAGGACCCTGAGGGAGGACTGGGGATGCTGGACCCCAATAAGAGGAGACCAAGAGAAGCCCATCCTGGCTGTTGGTCCTGCATTACCCTGGGGTATGATGAGCACAACAGGCATGGCCCGACTTCCTGACATCCGGGTCTCAGATTGGGCACCTCGCATATGGGGCGAGGCCTCAGGTGGGCCGATTCCCAGGTCTGCGGGGTGTCAAGTTAAGGACTCTGAGGAGGGACTAAGGGACGCTGGACCCCAGAGAAGTCCATCTCTGTTGTCAGTCCAGGGAGACCGTGGAGTAGGATGAGCGCAACAGGCATGTGCTGACTTCCTGACACCCGGGTCTCAGACTGGGGACCTGGTACCAGGGGTGGACTTCCTGACATCCGGGTCTCAGACTGGGGACCTGGTACAAGGGG
>NW_024070207.1:55547913-55729481 GCF_014754425.2 Oryx dammah
GGCGGACTTCCTGACATCCGGGTCTCAGACTGGGGACCTGGTACAAGCAGCGGACTTCCTGACATCCGGGTCTCAGAGAGACTGGGGCCCCTGTTTGAGAAGCTGGGCCTCAGGTGTGGCGAAGACAGAGCCCAGGGCCTAGTGGAAGTCGAGGTGAGGACCCTGAGGGAGGAGTGGGGGAGCTGGACCCCAGAGGGGACCCTGGTAGTCCCCAGGTGGAACGACCATGTGCAGCATATCCTGACATCGGGTCTCAGAGAGACTGGGGACCCTGTGAAAGCTGTGGGGTCTCAAAATGGCAGACGGGACAATCCCCAGTCCTGCCTGGAGTCTAGGTTCCATGTGAGGAATGACTGAGGTGGTTATACCGCAATAGGGAGGCAGGGATCCTGGCCCTTGTAGGGGCTCATGGAGGCCCTGGAATTGGGTGAGCCAGGGTGAGTATTTTCTTGACCTCTGGCTTAGGGCCTCGGGAGGTGATGTGTTTGGGCAGAGGGCAGAGGCTTCAGGTCCGCTGAGGGTGGACTCCCCGGACCTCGAGGGAGGACTGAGCAGACCCCCGCCCCTGTGGTCAGTGCTGGAAGGCCCGGCAGGACGTGAGGAGAAGCTGAGGCCCAAGCATCTCCCCAGCCTAGGACTCGCGGGAGGTTGTGGGCAGGTGCAGCTGCATATGGGGCCCTTCAGTGCTTTCTGTCCAGACTCGGGTCTTGTTCTGAGTTTCCCTGCAGGTCCCAAAGGGGGAGGGTCCAGGCCGGCCAGGGGAAAGGTGAGCACTACAAGGGATCCCCGAGGGGACCTCCCACTGCACAATGGGGGGACGTCACAGATTCCACCCCTCCTACCATCACAGAAGGCCTAAGTCTGTGCCACAGTCTACCCCCAAGGTGCCCTCTCCATTTCTCTCACAGGGGCTCCGGGAACCAGGAGGCGAAGGCGGAAGTCTGAGGCCGGTGTCCTGAGGTCAGAAAGCAGAAGAGATCCAGGCAGTGCCAGGAGTCAAGGTGAGTTGTTTTCCTCTGAGTGTGCACCAGGGACTCCCTATCCCAGAACAGAGGGGACTCCACAAGGCCCTAATTCCCCCTCCGTGTCAGCCCCGGAATCTCAAGCTGTGCTGGCTGCACCCTAGGGAGCCACTTCACATCCTCCTTCAGGTAGCCAGGGGTCAGGCTGCTCAGCAGGAGCTCGTCTATGAAGCCCGAAAGCACCCCTCAAGAGGAGACCTATAAGTGGCCTGAGTCAGATGGCCCAGGGTGGGTTTCTCAGCTGAGGCCACTTACAACCCCCTTCTCCCACAGGCCTGTGGTCCCTATCTGTCCCCTTTCCTCACTCCTGTCTGCAGTTCGACCCCAGTCATCATGCCTGGGATGCACGAGCTCCGCCTGCCTGAAAGAGTCTTTCAGGATCCAGAAGAGGATGATGATCTGATGGAGGCACAGTTCCTTTGGAGTGAGGAGGAGGAGGAGGAGGAGGAGGAGCAAATGGAGGAAGAAGAGCAGATGGAGGAAGAAGAGCAGGTGGAGGAGGTGGAGCAGGTGGAGGAAGGAGAGCAGGTGGAGGAGGTGGAGCAGGTGGAGGAGGTGGAGGTGGAGGAGGTGGAGGTGGAGGAGGTGGAGCAGGTGGAGGAAGGATATGCAGCTTCCTCCGCCTCCTCTCTCCTGATCTGGGGCACTCTGGAGGAGGTGGCTGCTGCTGCAACAGCCAGTCTCCCCCAGACCCCTGTAGGTGTCTGCCCCTCTCCCACTGCCATGGCTGCCACTCCAGGGAGCCAATCTGAAGACCATGGCCTCAGCAGGCAAGATGAAGTGCCAAGCACCTCGCATGACCATGAACATGCCAGGTCCTCACTCCAAAATGCACTACAGGTGAAGAAGAATGAGCTGGTACAATTCCTGCTCAATAGGTATCTCGCCAGGGAGCCGATCACAAAGGCAGAAGTGCTGAGTAGTGTCCTCATAGATTACCAGGACCACTTCGTGGTGGTCCTCGGTCAAGCCTCAGAGTACCTGCAGCTGGTCTTTGGTTTGGAGGTGAAGGAGGTGGACCCCAGTGATTACACCTATATCCTGGTCCCCACCCTGGGCCTCACCCTCAATGAGATGCTGAGGGATGAGCAGAGGTTGCCCAAGGCTGGCCTCCTGGTGATGGTCCTGTGCCTGATTGCTGTGGAGGTCAACTGCATCCCTGAGGAGGCAATCTGGGGTGCACTCAGTAAGATAGGAGTGTGTCCCGGGAGTGAGCACTACATCTATGGGGAGCCCAGGGAGCTGCTGACCCAAGTGTGGGTGCAGGAGGGTTACCTAGAGTACCGGCAGGTGCCTGACAGCAATCCTGCTCGCTACGAGTTCCTGTGGGGTCCCCGGGCCTATGCGGAGACCAGCAAGGTTAAAGTCCTGGAGTATCTGGACAGAGTCAGTTGAAAACATCCCAGCTCCTTCCACCCCCTCTGCAGAGGCTGTGAGGGAGGAGAAAGGGGAACTCTGAGCCAGAGAAGCAGCCAGGCTCCTTCCAGGCCCACGTCCAACAGCTTGTCCTGGGGGCAGGAAGGGAGGCTGATCTTTCCCTCTGTGACTGACGAGGGAGCAGTCAGCCTTCTCAGCAGTGAGGGCCTAGGCCCATTGGGGGAACCTGGTATGTGGCATCTTTGTGTTCCTTTTCTCTACAATGACATGGGGACTCACCTCTATTTTCTTTAGGAATTTTTCAGGTATTACTCCTTTTTAATAGAAGGCTTAAGGAGTTTCAGTGTCTAACTATGTCAATGACATTGATCACACAGAGTTTGTACTTACCCATTTCAAGAACAAGAGTTTTGCTATTTTGTAAAAAGAAATTAGGAACTCTTCCATTTTATTTCATTGTTTTGAACAATATATATGGAATTAGAATGATTTTGGAAATGTGAACTTACTTAGTAGTTACACAGTTGGTGGAAGAATTTTAAAATAAAAAGTGATTTTAGTGAAGTCTTGCTTCTTATACTTTTTGACTATCATTTTGTACATCTAAGCTATCTCTATTTATTTGGATTTTCCCGGGTTATTTAAGAAGGTATGAGAAAATTGATCTGAGTTCATGTTGATCTCATGTGTATTTGTACTTATCCAATTCAAGACTGAGTTTTGCTATTTGTAAAATCAATTAGGAAGCCTTCAGTCATTTTTTGTGATCCCAAATTATATAACAGCATTGGAACAAGAATTTACTTGGAAATGTGAAAGTAATTAGCAGTACAATTAATGGGGGGGTCAAGAAATAGAGAAATAAAAGTAAATGGTTGTTAATTATTGAATTCTTATCCTCTTCTTCTGTCATTCTGTAAAATTAAAATATATATGTATAACCTGGATTTGTTTGGCTTATTTAAGAAAGTAGCAGAAAATCTGAATGAATAAGCCTCTGCCCACTGGCTTATTTATTCCCAAGACTTTCACAGAGCCTGTGTTCTGTGGAAGGCCCTGTGTTAGCAGTGGGGACACTGGGAGAAGCAGGACACACCCCACACCTAGAGCAATTGTCTAAGAACTGCAATCACAGAAGGAAGATGGAGAGATGTCCCCTAATCCCACAGAACAGGGTAACATGGGGCGAGGTGGTGGGGCTCCAGAAGGAGCACTGGAGTGTCAGTGCCAGAGCCAGGGCAGTTTGGGGCTTTGGGAAGCTAGAGTTCCTGTGAGAGATGACTATGAGAGGTGATTGTGATGAAGCTCAGTGGTGGCAGCCCTCAGACCTGCAAACTGTGTGTCTTGGGGGTGAGGGGAAAATCTGAAATGAATCATTGTTATGAGGTGTCCTTTTGGAGGGCTTCCTTGTGGCTCAGCTGGTAAAGAATCCACCTGCAATGCGGGAGACCTAGGTTCGGTCCCTGGGTTGGGAAGATCCCCTGGAGAAGGGAAAGGCTACCCACTCCAGTATTCTGGCCTGGAGAATTCCATGGACTACAGTCCTTTTGTATCCTGGGTAAACCCTAGAGAGATCTCATCCTGGGACAAGAAAGAAGGGGCCTTGACTCTTGTCGCATTGCTGTTGACCACAGGGACAAAGTAGGTGTTTTCTACTCTCCATCTGCTAGGATTTCTTTTCGATATGTGACCACACCTCTTGAGAGTGATGCCAAGAAGTCCGTGGACAAGCACTGTTTTCCCTGGTCTGGGGGAGCCAGAGTCCATGGCATTATTATTAGGTAATCTTGAGAGTATTAGGGGCAACTCTTAAGTAGTGTATAGATTTTTGGTAGAGATGGAATTAGTGAAAATCATAGTTTGGATGGGAAAGCAGCTGGGAGGGAGAGAAGGAGTTGGTTCTTGACAAATTATAGAAGCTTTGAGTTGCATCCAGCTGGGGAAGACTCCTCCATGCCTGAATTAAGTGATAGATCCTCAAGGAAGGAGATCTTGCTGAGTTTTATTAATGAAACAAAGTTTCTGGCTAAATTAGCATTCTCTGTCATATTGTGTTGCATGCTGTCTAAGATATCTTAGGTAACAGCAACAACAAAATTTCCCAGAGCCCAGAGTTGTGAAATTGAGATCCAAATACTAGTACAAATAACTGCTAATCATAAAGATCAAACCAGGTTCTGTGTGAGATGTTTTATTTATATCCTTGCAGTCCTACAGACAGGGCTCCTCATACCTGTTTGCTGCACAGATGAAGAACTGGGGCCCCAGGGTTTGGGCATCTTGCCAGGATGACATGCTATTAACCAGGGTGGGGTCAGGCTCCCATAACAGAATATCATAGACTGTGTGTAGCTGAAGCAACAGATGTTTATTTCTCACAATTCTGGAGCCTGGGAAGCTAGAAATCAAGATGGCTTGATGGTTGGTACCTGGTGTGAACTCTCTACCTGGCTTGTACGTGGCCACCTTCTCACTATGCCCTCACATGGCAGGAGGGAGAGAGAGAGAAGTAAGTTCTGTGGTATCATTTTGTATAGGGGCGCTGATCTCATATTGAGGGCCCTACCCTCAAAATCTCATCTAAACCTCATTACGTCCCAAAGGCTCCATCCCCAAATACATCACATTGGGGGTTAAACTTCAACATATGAATTTTAGGGGGACACTATTGAGTCCATAGCATCTCCCTTGTAGATGAGGAAAGACCATGAAACAAACATCTACTAAGGCTGAATTCCTAAAACTAGAATATTCCTACTAGGTGAAAAATGCTTCCTTAATGGACATGCCAGCTTCAATTTAAAAAGAGTAAGTAATCATCCTTCTTCTGTCTCTTGTCTGATACATGCCTCACAGGAAATCCCTGATTTTCAGTGTGCCTAATGGCACCTGTGCAGATGCTCAGGCAAGTTCAGCCACGTGGAGGGTAGCAGAGACTTGGGCTGAGATTGTTCTTGCATCAGAAGAAAGGAGAACATTCTTGCTTAATGAGATTATAGACAGAAATTGCCATAAGT
The DNA here is from genome assembly GCF_014754425.2 of Oryx dammah. NCBI lineage: Eukaryota > Metazoa > Chordata > Mammalia > Artiodactyla > Bovidae > Oryx > Oryx dammah. The sequence continues at coordinate 55,553,330 of NW_024070207.1, forward strand.
CAATGTGCAGGCCTGACCCTGCATCCTCTCATCTCTAGCAGCCTTCTTGGGCACCAGTCAGAGTTTAGTACACAGTAGGTACTGGTACAGCTGTCTTTAGATTCCTCTCTGGTGCAAAAAACCCTATCATGACTCTAACCTTTACTTTCTGGGGTCCAAGGACTTAGGCTGAGTGGGCAGGTACCTGGCGGGCTAGCCCATGATCTTTTCAAAGGGTGAAGCACTTGGCACCATGGCACCTGGAAGAACCTCTTGTAGTGAGGGTACAGCTTCAGAAGGGCATAGGATCATTTGCTGGCTTGGCACTCTGTGGGCTTTTTCACATCTGGCAACCTAGGAGGGAGTCAAAGAAAATCCCAAGGTTGAAAGATATAAGATCAACACATAAAATTTACTGTATTTACATACAACTACAATTTTAAAAATTAGAAACCAAAACTTTTAAACACCATTTTCTGATGAGTTATGATGAGTATTATTTACTCTGATTTCTTTATTTTAATTAATTAATTTATTTTAATTGAAGGCTAATTACTTTGCAATATTATAATGATTTTTTGCCATACATTGACATGAATCAGCCATGAGTGTACATGTGTCCCCCATCCTGAACACCCCCTCTTACCTCCCTCCCCATCTCATCCCTCAGGGTCATCCCAGTGCACCAGCCCTGAGCACCCTGTCTCATGCATCGAACCTGGACTGGCGATCTAGTTCACATATGGTAATATACATGTTTCAATGCTATTCTCTCAACTCATCCCACCCTTGCCTTCTCCCACAGAGTCCAAAAGTTTGTTCTTTACATCTGTGTCTCTTTTGCTGTCTCCCATATAGCATCATTGTTACTATCTTTCTAAATTCCATATATATGTGTTAGTATACTGTATTGGTGTTTTTCTTTCTGATTTACTTTGCTCTGTATAATAGGCTCCAGTTTCATCCACCTCATTAGAACTGACTCAGATGCTCTGATTTCCATGATGAGTATATGTTGCTTCTATAGTGCTCAAATAGATTTTTAAGTTATTATAAAAATTTTAAGCTTTAGAAGGCTTTCGTTTCAGCTGAAAAGTTATGTGCCCAGAAATATCCACTAAGTTTCATTTCACATGTAACAAGAAATCTTATAAATTATCTCCATTAATATATGAATTTCCTCTTCGGAAAAAACTTACCATTTTCCAAAATTGCAATATTTAGGTATAAATCTAACAAGACATGCACAAGATCTATGTGTTGAAAGCTACAAAATGCTAATGAAAGAAATCGAGACCTAAATAAATAGTAAATAAATAGAGATAAGTATCATAGATTGGTCAACTCAACGTAGTGATGATGTCTGTTTTCACTAAATTGATCCATACATTTAAAGCAATGTCAATCAAAATTCCAGCAGAATTTTTTTTTGTAGATATAAACAAGCTGATTCAAAAAGTTTATAGAAGGACAAAAAAACTAATGGAAGGGCAAAAGAACAAGAATAGCTAAAACAATTATGAAAAAGTAGAATAGCTGCTTGCTCGGTGCCACCATGGCCAGGAGGCGACTAGAGTATGTCAGCTCCATTTGAGGCTTGCAGTGGTGTGGTTCCATGTGGAACGCCATGGGGCCAGTGGTACCAGACCTTGGAGGAGGTGTTCATTGAAGTTCAAGTACCATCAGGCACTCGCGCCCAGGATAGCCAGTGTGGCCTGCAGAGCAAGCATGTGGCACTGGCCATGGGTGGCCACAAGATCCTCAAGGTAGTGGCAGGGCAAACTCTGACTCTACAATAGCTGATGAGGGAACATGGACTCTGGAGGATAGAAAAATGATCCGTATTGTTCCTACAAAGATGAGGAGAGATGCAGCAAATTGTTGGACTTCTCTTCTAGAATCTGAATATGCAGCTCACCCTTGGGTTCAAGACCAAATGCAGAGAAAATTTACATTAGGGGGATTCCAGAAAGAAAATCCTGGTTTTTACTTCAGTGGAGCAGAAATCTCAGGAAACTACACTAAAGGTGAACCAGATTTCTCGAATCATGAGAAATAACTGATCTTGCTGCATTTTGTGGATCCTAGCAGATGTTGCCAATGTAATCAGAGGAACAGATTATGTGGTGGAGGGAAAATTGTGGATGCTTAGTTAACAAATTGCAAAATACATTTAAATATGGTTCTAAAAATTACATTCAAATATGATTTACATAGGAAACATCTTAAATACTGTGGGAACTATTCTATTGATACATGGTAACTTTTCTTTTGGACTTGGTTTTGCTCAGCATGATGTTTTATATGCTGCATTTTACTAATTTCATATTTAACCTGTATTTTTAATATGAAAACTTTTAAGGTATAGATCACATAAAATGACAGGGTGCTTTCAGGGAAAACTGTTTTTCTTTCAATAACTGTGATACAGGAATTATGTTCAATAAATTTTTCTAAATAGGAAAAAGAAGTAGGATAAAATTCTACTTTCTTAAAATACCTGATTTTAAGAAAAGGTTTAGTAATCAGTGTATACCCATGGATGATTCTTCCTGATGTTTGACAGAAAACAACAGAATTCTGTAAAGCTATTATCCTTCCATTAAAAGATAAATAAAAATTTTTAAAAATATTCTGTGTTATTGATTAAACAGTAGATACACTGATCAGTGGAGCTGATTAACAAGTCCAGAAATAAACTCACTGGGCAATGAAGAATTTGGGAAACAAAAAACAGGATCATAACTTATGTTAAGAATGCAGAGGTTAAGGTGATATTTGTTGACGGTGCTGGAAACCCAGACAGTAAGTTTAGAAGTTAGTGCATTGGACAGAATGGAGTCCACACAGATAGGTGTCTGTGCAGGAGCATAAGGTCCATGTCTGAAGAAGGGTCTTCCAGGACAAAGCCTTCCCAGCTGTGGTCAGGAAGTCTTTGGAGTGCTGTGGCTGAGTGTCAGAGCCAACTTCTGTGAGGGGGTAGGCAGAACTCTGGGATTACAGACCTCACTTCCACCAGAGTGTTCAGCCTTGTTTATATTTGTGAAGTGGATTTCTGTGGAAGGCTTCACTTGGAATAAAAGATTCCACATCTAAAATTTTGACAGCCACTATCCACCAGATAAATGATGCATCATATCATAGAATTCCAGCCTTCAAGTACCTGAGCCCAAAGTTGTCTTCAGGTGTCTAATCTATTTATCCTGAATTTTTGTTACCAAAGATCTGCCAACTGCCTAAAACTCACACGTTAGGCTTGAGGAGATAAGTTTCTGCATATTGGGGGATGTGGTGAAAGGTTGTAAGCTCAGTCTTGGCAATGACTATCAAGAGCAAAGTCTTAAAAGTGTCCTGACATAACAAGTGTAAGATGGAAATGTCATTACTATAACTGTATAGTGTATTCCATGGGGTCACAAAGAGTCAGACATGACTGAGAGGCTGAACAACAACAATACATGAGCCACAAATACACAGAAAAAATAAATTTAAATACAAGAAAACTTTCTCCCATTTAAGTGTTTCCTAAATTTAATCTTAGTGCAACTTTAGTTTCTAGCTGTGTTTTCAGAAGAGGAGATGGCATCCTATAGCATGTAGGCCACTATCTAAGCAACAGTCTTTTTTTAAAAAAAATGTTTTCTTTTATGGTTTATCACAGGATATTGAATATATTTCCCTGTGCTCTACAATAGGACCTTTTTGTTATCCATCCTACATGTAATAGTTTGCATCTGCTAATCCCAAACTCCCAATCAACTCTTCCCCTATCCCTTGTACCCTTGGGAACCACAGGTCTGTTCTCTATGTTCACAAGACTATTTCTGTTCCATAGATAAGTTAATTTGTGTCATATTTTAGATTTCACATGTAAGAGATACCATATGATATTTGTCTTTCTTTGTCTGACTTACTTCACTTAGTATCATCATCTCTAGATCTGTCCATGTTGCTGAAAGTGGCATTGTTTCATTCTTTTTCATGGCTGAGTAGAATTTCATTGTGTATACCATATCTTATTTATCCATTTATCTGCTGACGGGCATTCAGGTTGCTTCCATGTCTTGGATATTGTAAATATGGCTGCTATGAACATTGGGGTGCATGTACTTTTCAAGTTATGGTTTTCTCCAGATATATGGCCAGAAGTGAGATTGCAGGATCATGTGGTAACTCTATCTTTAGTTTTTTAAAGGAACTTTCATACTGTTCTCCATAGTGGCTGTATCAGTTTACATTCTCACCAACAGTGTAGGAGGGTTCCATTCTCTCCACACCCTCTCCAGCATTTATTCTTTGTAGACTTTTAATGATAGCCATTCTGATCAATGTGAGGTGATCCCTCATTGTGGTTTTGATTTGTATTTGTCTGAGAGTTCCAGAAAAACACCTATTTCTGCTTTATTAACTACGCCAAAGCTTTTCACTGTGTGGATCACAACAAACTGTGGAAAATTCTTCAAGAGATGGGAATACCAGACCACCTTTCCTGCTTCCTGAGAAATCTGTATGCAGGTCAAGAAGCAATAGTTAAAACCAGACATGGAACAACAGACTGGTTCCAAGTCGGGAAAGGAGTACATCAAGGCTGTATATTGTCACCCTGCTTATTTAACTTCTATGCAAAGTATATCATGCAAAATGATGGGCTGGATGAAGCACAAGCTGGAATCAAGATTGCTGGGAGAAATATCAATAACCTCAGATATGCAGATGACACCACCCTTATGGCAGAAAGCAAAGGAGAACTAAAGAGCTTCTTGAAGAAGGTAAAAGAGGAGAGTGAAAGTTGGCTTAAAACTTAACATTCAAAAAACTAAGATCATGGCATCTGGTCCCATCACTTCATGGCAAATAGATGGGGAAACAGTGGAAACAGTGGCTTTGAGGGGCTCCAAAATCACTGCAGATGGTGACTGCAGCCATGAAATTAAAAGATGCTTGCTCCTTGGAAGAAAAGTTATGCCCAACCTAGACAGCATATTAAAAAGCAGAGACATTACTTTGCCAACAAAGGCCTGTCTAGTCAAAGCTATGGCTTTTCCAGTAGTCATGTATGGAGGTGAGAGTTGGACTATAAAGAAAGCTGAGTGCCGAAGCATTGATTATTTTGAACTGTGGTGTTGGAGAAGACTCTTGAGCATCCCTTGGACTGCAAGGAGATCCAACCAGTCCATTCTAAAGGAAAGCAGTCCTGAATATTCATTGGAAGGACTGATGCTGTAGCTGAAGCTCTAATGCTTTGGCCACCTGATGTGAAAAACTGACTCATTTGAAAAGATCCTGATGCTGGGAAAGATTGAAGGCAGAAGGAGAAAGGGACCATAGAGAATGAACTGGTTGGATGGTATCACCGACTCGATGGACATGAGGTTGAGCAAGCTCTGGGAGTTGGTGATGGACAAGAAGGCCTGGGGTACTGCAGTCCATGGGGTTGCAAAGAGTTGGACACGACTGAGTGACTGAACTTAACTGAATAATTAGCAATGTGGAGCATCTTTTCACATAAACAATAATCTTTTTAACTTAAACCTATGGTCTCCAATGATCCCTATTAATGCAGCCTAACATGATGTCCAGCCCAGGCCCCTCTGCTGATAGACATGTTTCCTACTGTCAAAGGGACAGCCCCACAAGGTCACCTGGCAGAAGCTCAAGGTCGACATAGCCCACAATCACCACATCCTTCACACCTTTCCTCATCAACTAACCACCACCTCTTCCTCAGTCTCATCCAAGAGTAATAGCTTCTACCTAGCAAGAAACCTCAGAATTCAAGGTCATTATAGACTCTTCTCACCATGTCATGGTTTGTAACTCCCTGAAACTCTCTACCAGAGATTAAATTGCCAACATCCATTCAGTTCAGTTTAGTTCAGTCGCTCAGTCGTGTCTGACTCTTTGTGACCCCATGAATCGCAGCATGCCAGGCCTCCCTGTCCATCACCAACTCCCGGAATTCACTCAGACTCACGTCCATCAAGTCAGTGATGCCTTCCGGCCATCTCATCCTCTGTCGTCCCCTTCTCCTCCTGCCCACAATCCCTCCCAGCATCAGAGTCTTTTCCAATGAGTCAGCTCTTTGCATGAGGTGGCCAAAGTACTGGAGTTTCAGCTTGAGCATCATTCCTTCCAAAGAAATCCCAGGGCTGATCTCCTTCAGAACGGACTGGTTGGATCTCCTTGCAGTCCAAGGGACTCTCAAGAGTCTTCTCCAACACCACAGTTCAAACGCATCAATTCTTTGGTGCTCAGCTTTCTTCACAGTCCAACTCTCACATCCATACATGACTACTGGAAAAACTATAGCCTTGACTAGACGGACCTTAGTCGGCAAAGTAATGTCTCTGCTTTTGAATATGCTATCTAGGTTGGTCATAACTTTTCTTCCAAGGAGTGTCTTTTAATTTCATGGCTTCAGTAACCATCTGCAGTGATTTTGGAGACTTGGATCATTGAAAAAGCCCAAGAGTTCCAGAAAAACATCTACTTCTGCTTTATTGACTATGCCAAAGACTTTGACTGTGCAGATCACAACAAACTGTGAAAAATTCTGAAAGAGATGGGAATACCAGATCACCTGACCTGCCTCTTGAGAAATCTGTATGCAGGTCATGAAGCAACAGTTAGAACCAGACATGGAACAACAGACTGGTTCCGAGTCAGGAAAGGAGTACATCAAGGCTGTATATTGTCACCCTGCTTATTTAACTTATATGCAGAGTACATCATGAGAAATGCTGGACTGGAGGAAGCACAAGCTGGAATCAAGATTGGCAGGAGAAATATCAATAACCTCAGATATGCAGATGACACCACCCTTATGGTAGGAAGTAAAGAAGAGCTAAAGAGCCTCTTGATGAAAGTGAAAGAGGAGAGTGAAAATGTTGGGTTAAAACCTAACCCAATTCAACCTTCAGTTCAGTTCAGTTCAGTTGCTCAGTCATGTCCGACTCTTTGCCACCCCCTGAATCACAGCACACCAGGCCTCCCTGTCCATCACCATCTCCGGAGTTCACTCAGATTCATGTTCATCGAGTCAGTGATGCCATCCAGCCATCTCATCCTCTGTCATCCACTTTTCCTCATGCCCCCAATCCCTCCCAGCATCAAAGTCTTTTCCAATGAGTCAACTCTTCGCATGAGGTGGCCAAAGTACTGGGGTTTCAGCTTTAGCATCATTCCTTCCAAAGAAATCTCAGGGTTGATCTCCTTCAGAATGGACTGGTTGGATCTCCTTGCAGTCCAAGGGACTCTCAAGAGTCTTCTCCAACACTCAGAAAAAAAAGATCATGACATCTGGTCCCATCACTTCATGGCAAATAGATGGGGAAACAATGGAAACAGTGGCAGATTTTATTTTTTGAGCTCCAAAATCACTGCAGATGGTGACTGCAGCCATGAAATTAAAAGATGCTTGCTCCTTGGAAGAAAAGTTATGCCCAACCTAGACAGCTTATTAAAAAGCAGAGACATTACCTTGCCAACAAAGGTCCATCTAGTCAAAGCTATGGTTTTTCCAGGAGTCACATATGGATGTGAGAGTTGGACTGTGAAGAAAGCTGAGCACCGAAGAATTGATACTTTTGAACTGTGATATTGGAGAAGACTCTTGAGAGTCCCTTGGACTGCAAGGAGAACCAACCAGTCCATTCTAAAGGAAAGCAGTCCTGAATATTCACTGCAAGGACTGATGCTGAAGCTGAAATTCCAATACTTTGGCCACCTGATGTGAAGAACTGACTCATTTGAAAAGACCGTGATGCTCAGAAAGATTGAAGGCAGGAGGAGAAGGGGGCGACAGAGGGATGAGATGGTTGGATGGCATCACTGACTCAATGGACATGAGTTTGAATAAACTCCGGGAGTTGGTGATGGACAGGTAGGCCTGGGGTGCTGCAGTCCATGGGGTTGCAAAGAGTCAGACACGACTGAGGGACTGAACTGAACTGAAAACTCTCTCACACCGTTGTCCCACCCAGACTGAATTAAGTTCACATTTTTCTTTGGTTCACTTGGTGTTCTTTCTCAGTATGTATTCAATAATACCTGATGGATCGATGAGTGAATTAATCAAATCACTGATTCAAAATGTGGAGCCTGTCTCCTCTCTTGCCTGGGCCTTCTGCCTCAATGGAAGAAACACCAAGTGCTACAACTGTTCACATAGCTCATAATTCCTATGGGAAACTCACCAAGAGTGCACACATTATGGTTGTGTCTTTTCCAGGTCCAAGCAGCATCTTAGAATTGGTTATGCTCTCAACTGATTGATCCATGGTGCTTCCTACATCAGGCTTCACACATCTCTCATCCTGGATACACCATAGTGACAGCCTCAACTCTAGTCACCTTCCAGGTGAAATAGTGAAAAGAAAAAAATGAGAAGAGAGAAGAGAAAGAAAGAGTAGATCTGATCACTAAGCTGAATATAAAGATTGCAGAAATAGATCAGCCATATAGAAACATTGAAGAAGGAAAGAAAGGAGAAGCAACCCTTTGCATGTAAGAGAGACATCCTGGAGTTGATAGTCTGTTCTGTTATTTCAAATACAGAAATATGATTTAGCAAGGGATGAGAGAGAGACAAAAGCAGAGAGAAAGCATGTAAGTCAGAACTGGATAGTCAGCCCAGATCTGGTTTCCTGAAAAGGACAGCTCCCCAAGTTGTGGAGAAGACTATGTTGGACCACATTATCCCACAGAGCACCCACGCCTACCTAAGGCCCTATGTGTTTCCTTACGACAGTCTACCCTGTGGCAAGACTTCAGGCATTAATGAATAAGTTTCTCCACACCCTCTACCCACATCACTTGCTGCTGAAGGCCTCTTCTCTCCTTCATTCCAACATCTGGACGTGAGTCACCTTCTAAATAATGAAAAATAAAGACTGAAAATACAAGACAGTCTTGTTGTTTAGTCGCTAAGTCTTTGCGACCCAATGGACTGTAGCCCACCAAGCTCCTCTGCCCATGTGATTTTCCAGGCAAGAATACTGGACTGGGTTGTCATTTCCTTCTCCAGGGGATCTTCCCCACCCAGGGATTGAACCCTGCATCTCCTGCATTGGCAGGCGATTTCTTTACCACTGAACTACCTGGGAAGCCCACAAGACAGACTAGTATCCTTATTAGTGGATAAAATATCCTTACTAGTGGAAAAAATAGTGGCCCTCCATCCAAGCAATGATTTAAATGCATGCTTCCTACTTTGAATATAGACACTCAGCAGCACTGAGAAGAGGAGGCAAGGAGAAGATTAAGAAACCAAAAAGGTGCATAGCCCCAGGTTTTTGTGGAATGGCAATTGCCTCAACCCACTTCAACTCATTCTTGTGTGACAGCCTTCCTCTAACTGCTTCCAGACCTGTCATCCTAACTGCCTAGGGCTCGTAAAGCAATCCCCAGAGGATGAATCTGACATTTTGAAGAATGGTGGGAGTTGAGGGGAAAGTCTGGCCCTGATTACAATAGACTACAAAGAACCAGTTGAACTCACTCCCCGAGAAAATAGTAGAACTTTTTTTTTTTTTTTAATAGGAAGGGAGGAAGTGATGAAGGAATAGAAGAAGAGGGAAAGACATGGAAGAGAGGAGGAAGGGAAGGAGATAGAGAAGGAAGATAATTTTTTTTAATTTATGAAGCAAATAATTGAAATGGCTGTTTTGAAGGAGGAGTGAGCAGAAAGGAGGAGGAAGCAAAAGATAGTAAGAAGGTTAAGGAAAAGTTGTCCAATGGTAAGAGCCTTGGACAAGAGGTTAGGAGATTCAGATTCTAGTCACTGTTCTGCCACTGACTTACTAATTTGCAAGTGCCATCCCATCTCAAGATCTCAGTTTCTTCATCTGTGCAGTGGGGATGTGTGGGGACTTAGAGCTGCCACTGAAGATACTGCCTGCTTGGTTTTCACAGAAGAAAGGCATATCTCACAGAATTAGGCTGTCGATAGGGATTTATGTGTTGTTTAATTAAATTAATAATGGATTCAGTAAATACAGATGTCAGTTGTTTGTGAAAAGTTTCTAATACTCCCAAACATTCAACTTAATAAATCACATCACATTGCTCATAAGCTGTAACTTCCTTTTCCAAAAAAAAATCTTTATTGAGATATAATTCACATACCATGAAATTCACCCACTTAAAGTGTACAAAGTTGCAAAAACAGTACAGAAATGTTCTGTGTTGGCTTCATCCAGTTGCACCCAGGAGTTACTATAATACCATATCAACTGATGTTGATACAATGTTTTAGTATAGTTCTGTCAGTCTTTTATGAGTGTAGACAAGATATACAAATATTCCGTCATCACCTCTACAATCACCTCTACACTCACAATTCCAGCCCATGGAAACCAACTCTCTTCTCCAACAGTATAACATTGCTATTTCAAGAAAACTACATATGTGCAATCATACTGTATAATACTTTTGGATATTGGATGTTTTCACTATGAATAATGCCCTTTAAATCATACAAATTAATGCATGTATGAAGACTTTGTTCATTTTTATTGCTGAGTACTAATCCATGTAAAATGAGTGCAATTGTACAGTAGTTTGAACATTATTTGGCATTGCCTTTCTTTGGGATTGGAATGAAAACTGACCTTTTCCAGTCCTGTGGCCACTGCTGAGTTTTCCAAATTTGCTCGCATACTGAGGGCAGCACCTTCACAGCATCATCTTTTAGGATTTGAACTAGCTCAGCTGGAATTCTATCACCTCCACTAGTTTTGTTCATAGTGATGCTTCCTAAAGCCCACTTGACTTTGCACTCCAGGATGTCTGGCTCTAGGTAATTAATCACACCATCATGGTTATCTGGGCCATGAAGATCTTTTATGTATAGTTCTGTGTATTCTTGCCACCTCTTCTTAATCTCTTCTGCTTCTGTTAGGTCCATACTATTTCTGTCCTTTATTGTGCCCATCTTTACATGCAATATTCCCTTGGTGGCTCTAATTTCCTTGAAGAGAACTCTATTCTTTCCTATTCTGTTGTTTTCCATATTTTTTTGCACTGATCACTTAGGAAGGCTTTCTTATCTCTTCTTGCTATTCTTTGGTATATCTTTCCTTTTCTCCTTTGCCTTTCACTTCTCTTCTTTTCTCAACTATCTGTAAGGCCTCCTCAGGCAAACTTTTTGCATTTCTTTTTCTTGGGGATGGTTTTGATCACCACCTCCTGTACAATGTTACAAACCTCTGCCCATAGATCTTCAGGGACTCTGTCTATCAGATCTAGTCCTTTGAATCTATTTGTCACTTTCACTGTGTAATCATAAGGGATTTAATTTAGATCCTACCTGAATGGCTTCAACAGTACGTAAACCAAGAACTTCCAGATGTTCAAGTTGAATTTAGAAAAGACAGAGGAAACAGAAATCAAATTGCCAACATCCATTGGATTACCAAAAACTCAAGAGAATTCCAGAAAAACATTTACTTCTTCTTCATTGACTATGCTAACGGCTTTGACTGTGTGGATCACAGCAAACTGTGGAAAATTCTTAAGGAGATGGGAGTAAAAGACCACCTTAGTTGTCTCCTGAGAAACCTGTTTGCAGGTCAAGAAGCAACAGTTAGAACTGGACATGAAACCACAGACTGGTTCAAAATCAGGAAAGCAGTATGTCAAGACTGTATATTACCACCCTGCTTACTTAACTTCTATGCAGAGTACATCATGCAAAATGTCAGGCTGGATGATGCACAAGCTGAAATCAAGATTGCCAGGAGAAACATCAATAACCTCAGAAATGCAGATGACACCACCCTACAGAAAAAAGCAAAGAGGAGCTTAAGAGCCTAGTGATGAAATTGAAAGAGGAGAGTGAAAAAGTTGACTTAAAACTCAATATTCAAAAAACGAATATCATGGTGTATCCAGGCCCACCACTTCATGGCAGATAGATACAGAAACAGTGGACAGAGTGACAGACTTTATTTTCTTGCTCCAAAATCGCTGCAGATGGTGACTGCAGCCATGAAATTAAAAGATGCTTGCTCCTTGGAATAAAAGCAATGACAAACCTAGACATCATAATAAAAAGCAGAGACATCACTTTGCCAACAAAGGTCCATCTAGTCAAAGCTATGGTTTATCCAGTAGCCGTGTATGGATGTGAGTTGGACCTTTACATTTAACTTTTCCTCTTTTTCTGAAGAGAGAAGAGAAAGCTGAAAGTTGAAGAATTGATGCCTTTGAACTGTGGTGCTGGAGAAGACCCTTGAGAGTCCCTTGGACTGGAAGGAGATCAAACCAGTAAGTTCAGTTCAGTCACTCAGTCGTGTCCGACTCTTTGAGACCCCATGAACCACAGCACGCCAGGCCACCCTGTCCATCACCAACTCCGGGAGTCCACCCAAGCCATGTCCATTGAGTCGGTGATGCCATCCAACCATTTCATCCTCTGTCATCCCCTTCTCCTTCTGCCCTCAATTTTTCCTAGCATCAGGGTCTTTTCCAATGACTCAGCTCTTTACATCAGGTGGCCAAAGTATTGGACTTTCAGCTTCAACATCAGTCCTTCCAATGAGAACCCAGGAATGATCTCCTTTAGGATGGACTGGCTGGGTCTCTTTGCAGTCCAAGGGACTCTCAAGAGTCTTCTCCAATACCACAGTTCAAAACCATGAATTCTTCAGTGCTCGGCTTTCTTTATAGTCCAACTCTCACATCCATACATGACCTATGGAAAAACCATAGTTTTGACTAGACAGACCTTTGTTGACAAAAAATGTCTCTGCTTTTTAACATTTTGTCTAGGTTGGTCATAACGTTCCTTCCAAGGAGTAAGCGTCTTTCAATTTCATGGCTGCAGTCACCATCTGCAGTGATTGTGGAGCCCAGAAAAATAGTTTGTCACTGTTTCCATTATTTCCCCCATCTATTTGCCATGAGATGATGGGACCAGATGCCATGATCTACGTTTTTTGAATGTTGAGTTTTAAGCCAACATTTCACTCTCCTCTTTTACTTTCATCAAGAGGCTCTTTAGTTCTTCTTCACTTTCTGCCATAAGGGTGGTGTCATCTGCATATCTGAGGTTATTGATACTTCTCCCAGCAATCTTAATTCCAGTTTGTGCTTCATGCAGCCCAGCATTTCTCATGCTGTACTCTGCATAGAAGTTAAATAAGCAGGGTGACAATATACAGCCTTGACGTACTCCTTTTCCTATTTGGAACCAGTCTGTTGTTCCATGTCCAGTTCTAACTGTTGCTCCCTGACGTGCATATAGGTTTCTCAAGAGGCAGATCAGGTGGTCTGGTATTCCCATCTCTTTCAGAATTTTCCAGAGTTTCCTGTGATCCACACAGTCAAAGGCTTTGGCATAGTCAATAACGCAGAAATAGATGTTTTTCTGAACTCTCTTGCTTTTTCGATGATCCAGCAGATATTGGCACTTTGTTCGCTGGTTCCTCTGCCTTTTCTGTAATGAACTAGAACATCTGGAAGTTCATGGTTCAAGTATTGCTGAAGCCTGGCTTGGAGAATTTTAAGCATCACTTTACTAACGTGTGAAAGTGAAAGTGAAGTCACTCAGTCGTGTCCGACTCTTCACAACCCCATGGACCCTACCAGGCTCCTCTGCCCATGGAATTTTCCAGGCAAGAGTACTGGAGTGGGTTGCCATTTCGTGTGAGATGAGTGCAATTGTGTGGTAGTTTGAGCATTCTTTCGCATTGCCTTCCTTTGTGATTGGAATGAAAACTGACCTTTTCCAGTCCTGTGGCCACTGCTGAGTTTTCCAAATTTGCTGGCATATTGAGTGTCACAGCATCATCTTTCAGGATTTGAAATAGCTCAACTGGAATTCCATCACCTCCACTAGCTTTGTCCGTAGTGATGCTTTCTAAGGCCCACTTGACTTCACATTCCAGAATGTCTGGTTCTAGATGAGTGATCACACCATCATGATTATCTGGGTTGTGAAGATCTTTTTTGTACAGTTCTTCTGTGTGTTCTTGCCACCTCTTCTTAATATCTTCTGCTTCTGTTAGGTACATATCACTTCTGTCCTTTATTGAGCCCATCTTTGCGTGAAATGTTACCGTGGTATCTCTAATTTTCTTGAAGAGATCTCTAGTCTTTCCCATGCTGTTGTTTTCCTCTATTTTTTTTTGCATTGATCTCTGAGGAAGGCTTTCTTATCTGCCCTTCCTATTCTTTGGAACTCTGCATTCAAATGGGTATATCTTTCCTTTTCTCCTTTGCTTTTCACTTCACTTCTTTTCATAGCTATTTGTAAGGCCTCCTCAGACAGCCATTTTGCTTTTTTGCATTTTTTTTCCTTGGGGATGATCTTGATCTCTGTCTCCTGTACAATGTCATGAACCTCTGTCCATAGTTCATCAGGCACTCTGTCTGTCAGATCTAGTCCCTTAAATCTATTTCTCACTTCCACTGTATAATCATAAGGGATATGATTTAGGTCATAACTGAATGGTCTAGTGGTTTTCTCCACTTTCTTCAATTTCAGTCTGAATTCAGCAATAAAGAGTTCATGATCTGAGCCACAGTCAGCTGCTGGTCTTGTTTTTGCTGACTGTATAGAGCTTCTCCATCTTTGGCTGCAAAGAATATAATCAGGCTGATTTCGGTGTTGACCATCTGGTGCTGTCCATGTGTAGAGTCTTCTCTTGTGTTGCTGGAAGAGGGTGTTTGCTATGACCAGTGCATTCTCTTGGCAGAACTCTATTAGCCTTTGCCCTGCTTCATTCAGTTATTCCAAGGCCAAATTTGTCTGTTATTCCAGGTATTTCTTGACTTCCTACTTTTGCATTCCAGTCCCTATAATGAAAAGGGCATCTTTTTGGGGTGTTAGTTCTAGAAGGTCTTGTAGGTCTTCATAGAACTGTTCAGCTTCGGCTTCTTCAGCATTACTGGTCGGGGCATAGACTTGGATTACCATGATATTGAATGGTTTCCCTTGGAAACAAACAGAGATCATTCTGTCATTTTTGAGATTATATCTAAGTACCACATTTTGGACTCTTTTGTTGACTATGATGGCTACTCCATTTCTTCTAAGGGATTCCTGCCCCCACAGTAGTAGATATAATGGTCATCTGAGTTAAATTCACCCTTTCCAGTCCATCTTAGTCCGCTGATTCTTAGAATGTCGATGTTCACTCTTGTCATCTCCTGTTTGACCACTTCCAATTTGCCTTGATTCATGGACCTGACATTCCAGGTTCCTATGCAATATTGCTCTTTACAGCATCAAACCTTGCTTCCATCACCAGTCCCATCCACAACTGGGTGTTGTTTCTGCTTTGGCTCCGTCCCTTCATTCTTTCTGGAGTTATTTCTCCACTGATCTCCAATAGCATATTGGGTACCTACCAACCTGGGGAGTTCATCTTTCAGTGTCCTATGTTTTTGCCTTTCCATACTGTTCATGGGGTTCTCAAGGCAAGAACGCTGAGGTGGCTTGCCATTCCCTTCTCCAGTGGACTACATTCTGTCAGACCTCTCCACCATGACCCGTCTATCTTGGGTGGCCCCACACAGCATGGCTTAGTTTCATTGAATTAGACAAGGCTGTGGTTCATGTGATCAGATTGGCCTGTTGTCTGTGATTGTGGTTTCAGTCTGTCTGCCCTCTGATGCCCTCTCTCAGTGCCTACCATCTTAAATCCTAAAGGAAATCAGTCCTGAATATTCATTGGAAGTAATAATACTGAAGCTGAAGCTCCAATATTTTGGCCACCTTATGGGAATGATGCTGGTAAAGATTGAAAGCAGGAGGAGATGTGGATGACAGAGGACGAGATGGTTGGATGGCATCACTAAGTCAATGGACATGAGTTTGAGCAAGCTTTGGGAGTTGATGATGGACAGGGAAGCCTGGCTTGCTTCAGTCCATGGGGTCGCAAAGAGTCAGACAAGACTGAGCGACTGAGCAACAAGTAATCCATGGTATGCAAGAAGCAGTTTCTTTAATCATTCCTTTAGTAAAGGACAATTTGACTGTTCACAACTTTTTTACTATTACAAATAAAACTTCAATGATATTCCTGTTTGCTTTCAATATACTTAAATCATTATATTTGAAATGTATCTCAAGCATATGATACAATTTAGTCTTTTTTAATTCACTCTTCCACTTTCTGTCATCTATTTGATGTATTCAGACCATGTGGTTTAATGAGATTATGTAAATGTTGGGACTTGAGTCTGACAATTTTTTTAAACATAATTTGCTTTTCAGAGCAGTTTCAGATTCACAGCAAAACGTAGAGGGAGGTACATATTTTTTTATGTATGAGTAAAATCATACAGTATTTCTCTTTCTGACTTATTTCACTTAGCAGAATATCCTCAAGGTCCATCCATGTTGTCTCCACATCTTTTTTATCCAGTCATCCACTGATGAACATTTAGGTTGTTTTCATGTCTTGGCTCTTATAAATAATGCTGTGATGAACATATGAGTCCACATATATTTTCAAATTAGTGTTTTCATGTTCTTAGGATGGGCTTCCCAGGTGGCATTAGTGGTGAAGAACCCACCTACCAATGCAGGAGTCACAATAGACAAAGGTTCGATCCCTGGGTCAGGAAGATCCCTGGGAGGAGGGCATGCAACCCACTCCAGTATTCTTGCTTGGAGAATCCCATGGACAGTTCAAAGGGTTTCAAAGAGTTGGACATGACTGAAGTGACTTCCTATGAAACCCATTGTCTGGATAAGCCATAGTTTACTTATTGAAGTATACCTTGGTTGCATTCAAGTTTTGACAATTAAGAGTAAACATCTATGTGCAGATTTTTTGTGGACAGAAGTTTTTGATTACTTTGAGTAAACACCAATGAGTATGATTGCTGGATTGTGTGGAGTATAGTTTTGTAAGAAACCTCCAAAATGTCTTCCAAAGTGGTTGTACCATCTTGCATTCCCACTGGCAATGAATAAGAGTTTCTGTTGCTCCATATTCTCACCAGCAGTTGATGTTATTGGTGTTTCAGAATTTATCAATTCTAATGATATGCAGTGATATCTAATTATTTCTTTAATTTATATTTCTCTGGTGATTTATGAGGTAGAGCATCTTTTCATATGCTTATTTCCATCTGTAATTCTTTATTGCTGAGGTATCTGTTCAGATCTTTAAACCATTTCTTAATCAGGTTGTGAATTTTCTTGCTGCTGAGTTTTAAGAGTTCTTTGTATATTTTAGATAACAATTCTTCATCAGTTATGAACTATTGGAAAAACCATAGATTTGACTATCCAGCCCTTTGTCAGCAAAGTAATGTCTCTGCTTTTTAATACTCTGTCTACGTTTGTCATAGCTTTTCTTCCAAGGAACAAGCATCTTTTAATTTCATGGCTGCAGTCACTGTTCACAGTGATTTTGGAGCCCAAGAAAATAAAGTCTGTCATATTTCCATTATTTCCCCATCTATTTGCCACGAAGTGATGGGATCAGATACCATCATCATAGTTTTCTGAATGTTGAGTTTTAAGCCAACTTTTTCACTCTCCTCCTTCACCTTCATCGATAAGCTCTTTAGGTCCTCTTCACTTTCTGCCATTAGAGTGGTGTCATCCACATGTCTGACGTTGTTGATATTTCTCTTGGCAATCTTGATTCTAGCTTGTGAGTCTTCTAGCCTGTCATTTTGCATAATGTACTCTGCATATAAGGGTGACAATACATAGCTTTAACGTTCTCATTTCCCAATTTGGAACCAGTCTGTGGTTCCATGTCCAGTTCTAACTGTTGTTTCTTTACCCGCAAACAGGTTTCTCAGGAGGCAGCTAAGGTGGTCTTGTATTCCCATCTCCTTAAGAATTTTCCACAGTTTGTTGTGACCCACACAGTCAAAGGAGTACGTCAAGTCTGTATATTGTCACCCTGCTTATTTAACTTATATGCAGAGTACATCATGAGAAACGCTGGACTGGAAGAAGCGCAAGCAGGAATCAAGATTGCCAGGAGAAATATCAATAACCTCAGATATGCAGATGACACCACCCTTATGGCAGAAAGTGAAGAGGAACTAAAAAGCCTCTTGATGAAAGTGAAAGCGGAGAGTGAAAAAGTTGGCTTAAAGCTCAACATTCAGAAAACGAAGATCATGGCATCTGATCCCATCACTTCATGGGAAATAGATGGGGAAACAGTAGAAACAGTGTCAGATTTTCTTTTGGGGGGCTCCAAAATCACTGCAGATGGTGACTGCAGCCATGAAATTAAAAGATGCTTACTCCTTGGAAGAAAAGTTATGACCAACCTAGATAGCATGTTCAAAAGCAGAGACATTACTTTGCCGACTAAGGTCCGCTAGTCAAGGCTATGGTTTTTCCTGTGGTCATGTATGGATGTGAGAGTTGGACTGTGAAGAAGGCTGAGTGCTGAAGAATTGATGCTTTTGAACTGTGGTGTTAGAGAAGACTTGAGAGTCCCTTGGACCGCAAGGAGATCCAACCAGTCCATTCTGAAGGAGATCAGCCCTGGGATTTCTTTGGAAGTAATGATGCTAAAGCTGAAACTCCAGTACTTTGGCCACCTCATGTGAAGAGTTGACTTACTGGAAAAGACTCCTATGCTGGGAGGGATTGGGGGCAGGAGAAGGGGACGACAGAGGATGAGATGGCTGGATGGCATCACTGACTCGATGGACATGAGTCTGAGTGAACTCCGGGAGTTGGTGATGGACAGGGAGGCCTGGCGTGCTGCGATTCATGGGGTCGCAAAGAGTCGGACACGACTGAGCGACTGAACTGAACTGAACTGAATGACTAGTGATGTTCAATATCTTTTCATGCATTTATTTGCCCTTTGTATACCTTGTTTGGAGAAATTTCTTTTCAAGTCCTTTGCCTGTTTTCAAGTTGGGTTGTTTGTTTTGTTAATATTCAGTTGTAAAAGTTCTTTATATATTCTGGAGAGTAACCCTGTACTACATATATGATTTGCAAGTATTTTCTCCCATTCCATGGGTTGCCTTTTCACTCTGTTGGTTGCTTCCTTTGTCGCACAGAAGTTTTAATCTTTTATATACTCCAATTTATATATTTGTCCTTTTGTTGTCTGTGCTTTTAGTGTCATATCCAGAAAACCACTACCATATCTGATTTCATGAACTTTCTCCTTTATGTTTTCTAAGAGTTTTAGTTTTAGCACTTATGTTAGGGTTTTTGATCAATCTTGAGTTAATTTTTTATGTGGTTAAGATGAGGGTCCAACATTCTTTTGCATGTAGTTACCCCATTGTTTTATTCCAAGCCATTTGTTGAAATTCCTTAGCTCTTAAAGGAAGCAGGGTATCTGAAGGTAAGTGGGTCACTGTGCTACTCACTTGCTCAAGGAACCTGGAAAATTTACTCAGCTATTTTTTTATCACCTGTTCATTCATTCATTCATTCATTCATACAGCATGTAGTATCAAAAATTAAAGCCCACAGCCTAGTAAAATTTAGGAAGTTCTGTGGTATTAGATGGGGGAAAGAATATTCTGTATTTTCACTAGTGCAGGCAACCAACTACAGGAAGATTAGCAACTTTGTCACCAAGAGAAATACCTGGTATTTTCATATCATGTCTCCATGGCAGCAGCTCTCTCCAAACATTCTTTACACTTGTCACTACTTCCTAATTACAATAATTACTAGACCTATCATTCAATCATATTATTTAATGCATCAATGAAAATGCACTTATATTTTACAATGTCACAATTGTGTTTTTTAATATTTTGATAACTGTATTTCAATAAAATTGCTTTCCTTTGTAACCCTTCTTATTTTGTTTAATACATTCAGAAACATTATTCTGAGACAGGCGCTACAGGCTTCCCTAGATGAGCAAAGAGGTTAAGATGCCCTGCCCTATGTACGGCCCTGGGGACACAGTCTCAGTAAGATCAAGCCACTAGGCGTGGGAGGGCACACAGATGTGTAGATGCAACATACTATGGTGGGATCCCAGCAGACTACTTAACACCAAGTTGAGCATCATTTTTTGGAGGTCTGTGTAAAAAGAGAGATCAGCCATTTGTCAGTCTTGAGGAGTGATCCTGTCCCTGCTGATGATGTTTTTGCTCCTCTTTGTGCAGGTAATGAGATTCAGAAGAACCAGCCCAGCCCCCCTTGGCAGCAGAACATCAGCTCTCCTTTCTCCTCTTCTGCTGACACCAAATATATTCAGCTATGGAAATGGAGATGCTCACAGAGCTCTCGGTAACTATGGAAATCCCAGGGTTTCCCTAGCAACAGCTCTGGTTCAGCCTTGTTGCTAGGGAACACTGGGATTTCCCAGGCTGCCACAGGAACAAGACTGCTCTAGCCCAAGGGCAGAGGGGTGAGCACAGCTGTGAATCTGATCCCCAGGAACGGATGATATGTACCCCTTCACTCTGATCCTTTCAGATTGAAGGACCTGGCCAATAGCCAAGTGAAAGGGGGCTGCATACTGGGCAAGAGGTCTTGAGAGGATGATGAGGAAGGAGTGCAGTAGAGTACACAAACTAATGAGAAAAGTCCAAAATGAGCCCCAAAGATATCAAGAACTAGATCATGCTGGGCTTCAGGAAGCTCTTCAATCTTCAAGCCCAGAACTTGGCAGTTTGTAAAGCAGTTTCCCCAAGATGATCACATAGTACACACCTGCTTGGGTTAAGGAGCAGGCCCAAGGTTAGAACTAAGCTAGTCTCATGGGTGAGAGTGTACAATGTAGGGAGTCCCAAAGGGCCCTACGCTTAGAAGTGCTCTGCATGCTTGGTATAATGCTCTGTTCTCACCATTTTGAAATTTAATTTTTAAACAAGCAGCCCTGAATTTTTATTTTGCAATCTGTGTGTGCATGCTAAGTCACTTTAGTCATGTCCGACTCTGTGTGATCCCATGGACAGCAGCCTGCCAGGCTCCTCTGTCCATGGGATTCTCTGCACAAGAATACTCGAGTGGGTTGCCATTCCCTCCTCCAGGGAATCTTCCTGACCCAGGGATCAAACCCACATTTCTTGCATCTCCTGCATCAGCAGGCAGGTTCTTTACCACTAGCACCACCTGAGAAGCCCCTCACATACACACATATACATAAACATATTTTCAGAGTCTTTTAATCTATAGGTGTTCCCTCTCTCTTTCATTCCCTTCCATAATTTGTTTGTCAAAGGAACCAAATTCTTTGCCCTGAGGAGTTTCCCTTAGCAGCATTCCATCAATTGCATACTCATGTCATAGTTTAACAGGCCCAAGTATCCTCAACATGTGTTGCACCTTGGCAGTTGGATTTAGAGGTATAATCAGACTCAAGTTTGATATTTTGTGGGGAAGACTACATTGTAGGTGGGACAGCATTCTTCATCAAGAGGCACATTGTATCTTTTTGTCTGTTTTTGTATTGTCAGTACCCACTGATTCTTAATGCTTAGATTTTTAATTTATTAGAGGTTGCAAATGGTAATAATCCAAGGCTATCTTACTCCTTCATTTCTTTGTTGGAATACTTCTATAAAGACACTCTTTCCCTCATCTACAGTTTGTATAAGAAAGGACTGACAAATGCTTGAATCTTTCCCTTTATTTCCCAATTTCCAAAAGAAAGTATTAATCTTCTAGCATCCTCCAAAAATTGTCATTTTAAAATATCATTTTGAGCTTGTATATTTAGACAAATTTTATCTATCTTAATCAATTAAAGTTTCATTCTTACTGATCATGAAGTGGTCTCCTCTATGGCCAGTATGAGTCTCTTTCAGGTAATTGGGATCCTAAGACTTTTGAACACCACCCTACTAATCTTCATTTTGCAGTATGACAAGATGTTCCACGCTTATCTGTTATGTTCCTTGCCCCACACTTGGAACAAGCTATATTCTCAAAGACCTCCATTTTTTTTTTTGCTGTTGTTTTATTTTAAGTGGGAAATGGAATTTCAAGAAGGCTCATTGCTGCTGGGCTGATTTCTAGATCGTGTCAATGTTTGGTGCTAGGAATTATATACACACAAAGGTTAAAAATAAAATATCTCATAGTTCATAGTGATAATTTCCATTCATATTCAAGATTACAGAGTAAGTTTATTTAACACTTTTTTATGCACACACACATACACATATTGAATTAGATTATAACATACTTGCTCATTTCTTTTGTTCTACACTATACATTTGAGCCAGAGAAGGCAATGGCAACCCACTCCAGTACTCTTGCCTGGAAAATCCCATGGGCAGAGGAGCCTGGTAGGCTCCAGTCCATGGGGTTGCTAAGAGTCAGACACGACTGAAGCGACTTAGCAGCAGCAGCATACATTTGAGAAAACTCAGGGAAATAGTGAAGGACAGGGAAGCCTGGAATGCTGCAGTCCATGGGGTTGTAAAGAGTTGGACATGAGTGAGCAACTGAATAACAACAACAACGTGTTTGTGAGACCCTGGGATGATATATGCTCAAGGCTGAATTTCAGTCCCCCAAAATTCCTATGTTGAAGTCCCAACACTAGTACCTCAGGATGTGACTGGATTTTCAGATAAGATCTTTAAAGGGGTTGTTAAAGTTAAATGAGGTCATTAGGATGGGCCCTAACTCAATATGACTGGTGTCCTTATGAGAAGAAGAGATTAGGACACAGACAGGCAGAGGGAAGACCACATGAGGACACAGGGAAAAGGTTGCCATCTACGTGCCAAGGAGAGAAGCCTCAGAAGGAACAGCTGTACTCACCCTTGTCAGACTTCCAGCCTTCAGAAGTGGAAGACAATAGGTTTAAGCCCCTCAATCAGTGGTATTTCATTATGGCAGCCCCAGCAGATAATAGGAGGTTTCCCTGGTAGCTCAGATGGTAAAGAATCTGCCAGCAATGCAGGAGACCCAGATTTGATCCCTGGGTCAGGAAGATCTCCCGGAGAAGGAAATGGCAACCCACTCCAGTATTCTTGCCTGGAGAATTCCATGGACAGAGGAGCCTGGCGGGCTCCAGTCCATGGGGTCGCAATGAGTCAGACACGACTGAGTGACTAACACACACACAACAGACTAATGTGTCCTTCAGTGCTCCCACTTGTGTGAGGTACAGACCACAAGTATCTCACAGAGCAGGTACCTGCAACTCGGAGGGATTAAGTACCTTGCTTGGGGTCATGCAAGCTACCAAGCAGCCCAAGCTAGGACTCGGATTCAGCTTAGTCTGACACTCAAAGCTGTGTTGATATCTCAGGCAGCCTGAGTGGGTTGCGCTGAAGCTTATCCAATTCAGAACATCTGGATCTGTTTCTCTCTGCTGTCCCATAGGCTAAGGGACGTCTGACATGACTCTCCTGTCCCAGGGCCCATGACCAGCACATTTCTGCCCAAGATTCCAGTTTCTCAAAGCTTCCTGGTTGTTGGCACCTGTGCTCCAGGTTGAGATGATCACCCTGGATAGATCCTTTCACAGAAGGACAATGAGGCCATATTGACATTTTCTGTCCAGAATACCAAACAAAAGAGTGGACATGAAAGGCCTTTGAAAAGTGTCAGTAGCAAAGTAGCAGTCACATGGGGTCCCTAAGCCCTTCAACACTAGAAGATACTTTTCTTTAGTGTTAAAGTGACTGTACCAGGAAAATGCAAATTCTGTTGCCTTCAGGCGGGGGTGGGGGTGGAGTGAAATTCTCATCTCTGTGACTCTCCCCTTTCATCCCCAAGACAGCCAAGTATCTCCCTAAGCAAAGAACTACCTACCCAGAGAAAACTATGGCTCTCCCCTGGAAAGCAAAAACAACTGCAGTTGGTTAAAAGGATGGATTTTTTTTGTTAACAGGGCTTTGTCAAGGTACAATATACATACAAAACCACAGGAAAAAAATTTGCACAGATATGGCAGCCTGGATGGGAGGAGAGTTTGGGGGAGAACAGATACATGTATATGCATGGCTGAGTCCATACCTGTTTACCTGAAACTATCAGAACATTGTTAATCGCCTATACCCCAATATAAAATAAAAAGTTTTTGAAAATAAAGAGAACCAAAAAATTGCACAAATAAGAAATGTAACACTTGAGAAATCTGTGATCATCATGCAGGTCAAAATGATAGTTGTGGCTGTTAAGTGGAAATTCCTATCTCTACAACAAAATTTCCGTGCATAGCGTGACAACTGTGATTGTGCCAGGTATTGGGCCCTGAGGATGCAGAGTTGAAGGTCAGTGGAGTAGATGACCTTGCTAACCTAGTAGAACCAGAGTGACGACAGAGATCAGGGGCTAGGGAAACACAGAAAGGAGCATAGATCCAAGTCAAGCCATCATGAAAGATTCCCTTTGAGTATGTGACAGATAAGCTGGATCATGTAGGATGAGAATGAGTCTGCTGGGGAAGAGAAGAAATAAGTGGACATTGTAGACATAAGAGTATGTGGAGGCTTAAGGGTATCAAGCAGTTTAGGAGAAAGACTTCAGGGTAAATACAGCATAGGATGGCTCACTTGGGGTCAGAAACAAGATATAATTATAGAGAAATGAAAGCAAGGTTCTTGTGTGACTTAGAAGCTGTTTCTGAAGTCAGAACAGTTAGTGCCTGATGTTCATGTCAGATTTTATTGCTGTGGTCAAAGGCTGTTACACAATACACAGGGCAAAGAGCAGGGACTGCAGGATTCTCACAGCAACATTCAGAATAAATGTGAGTCTCTGCCTGACAAGTGATATTGCAGAGCAAGTTATATAAATGGAATTACTCATCTAATCGATCAGAGCACAAATTGATCAAGGTATCTAAAATCAGCTCAGCACTGATGTTTAAAATGGTCAAAGATGTTTAAACTCAACAAACCCAAATGCATGTTTCACCTCATTGTCCCAGCATATCATTTTCTCCTTCTTTAATCATTTGTTTTATGTTGTCACCAGAACATATCTTTTCAAGTGTCCTTAAATCCTTTCTGAAAAAAAGAAATATAAAGACCTAGATAGCTACATACATATGTACATCAAAAACGGTCCATCCTTTCCCAGCATCCCTGATATAAACCAAACTATTATATACACTCCAGTCTGTTTCAAGACCATTTCTTCTGTTCCAATAATCAATTTTTTTCCTGGTTTTATATCACACTGGTTTTATTTACTATGGTTATTTCCCTTTAAATGTTCAAACATTCTCAACTCTCTCCCATTAAAAACAAAATAATGTTTGGGAACGCATGTACACCCATGGTGGATTCATGTCAATGTATGGCAAAACCAATACAGAATTGTAAAGTAAAATAAAAAAAAAAAAGGTAAAAAAATTTTAAAAAATTAAAAAAAAAATCAATGGGGAAAAAAAAAAGTTCATTCCGTGACACTTCCACATGACCACTAGGTACTATCCTTCTCTTCTTATCCTTTTATAGTCAACTTTCTCAAAAATGTTCTACATACATTCCTCTACTTACCACATTTCATCCTAGGCCCCCACATTTTGGTTTCCACAGAAATCTTGCTAAGGTCTGTCTCCTGACACACCCTCCCCTTGCTTTTATGACATTTCATTCCCTTAAATTTTCTGCAGTCACTTTCCTTATTCTCAGTCTCTTTACTTTGCCTCTCCTCCTCTTTCCATTCCTTAAACACCGAAGCTCTCAGGACTTTGGTCCTGGGCAGCCTTCTCTTAGCATGCACACTACACAGTCACCCTAGGAGGGCTCCCTACATCTATATTATCTATTTTACTGCTGTGGTCAAAGGCTGTTACACAATACGCAGGGCAAAGAGCAGGGACTGCAGGATTCTCACAGCAACATTCAGAATAAATATGAGGCGATTCTACATGTTCATCAAAAACCATTTCTCTTTCCTACTTTACTTGTGGCTAGGATACATTTCCCAGAATCCCTTCTGATTCAGTGTAGACATGTGACTGATTTCTCACCAAATGAATGTAGCGGGAAGAGACTATGAAACTTGCAGGTCTGGCCACTCAAATCTCACATGTGGTCCTCCAAGATCTGTCTCTTTACTCATCTTCCAGCCATGTACAAAGAAGTCAATGGAGATTTTGAAGTGCCTAGGGGCCTTTGGAACTACTGGACAGAAGGAAGCTTGGTCCCTGATATCCTGTATGGAGTCAAGCCTAGGCAGCACCCAAGCCATTTCCAGTGATTTGAACTATGACATGAGTGAAAAATAATCCTTTCTTGAGTTAGCTCACTGAGACACAGATTGCTTGATACAACAGTTAACTCTCATTAACTGATATACCATCTTTATGCTGCTGCTGCTAAGTCGCTTCAGTCGTGTCTGACTCTGTGCGACCCCATAGACGGCAGCCCACCAGGCTCCCCCGTCCCTGGGATTCTCCAGGCAAGAACACGGGAGTGGGTTGCCATTTCCTTCTCCAATGCATGAAAGTGAAAAGTGAAAGTGAAGTCGCTCAGTCGTGTCCGACTCTTCGCGACCCCATGGACTGCAGCCTACCAGGCTCCTCCGCCCATGGGATTTTCCAGGCAGGAGTACTGGAGTGGGGTGCCATTAACAACAACCAAATATATGAATTTCAGGCTTGTATTGATACTTCTTATTGTGTATCAAATAATTGACAATTGACAGTGGTTGCCCAAATGAGAAGACAATTTTTTAAGTTTATTAGTCATTTATTTTTCATGCAACAAGTATCTATTGAGTACCTACTGTGCACAAGGCACTGTACTAGGCTCTACATTTGCAATGATGAACAAACACAGGTCCAGGCCTCACTCTTAAGAACTGTTCAAGTTGCTTTACTGCAGTGAAATATACATAATATTTGTCATTTAAACTGTTTATAAGTGTACAATTTCATGACATAAATAGTTACCATTGCAACTACCTATACTCAAAAACTTCATCATCACAAGTGAAAACTTTGTCCCCATTAAATAATCTCTCTCGCTCCTCTCCCCTCAGCCCCTGGTAACTTGTATTCTATTTTTTCATGCTTGTGCTCAGTCATGTCAGTCATGTCTGACTCTTTGCAACCGTATGGACTGTAGCGTGGCAGCCTCCTCTGTCCGTGAGATTCTCCAGGCAAGAATACTAGAGTGGGTTGCCACGCCCTCCTCCAGGGAATCTTTCTGACACAGGGATCAAAGCTGCATCTCCTGTATTGCAGGTGGATTTTTTACCACTGAGCCACCAAGGAAGCCCATTCTACTTTCTATATCTATGTATTTGTCTATTCTAGGTACATGATACAAGTGGGCAAACACAGTATTTGTCTTTCTGTATCTGATTTTTCTCCCTAAACAAAATGTTTTCAGAGTCCATCCATATTATAGCATATATCAAATTTTCATTCTTTTTTGCAGCTGAATAATATTCCATTGTATTATATAAACCATGTTTTGTTTATCCATTCATCTGTTGATGGACACTTGAGTTTCCACCTTTTGGTTATTGTAAATAATGTTGCTATGAACATGAATGTGCAAACTCTTTTTAGGTCTGTACTTTCAGGTTTTTTTGTGAAACATCTAAGAGTGGAATTATTGGGTCATATGGTAGTTTAATGTCTAATCTTCTGATAAATCACCAAACTATTTTCCAAAATATCTGTACCATTTTATACTCCTACCAGCAATGAACCAGGGTTCCAATGTTTTCACATCCTCCCCAACATTTATTTTCCATTTTTTCTGGCCATCCTAGTATGTGTGAAGTGTTATTTACTAATATTTTTAAATAGAAAAGTCATATAAGATTTATATAATCTTGTTTTAAGAAATTCAAGCACAAAGCACGTTAAAAGGAAGAAGTCCATTTCACTATAGCCCCCTCCTTCTTCTCCCCAGAGAAAACCACTGTTAAAAGTTTGGTGTGCAACCTTTCAAAACTGTTCTCTGTATTTATATTCTTATATAGGCATGAATATAAAATTATATATAATGTATATACACATTATGTAATTAATATCAATTTCCATCCTTCTTTCCACCCCTTCCACTGTTCTTTCTGTTAGAGAAATTCCACCTCTGAAATCTTACCCTATAGCTTACCCCACTGGTTATAATGTGGTCATTGATGTCCCAGAAGAATAAGCTGTAGTGACTAGTTTTATCACTAGCAGCAGAATTTTAGTATCTTTCTCATGGAGAAGGAAATGGCAATCCATTCCAGTATTCTTGCCTGGAAAATCCCATGGATGGAGAAGCCTGGTAGGCTACAGTCCTTGGGGTCGCAAAGAGTTGGACATGACTGAGTGACTTCATTTTCACTTTCATGCAGAACATATCACCTAGGAAGTCTTGGGTCTATTTTGGAATGACCTTTCCCTATCACATATACTAACAATTCTTTATGCTCTTTTCCCTCTTTGAAATTGCTTCCTTTGTCTGGGAAAAAAAAAAAAGAATTATAATTTCTCCCTCTTAAAGAAAACAAATGTCCAACAGTTTCAAATGGGTAACAGGTAGTGTTTGAGAAGACATTGCCCTCTGCTGGCTGTATTAGTTGAGGTTCACCAGAATAGAAGGTTTTATATATATAAATCATCTCTTATTGGTTTTGTTTTACATGAATATACATATACATGTATAAGAAAGATAAAAAGACAGACAGGGACAGATTAGCTGGCAGGATTACAGAGGCTGACTTGTCTCAAGATCTGCAGGGTGAGTTAGCAAGCTGGAGACTCAGGAGAGCTGATGGCATAAGTTTCAGTCTGAGTGTGAAGATCTAGAAATGAGGACAGCCAGTGGTGTGGTTCCAGTATGAAAGCTGGCAGACTCAAGACCCAGAAAGAGCCAGAGTTCCAGTTCAAAGAAGAGATTCTTTCTCTGTGACTCAGTGGAATTGTCAGCCTTTTTTGCTCTACTCATGCCTTCCACTGATTGAATGAGACCCAATCACATTAAGGAGAGCAATCTGCTTTTCTTAGTCCATAGATGTAAATGTTAATCTCATCCAAAAACATTATCATAGAAACACCCAAAATAACGTTTGATACCCTATGATTCAGTCAAGTTGACACAAAAAATTAATAGTTGGACTGGTCATATGAACTGCTTTGGAGACCAAACCCATAGCAGAAAGCTGTGGTGTATTTAAGCAATTTCCTTGATAGGTGTTATAAAAAATCAAAATTTTAAGTAAGAAATTAAGAATAGAATAACAGGTTAATCAACCCAGAGAGAAAAAGAATAGGCTCAACCATCTAGTTTTCACTTAAAAGTATCTAAGCTAATTGAAACAAGGGGCATGTTGTCTTAGACAGCAGAGTGATAGAGTAGAAAGATCATGAACTCTAGAGCCAGAAACTCTGAGCTTGAGTCTTGGCTGCTGTGCTTAACCTTTCTGAGCCTCAGGTATTTTATCTGTAATATGGGGTAATAATAGTTCCTGCCCAATGCTGATGATTCAAGCATCAAGATTGCCCCAATTCTTTATGGATTAGAAAGGACTAAGAGTTTGGGAAATCGTGGGTCTGGGAGTTATAGACCACTGTCTGTAGAATGATTGATTAAACCTGACTATGGATGAGGAAATGACCAGAATTTAGGAGAAAAATAATAATGACATTTTGAGGTTTATAACAATGACAGTCAAGCGTGGGTGGACATCAAACATGAACTTAGATTAGAGGAACTGAGAAAGCAGACTCCAGAAAGAAAAAGGCAGAAAGCAAAATAGCACACAACACAATTTGCAGCACTACTGCTAAAGACTCTAGAAGGGAAGATGACTCTGAAAAAGGAGGATTGTAAAAAGGGGAAATCTGCCTTCATTACTTCAAATTCCACAGCAAATACTATCCCAGAAATTTCCCAATCTCAGATAATCCAAATGAGACTTTTAAAAGTCAGCCATGTGGCTATGCAGGGAAATAAGCTCATATTACAGAAAGATATATGCTTCCACCCTTGCTCCTATACGCAATTCTCAACACAGCTACCAGTGTGAAACTTTTCAGTACAATGCAGGTTATCTTCCTGCTCAGTTCTCAGTGATGACAGCCCACCGTCTGCAAAATATAACCCTTACTTATGGGGTTTATGAGGCCTTACCTTACCCAACCCCTGCCTTCTGCAACCTGACATTTTTCACTTTGTTTATTTTGCTGCAGCTACATGGACCTCCTCACTGTTCCACGGGTCTTTGTACTTGTCATTCTCTCTGCTGCCATACTCTTTCCCCAGATCTTCTCATGGCTTCAGATTTTTGCTTGAATGTCATCCCCACAGTCAATCCTACAGGAAATCACCCTGAATATTTATTGGAGGGACTGATGCTGAAGCTGAAGATCCAATACTTTTGGCCACCTGATGCAAGGAGCTGACTCATTGGAAAAGACCCTGATGCTTGGAAAGACTGAAGGCAGGAGGAGAAGGGGAGGACAGAAGATGAGATGCTTGGATGGCATCACCCACTCGATGGACCTGAGTTTGAGCAAGCTCAGGGAGATGGTGAAGGACAGGGTAGCCTGATGTACTGCAGTCCATGGGGTTGCAAAGAGTCAGACACAATTGAGCAACTGAACAACAACATCCCCACAGAGAATCCTTCCCTCACCATCCTGTCTAAATTAGCAGCCCTCCATCCTTTTCTATCTTTTCTCGATTTATTTTATTGAGATTGTTTTTCTGTCTCCTTCACCAGAATGTAAATCCCATGCGTCTGTATTTTGTTTACTTAAGGGCCTGAGTCAAAATAGATGCTCATTATTGCTGAATAAATGGCATGCTGTGCTGTGCTGTGCTTAGTCACTCAGTTATGTCCGACTCTTTGCAACCCCCATGGACTAAAGCCCACCAGGCTCCTCTGTTCATGGGGATTCTCCAGGCAAGAATACTGGAGTGGGTTGCCATGCCCTCCTCCAGGACCTTTCCAACCCAGAGATCAAACCCAGGTCTCCCACACTGCATGCAGATTCTTTACCGACTGAGCCACCAGGAAAGCGCAAGAACACTGGAGTGGGTAGCCTATCCCTTCTCCAGCAGCTACCAGGGAAGTGAAAAATGATAAATAAATTGAAAAGATAGAATGAAAGAAAAGATATACTGCTTGATTTTTTTAAATAAAAGCAATGGTATGAATCCCAAAGAACCATTTAAGGAAGGCCAAAACCTGAAAATGGATTGAAGCTTTCAAAAATTGCTGAAGATAAATAAGTAAAAGGCCTTTTAATCAGTATGGAGAAAGAAAAACATCTTAAAGAAAATAAATCATCTTTTTTTAGTATTTTCCTTCAAGAAGATTGACTTTTAAGCTAATAAAGGCTAAAAGGGTTGGGAGAGGAGGTCTAGACAGGGACAGAGACCTCATGGCAGAGATTCCCAGACCCCAGGGTGGCAAGAAAGCATCAGTCTCAGGCTCTGCATGGAAATGATGCTGGGGCTCACCCATGTAAATACCAGGGCAGAGCCAGGAAAGAGGTAGATTTCAGGGAATACCTGTGGGGACAGAGGACCACAAACCAGGTCTCACACATTATGACTATACTACTACACAATTAAGGAGTAAATATTCCAATATATATAAAGAGCTTAGAACAGTGTATAGCACATGGTATGGATTCAAGAAACATTTGGTGAATGAAGAAATTCAACATAATGTTACAGGTTTATGTATTTCCCTCCATACACCAAATGGCAATGCCCAATTTTGAGGCAGTATGTCAGAAACTCTTTAGTTCTGATGAAAGTTGCCCATCTACCTGTACCTACAAATCATGCATGCTATTTAAGAGATTTAAGAACCTCCTTGGGGTAATTCATGGACCTCTGAAGGAAAAGTGTCCCAGGTTAGGAATTCTTGTTCTGAATTATCTCCATAAATTGTACCATAAGTGGTGTAACTACCAAACCCTATAGTTGAGGATTTTAGCCATATTCTGAATTTCCTTGTTCACCAAATGTTTTTCGAATGCCTACTATGTGCATTGTATTGTTCTAAGCTCTTTAGATATTTTGGATTATTTAATCCTTACAAGTGCCCTTGAGGTAGATTCTATTAATAAACCCTCTCTGAACCCTCCTACACTGTTTTTGGGAGTGTAAATTGGTGCAGCCACTATGGAAAATAGTATAGAGGTCCATTAAAGAATTAAAAATGGAACTACCATGTGATTCAGTAATCCCATTCCTGGGCATATATCTGGAGAAAAGTATAATTTGAAAAGATAATTGCACTCCAATGTTCATGGCAGCACTATTTACAACAGCCAGGACGTGGAAGCAACCTAAATGCCCATCAACAGAGGAATGAATAAAGAAGATATGGTATACATATATGGAATATTACTCAGCCAATAAAAAGGAACAAAATTGTGTCATTTGTAGAGACATGGATGGAGCTAGAGACTGTCATACAGACTGAAGTAAGTCAGAAAGAGAAAGATAAACATCATACAATATCACTCACACAGGGATTCAAATTTTTAAAGAATAATATAAATGAACTTATTTACAAAACAGAAACAGACTCACAGATTTTGAAAATAAACTTATGGTTACCAAAGGGGAAACATGGAGCAAAGGGTAATCAGGAATTTGAGACTGACATATACACACTACTACATATAAAACAGATCACCAACAAGGACTTGCATTATAGCACAGAGAACTCTACTTAATATTCCGGAAGAATCTATGTAGGAAAAGAATATGAAAAATAATGAATACATGTATATGTATAACTGAATCACCTTGCTCTATACCTGAAACTGAAACACCTGAAACAACATTGTAAATCAACTATACTCCAATAAAATAAAAATAAAAACCTTTGACAGATGAAACCAATGAAGTACTGATGCTCTAGATAACTTGCCAGAGGTCACATAATGGAATTTCACTTGTTCAGCTCCAGAGACATTTCCCCACTACTTCACAGTGCCCATCATGAGGTTTGTGTCTGTTCTCCAGAGAGCCAAATTCATCCTGAAAGCATTGCTCTTAAACTCTAGATACCAGGTGAGAATCAACAACCCCAACATCTGAAATTCTGTCACACTGTCTCTGGTCATTCATTTTCCCAATGCTTTTCAGGCTGTTTGTAATCATTCGACCTATTTCTATGAGGGATTACACAAATATTCACCCATGTACAACATCTCCCAAGGAGATGGACTCCCATCCATGTACAAGCTTACACTCTAAATTAAAGGAGAGGTGTATTTCTGCAGGTGGGGGGCAAAGCTGCATACCTCCATGTCCAATTTCTGTTTCCTTGACACCACCATGTGCACTTCTGGTAAAGACACTTGGAGGAATAAAGGACATTTTTCCGTGAGAGAGACACATATGAGTTTGCTGGGGCTGAAACAACAAAGTCCCACAGATTCTGGGCCTTAAACAATAAACATTTATTGTCTCCCAGTTCTGGAACCTAGAAGTGTAAAATCAAAGCTTTGGCAGAACTGCTTCTGTCTAAGGCTGTGAGGAAAGGATCTAGTCCATGCTTCTCTCATTAGCTTACAGATAATTGTCTTTGTCTCATTGGCTTCCCTCTATGCATGCCTGCATACAAATTTCCAAATTTCCCTTTTCCAGTCAGATTGGATGGGGGCCCACCTTAGAGATATCTCCAAATATAGTCACATTCTGAGGTTCTGAGGGCTAGGACTGCAACATATCTTTTAAGGAAAGACAATTCAGGCCATAAGAAGGCACAATGAATAGAAAAAAGCCACAGAATGTTGGAATCCTCAATCAGTTAATAAACCCTTGCTACAGGATCAACAACACTGGCAAATGAGGAGGACTGATTGTGAACAGAGCATCTTACTGGACACAAAGCATGGCTATGAAGAAGTCAAAAGCACATTTGTACCCTTCCCTTGAGAAACGTTCAGTGTAGCTGGGATCTCAATAAGGCCATGTAGGAGATAAAAAATTTTCCCCTGCAAACACTCAGAAATGCAAACATGTCATTTTATTCTCTTTTAATTAGATTTACTCAAGTATCCAACCAGACAAGCTATCATTCCATCAGTGTTCACACCTGGTAGCTTTTCTGAGGTGCCCACAGCCCTGCCAGGATTCTAGACACTGTGGCATCCTCTCCATCACACTTCAAGGCTGGGTGGAACCACAGCCCTCTCAAGGCACCTGAGAATATCTAGCTTAAATCACTGGGCTCCACATAACGTTCCTTGGAGCCTCTCTGCCCTGGGACTCCAGCTAGTGGCAAGGGACATATCTGCAAGGCTGTTGTCTAAGAGTTTTATCTAGGAAGCAGCCCACAAGTCCTCCTCAGTTCAGTTCAGTTCAGTCACTCAGTTGTGTCCAACTCTTTGCGACCCCATGGACTGCAGCACACCAGGCTTTCCTGTCACCCCCTTCTCCTGCCTTCAATCTTTCTCAGCATCAGGGTCTCTTCCAATGAGTCAGCTCTTCGCATTAGGTGGCCAGAGTATTGGAGCTTCAGCATCTGTCCTTCCAATGAATATTCAGGGTTGATTTCCTTTAGGATTGACTGGTTGGATCTCCTTGCAGTCCAAGGGACTCTCAAGAGTCTTCTTCGGCACCACAGTTCCAAAGCACCAATGTAGGAACCCCTGCTCCCTCCTCTTCCCTCTTTCCCCTCCCTGCAGCTCTCAAACAGCTCTCTAGTCCATCTTCCCATGAACTGGTCTCTGTCAAAATCTTGTATCATGAAAATTCCACACCCACTCTCGCACAGCTCTCTGGTCCAACATGAACTGAGCTCTGTACCCTATCTCTCCTCATCACCTCTGATCGCACTCTACTTCTCTGTTCCAGCTGAACCTGATCTCATACCTTCCCCTCAGCACCTCCAAGCTCCTACAGCCCTGATCCATGTGCACAGAAACCAACCCTTGCTCCCTCTCCCTCTCCTTTCACCTCCCATCACTTTATCCTACTCACATGGATGGACCTCAGTCCCTTACTTCCCAGTCTCCTTGGAGTCCCCAATATCTTTCTGACTCATCCCCAGTTGACTTGACCTCTGCTACCCCTCCCAGTCCACTCTGTCCTACTGCCCCTACATCTCTCTGGTCCACTCACAGGACAGACCCCTGTTCCCTCTCTTTCTCTGCCCATTCCCACCATCCCCCTCCAGCTCTGCAAACCATCCTCAGGAGCTGAGCCAGCTTGTCCCTCCTTTCCTATCCACCCCCATACTGCCCAGAATTTACCCAACCACTCCCCCTACACCTCTTGGGCCAGCCTCGTATCAACTAACCTCTACTCCCTTCTCTTTTCACTGGCCTCACCTACCATCCCCTCCAGCTAACTGACCCCAGGCTCCTCTCTGTCCAGAGCTCCCTACCCCCTTGCAGCTCTCTTCTGTCATGAACTGGCCCCAGATCCTTCTCCATCCCCATCTTTCTGACCCTCCACTGAGCAACTGCACAGATTTGGTAAGAACATTATGTGTGTCCTTATCCTTGGGCTTCTCTGGTGGCTCAGAGGTAAAGCATCTGCCTGCGATGCAGGAGACCCAGGTTTGATCCCCTGGAGAAGGAAATGGCAAGCCATTCTAGTACTCTTGCCTGGAAAATTCTGTGGGCTACAATCCATGGAGTCGCAAAGAGTCAGACATGACTGAGCAACTTCACTTTCAGTATCCTTTGGGATAACATGTTACTTGCCACTCTCCCTTCCTCCAAGAAATTCTGACTTTATTTCATTTAGGATAACATTAGGCAGAAGGAGATAAGAATGTTGCCAGGGTGACAGTTAACAGTGAAATGGCAAGTGGGGCCTACTTTTTTCACTCCTTTCCAATACTGTATGTCTTTTATCAGATGATATGCCTGTTATTAAAAAACATCAATATGCCAAAGGTCAAATCCTCACCGGAAATGTTGTCAACTGTGGAGACAGTAATTTAAAAAGCTTCACGGACCCACATTTAACAAAAAGCTTGTGACAAATACAACAAAAGAATGAGTGAGAATGAATACTTCTGAAATGCCTCCTTCCCAGACACTGTAAATCCAGGCCTTTGTTGTTAAGTTTTCATTGAACCCCCCAGTGATTCTGAGTTAAGCAGAACTCTTCTCCCTACAGACAAGAAGCCTGGAGTGCCCAGAGAAGTAGCCTGCAGCAAATTACACAGCCAGGAAGAGGTGAAGCCTACGTGAGAACCCTGCTCCAAGGCTCCCCCCAAATCTCAGCATTTCTCAAGGAGCAGTCCCTCCAGGATGCTACTGTCCAGAGACAAGGCCTGGGGTCACTCTTTAACATACAGCACACATAGGGTTGCTAGTTCAAATATAGGACACCCAGGTAAATTGATCTGAATTTCAGATCAATGATGAATAAACAAAATGGCCAAATGGGATATACTTATACTAAAAAAAAATTGATCAGAAATTCAAACTGACCTAGGTGTCCTCTTTTTATTGGCTGAATCAGGCAACCTTCTCTAGGATTAGGAATTCAAACTGACCTAGGTGTCTTTTTATTGGCTAAATCAGGCAATCCTCTCTCCAGGATTAAGGATGCCCTACCAGAAGTCCGAAACCCATGTGCGGGTGAATGTTGGTCATTTTTCATTCCTCCTCATCCCTTCTTGCTCCCCACCTTCAGTCTGGGGCAGAAACTTTAATGGCATCTGCCAGGATTTCTCTTGTAGTTCATCCCAATAGGGCCAAGAAGGAGCTGGACAAGGTCACTGGACCCAATCCACACTGAGATTCTGAGACACCACCCAGCAAATCAACTGACAAGAGGCTGGCTAAGCTCTACCTACTGTCATAATCAGCTGGCTCTCACCAATTTGCCCTAAGCACAAATTACCAGTAAGACCCTTTTCCAGCTGTACACTTTGCCAAAACTATTTTTAGGGCATCATTTAGGCTGATGCAAAATGATCAACTAATTTCACAAACTGACAGGTTCCCAAGGCAAAAACCAATTCATGTCAGTAGGAAAGGGTTATTTTGTTTTCTGTTCTCGGGCTGGCAAGGAGTTTGGGATCTACCAGGCTACCTTCAACAAAATGATTTAGAAGCTGAACTCATAATCAAGGCTAAAGAACTCATCCTTAGAGAATAAGAGCTCAAATAAGAAAGGCTTTATTTGAAGATAAAACAAATAGCCCATACATACACACACACACATCCAAATGCAAGGAAGAGTTCACTGGGTTTTATAAAAGAGAAAGCTGCACTCAGGTGTCAATTAAAATTGGAACCATTGAAGAGATGCTCTCTGCTTGTGGTGACATGGGTACAATGTGTGCTTGAGAAGAAGTTGTTTGGCGGTGGCATAAATGTGGGAATGCAGGACAAGAGTTAAGCTATACAAGGCAGAATGGCAGGTGGGTGAAAGCTCAAAGACCCTTTTCTCCATTCTAACATGCTTTTGTTCTGCCCTGGGGAATTAAAGCAGTCACCCAGTCACCTTACAAAGAACCTCAATTTCAAAGAACACTTTCAAAAGTTGAAAATAGATTTAGAGTTGTTACTAAAGTTATACGAAGACGTCAGTGGGGAAAAATAATTTACATTTTCAAAAACCAGGCTTCACACAGTGGCAGGCACTAAACCGAGTTCCCTGTGCTCATGGTGGAAAAGCTGAGACTGATCTTAATAAAGGCTCGTCTTCTTCATAATGCGCAGGAACTCCTGCTCATTGACTTCTCCGTCTCCATCTCGATCAGCTTCATCAATCATTTCCTGCAGGACAGGAAGGATTCCATTTAGAGCAATTCATAAATGTAACGAAAGTGTGACTAAGTAATTAGCTTTCATAATGATGCACGAATAGACAATGTGGTCCACCTGCTGCAAATGGGCTGACTTTTATATTAAGCTTGGTTCCTGAAAAGTCATTTGAAAACCAAGTCATACTTTGCCACATGTGCATCGCCTAGAAAGCAGCTCAAAAGCCACCCTTACTAGGGAAATTCCTAAAACCTAAAACTATCCATGGGTATATTTTTCTGGGAGCAGCATCCATAGGTTTGTCTCACTAGGAAAAGAGAAATTAAGTAGTTAGCAGAGTGACAAGAGAACACTCATTTTTCTTCAAATGTAACCAGAGAAAATGGAACTCAAAAAAGTCACATGGGGCTCCAGGCTGAGCATCACAAACCTGCAGCTCTTCGTCAGAGAGGTTCTCACCCAACTCCTTGGCCACACGTTTGAGGTTTTTGAATGATATCTTCCCAGTCTCATCATCATCAAAGAGTTTGAAGGCTTTCAAGATTTCTTCTTTGGTATCCTTCTCAGACTTAACAAGCAGAACATAAAACACATGACAACAGGGAGACACTCGTGATTCATATTGACTTGTGTCCTGCAGCCCCACCACTGCCCATCCCCTCTGCCCTGCCTGGATGTCACATGGATCTTGGTGACAGCCTCCATGACTACAGGTGCTGGGTCACAGAAGATCACACAGCAACCAGGGCAGAAAAAGAAAATAAACAATGAAATTATTATAAACCCAGAGGCTAAAAAGGAAATGTAAAGGTTTGCATTTAGAACATTTTCTGTACAAACCAAAGAGAAAGTAGATTTGTTTTTAAATTATGGGAACAGAAGGTGGAGTTAGACTTAGGGGAAATATACTGTTTAAGCTGCTAGAAGAGGGATCTTCTTGGTGGAGATGAAGGGGAAGGAAGGAAAGAAAAGGCTATTTCACTTGTTAGGAGATCACAAAGTGTTATTTGGATCCCCGGTACTCTAACAGAAGAAAAGAGTAAAATCTCTTCGAGCTCCAACTTCAAATATTCCTGAAAGGTAGCTAAAGATAGTGAGAGCTCCTAATAAGAGCAATCTGGGAACCAACTCTGAATGCAGGACAGCTTTACTAGGTTATTACAGAATGTTAAACTTCCTGAACTCTTAAATCAGTCCCTGAAGAAAAATACAGATGTGATTAGATGATTTCAAAGCAACAGGATTATTAGAGGAGGAACAGGCCTGTGCATTGGGAGGCTCACCTGACACACTGATGGAGCTACTTTTCCACAGGTCAGTAGAATGTAGATGAGCCAAACTAAGGAGGAGCCAGGAGGCCAAAGAGAAATGGACCAAAGGGAACACCTTTCTTATGTGGGACACTCAGGGGACTGAGGGTGACGGTGAGGTGACATCTTAGCATCTCTCTGGACCATTTGGAGACTAGAGAATGGGTGAATTCAACCTTGGAAGTGGTGAAAGACCAAATCCTCACTGCGGTAAAAAACACAGCCTCAGGCTGAGGCTATCCAGAATACTAACAAATGGGAGAGGAAAGAATTTCAAACTTTAAAGTTCAGGGACTTTGCCTTGTCAAAATGAGTAATATTACTGGTACTATTAAAGGTTTTACTGCTTGTGTTTATCACACTGACATACTTGTTGGAGAAAGAGTAAAAAAAGTGACAGCCCATCCCTTCTTCCCTGCCAGGATGTCACATGGTCTTGGTGACAGCCTCCATAACTACAGGTACTGGGTCACAGAAGATCACACTTTTACTTCTTTGCAGAGGGTAAAATGATTTTGACGTTGTGGCCTTTAAAAAAGCCAAGTAGACCCTAAACATCCTAGTTCTCAGTCACAGATACTCTCTTTTATCAGCTGAACTGTCCAGTCTGCATTAACTTTTTTTCAGTGAAGACATTTTCATATCTAGATTCAAATTTGTCCACCATTATTGGTGGAAAATATGCTGATCATCTTAGCTAACTTACCATTTTCTGAGTCATCACAGTCAAAAAGTCACTAAAGTTCATTTTTCCTGTCCCTTCCTTATCAATTTCACTTATCATTTTCTTGATCTCTTCTTTTTTCGGTTCAAAGCCCAGGGCCCTCATTGCCACCTACAATGAAAATAGGATCATCTTAACATGCACATCTAAACCCGGGAGCAGAACCAACGACAGTGCTGACAGCAGTAAGCCAGCCTCTGCTACAATCCTGTTAAAATGAATAGGAATCACTATAACATTAAGCAAATTGATCTGTGCACTTCATTTTATTCAATAATTCTTGAGATAAATAAAGACAGGAAAACACAGCACAGAAGACAAAGAGGCAGAGGAAATTCGAGGCAGCAGAGCAGGAATATACAGAGCTTGCCTTAAGTTCCTTAACATCAATTGTCCCAGTTCCATCAGCATCAAAGAGATCAAAGGCTTCTCGAATTTCCTGTTTCTGCTCTTCGGTAAGCTCAGGTTTAGGACTCATCCTTTTTCGCTGGGTAGTTGATGCCATGTTTGCCTTCTTAAAGTTAGAGGCCTTTATAAATTTTACAAACACAGAAGCAAAATATTAGGTAATAGAGTCCACATGTTACCAAAAAAACCAGCTACAACCACATCATTTAAAATAGTTTATACCAACAGATTTCAAAACTTAACAGGAGAGATATCAGGGTTTACTGGAAAGAGCAATGAATCTTTCTATGCACGGTCTGTCCCTCCTTCTTTACTATTGTTTGTATAAGCAAGGAGATCCCTTGTTCTTTTGGACCTCTTATTGAAAATCATCCCCAAAGAGAGCTAGCCAAGGAGCTGACTGGGGACAACCGCATACGGATAATCAGTTCTCCCAACTTGAGGATCCTTAATTTTAAAAAGGTCCTAGAACGCTGCTCTGCTTTGCTCTAATTCCTCCAATTTTCTGATTACTTCTAGATTTGGCCAAATATTACTAAGGTAAGATGTATATTCTGTCAATATAGAATAATAAAATTCAATTCTCTTAGTACACCTACTGCTGCTGCTGCTACTAAGTCGCTTCAGTCGTGTCCGACTCTGTGAGACTCCATGGACTGTAGCCTATCAGGCTCCTCCGTCCATGGGATTTTCCAGGCAAGAGTACTGGAGTGGGGTGCCATTGCCTTCTCCGTAGTACACCTGAGCCTTCTCCAAGAAGCTCAAAGTGTTTCCCTAAGTCCCTATATTTAACGTTTTAAATACACATTAACAACCAAACATTATAAACTCTCCCCCTCACCCCCCCGCCCCATCTCCGTGCGGAAACTTTTGGCAGAGGCGGCCAGGAGGCCACATTCTGAAACTGGTCGCGGCCTCGGGAGAATCCGAGTCTTTTTTGCCCAGGGACGGTCTCCGGAGGGGCTGGAAAAGGCCAGGGGAACCCGTGGGGGCGGGGGAGAGCGGCTGTGGCTGAAGGGGAGGCGGTGGCGAATCACAGGCCCAGCAGGACGGCAGGCATCCCTACCCTACCCTTCGGCAAAAGCTCTCAGAGAAGCCAAGAACCGCGCAGGAGAGGCGGCGGGGCCCTGCAAGGCCTGAGAAGGGCTCAGCCTCTGAATGCGGGGCTCGAGACCGAAGCAAGCACTCACCATCCCGGATGGATTCCACTTCCCGTTGTTACGGCAACCGACGTACACACCGACTCTGCGCAGTTCCCGCCGCCCCGCGCGCATGGCCTCGCTCCCCATTGGCGGACCGCTAGCCGCCGCTCCCCATTGGCCCAGGGGGGGGGGGGGGGGGGCTAACCCGACGAACACTCGGCGCAGGGCGGGGGGCAGTACCCTGGCGGCCCGACCTGATTGGGCAGGACTATGCCGCGAGCGCAGATTAGCGGAGCCAGCACCGAACCAAGCCAATCCGCTTGGTGGAGGAGCCTCGGCAGATCCTCGCCTCACGCGGGCGGGGAGAAAAAGGTGGCTACCGGCAGCTCGAGCTCTAAGGGTGCAGGCTGTGGACACGCTGGGACCAAGCAGCGAGGCGCCTACGGACCGGTAAGGGTTGCGACCTCACCCTTGTGTCGGCGACAGGACTTAGAAGGCAGGGGGTTGGGTGGGACGATCCGGGACGGGGACTTCCTGGTCTGACTTGAGACTTGAGTTAGGGTACGAGGGGCCAGAGAAGACCTAAGCTTTCGTGTTGGAGCAGACGCTGTACCCACGGGGCATCTGAGATCCAAAAAAGGGAAGGGACGTGCCGAGCCTTGTCGCAGAGGTTCGAACGTCCGGGATTTAGAAGCCTAATCCAGCCGAGGCTCTTTCTTTGAGCGTGTGCGTTCAAGAGCACTCCTCATCCCAAGTAGGTTCCAAGACAGGATCACTTTAGTTCTTACCTGACTAAAAGCAGCCCGGGAAGGTGACCTGGGGGCCTGAGAACGGACTTTGAAGGGAGTGAAGGAAGCATGAGTGCGCGTGAGGGGGCAGATCTCTCAGCACTTACCTGCATCCCCTCTGGGCGTTGGCACAGTATTTAGGGAGACAGCAAACCAGAGCAGACGTTTCTCAGGCTGAAAAAAAGCCTGAGGTTTATTGGCGTTTATTAAACGAAAGTGTTCTCTGACCTGCCCTTTACCCTCTTGGAGCATAAACCAGGTTCACAACCTTTAGGTCATATTTGACTCTTTTCGTGCCCCTTTCCCATTTACCAGCCTTCAAGTTCTATCCATTTTTTTCCACCTCTGCTGCTCCTCTCCCACTTAAGGCCTTCAGCAGCAACCACCCTATGAGTGCAGGGCAGAGTTCTGACCGTGATCTGCAAGGCCCTTCCTTATGGACTTCCTCTTCCCTGGCTCCCTTCAGCCCCTGAATGGATTCAGATGTGCAGACTCACTCCTGCCTTCGAACTTTTGCTCTAGCTACCCATTATGCATGCTTCCTCCACTTCTTTTCCTCCTATAGGTCTTTGCTCTACTATCACCTTTCTCAGTGAACCCCTACTGAG
Source organism: Oryx dammah (assembly GCF_014754425.2). NCBI lineage: Eukaryota > Metazoa > Chordata > Mammalia > Artiodactyla > Bovidae > Oryx > Oryx dammah. The sequence goes on from NW_024070207.1 coordinate 55,595,827, forward strand.
CACCCTCTTTAGCATTGCAGCCCCCAGGACACCCAAACTCCGCACCTTGCTCTACATTTATCCTGAAAAATGAAATATTTCCTGCCATATCAATAAACAAAGGATGTCATGGGTTGGTGAACCATGAGGGAATTTAGGAAAGAAAGAATATCTGCCATCCAGCAGCCATCAGACTGCAGCCACCCTATGGTGAGCCTTGAGGAAACAGGAAACCAGCCCCAGATATGTTGAGATGCAAATCGAAAGAATGATTTCAGTGAGCCCAGACTCTTTCATGTCTTGCATATTCCTATACACAGAAAGGCACTAAATTCCTTAACTTGAGATGTCTAATTTTCTTTAATTAACAATAATCTTTTGATATTCAGACTACCTGCCATTTGTTGCAGAACTTTTATATAACCTGGCTACCCTTCTCGCCTCCTAGGACCAGTTCTCTCAGGGTTACTTGAGGTGCTCTCCCGAGGCTTGATGTCCTAAATATTCCCACCAAATAAAACATAACTCTCAACTTTTAGATTGTGAGTATTTGTTAAGTCCACAATCCCATACTGCTTGCACTGTGTATTTTACTTGTTTATTTTGCTCTTTACTGCCTATCCACTAGAAGAGAATCTGTGAGTGCAGGCATCTCTGTTTTGTTCACTGCTGACACTCCAGGACGTGGAACAGTGAGGGGACACACATTAGGTACTCAGTAAATCTTGGTTGAGCAAGTGGTGAGTGGTCCCCCTGTTTCCTGCTTCTCACCTGTCTAGTCCACCCTGCTTCACCAGGTTAATCTGACTGAACAGTTCTGGTCAGGTCACCCCCATGCTCTTAAACCCTCAGAGGTTTCCCATGACTGCAGACTGAAGTCCAGACTCAGCCTGGCATCTGAGCCTCCTGCCCAGTTTTGCCCCTGCTGGACCTTCCAACTCTGTGTCATTCCACAGCCTGTTTCCCAGTGGGTCTGCAGGGTGACAGCCTGGCAGTGTAGGAGCAACCACAAGTTCTGCCTTGGCCTTGTACCAGCAGTGTGACTTTGGGCAAGTCGCTTGACCTCTCCAAGCCTCAGTTTCTTACCTGTTGAATGAGACCAGTACTGTGTTCCCAACTGGTTGCTTTTGGGATCTTAGTGGTATAATATACAGTTAGTCCTTCATATCTGCAGGTTCCATATCCATGGATTCAATTGTTGTAGCCATGCATTCCAAGAAACAAACTCACTCAGAAGGACAGTGTAGATAGTGGAGTGCAGTTTATTACACCAGCGGGCCCAAGACAGAGTCTTCTCTTAGCCAAGGACCCCGACCAGTTTTTGTGAAAACCTTATATACCCTAATTGTACGTGCTAAAACCCCCTCCCCAAATTCTCTGAAACTAGTCTGAACAAAGGAAAAGAAATATACAATCAAAGTTAACCCGTGATTCTATGCCTGTGCCTTAAACCCGTGATTCGTATGCCTTAAGCCTAGGTAGTTAACAGTAGACAATTATCAATAAGCCTGTGGTCATACCCCAACAACCATAATAGAATTTATGATTATATTCGGTTACACAGATAATTAGGGTATTCTTTTAGGTGATGGAGAGTCTGGGTATGAGCCCTGGGACTCTTCCATCCTTCCATAGATACTGGGCATATAGCTCAAAGTCCACAGTCCGGCCCAAGATGGAGTCCTGCTTTCAAGATGGAGCCTGTTCTGTTTCCTCCTTCACAACCATCCATGGATTGAAAATATTGGGAAAAAAAATTCCAGAAAGTTTCAAAAGCAAAAATCAAATTTGCTTCATAAGCAACAATTTATATGGCATTAACATAGTATTTACAGCTATTTACATAGCACTGACATTGTATTAGGAGTAATCTAGAGATTGTTTGAACTATATAAGAGAATATGCTTCGGTTATATGCAAATACTGTGTCATTTTATCTAAGAGACATTAAGTCTCCTTGGATTTCGGTGTCTGCGGGGGCTCCTGGAACTAATGCCCCATGGATACTGAGGAACTGCTGTAAAAGGTTCTGAAATTTAGCCAGTTTTCAGGCATTGTTAATTCTTTTATCTGATTCACTCTTGTCATTCTCCTTATATGACACATGCAGAGCCTCAGACTCTGTGTTAAGTCTTCTCCACACTGTAGCCAGAGTGATCTGACACTCACCCTTGATTTCAACTTCCAAAGCCTCCCACATCTCCCATAGGATGACTCCTTAGACACACAGCACCTGCACGTTCTGAACTTTGCTCCCAACCTGGCTTCGATCTCACTTTGTCACAATTTGTCGCAGAACAGGCTGGCCGTGCCAACGCCTCATGCTTCCCACCCCTGGCCTTGGAATATCTCTCAGGACACCCACTTCTTTGACTAACGCCTCCAAGGCTTTAGAACTTGACTCAGGGATCGCCTCCCTGCCTGGGCTTACTCTCATCAGAACTCACAGGCACTTCTGTAATGTTCTGCTAAGCCTGTGTCCCACCCCAGATGCTGGGCTCCCTGAAGGTTGGTGCTGTTCCTTCTGCAGGTTTCATTTGGCAGTGACCTTGTAAAGGTGGAGGAGTGAGCTGGCACCAGAGTGCTTTTCTACAACTTTTTTTTTTTACAAGTTGCAGCTCCCTTTTTATCCTTGGGGCGTGTACCTACAGCCACTGAGGTCAGCAGGATTCCTGCTCTATGGTTGAGGCCTCTCAGACCAGCTGCTGCAGCACAATTCCACCCATATTCCATTCTGGACTCCTTGCTGGCCCTCCAGGGGCTCACCCCCACCAAGCCAAGATGGACATGGGGCGGGGGCTGGGGGGAATGAGGAGCCTACAGCTGTGTACACTGTTAGAATGAAAACAGAAACCAATGCTGAGGTGCTGAGGAAGCTGCTAGTCTTGCCTGGAGAGGGGGAGGAAGTTTCCCAGAGGTGACAACTGAGCAAGGCCTTGAAGGCTGCAGAGCTGCTCACCATGGAGAGGACAGGGAGCAGCACCTCCAGGCAGAGGAACAGCATAAGCTGAAGCTCTCAGACAGGCTGCTGATTTTGTCAGCAGATTCAAAGCCAGGGCCTTTCTGTCCTAAAAGTCAACAGACTAGTGGAGAGATGAATGAGTGACAAAAAGCACAAGATGGAGCTGATTGAGTCCTTTGGAGAAGTAAGGGGAAGCCTTCAATCCTGTTGGCCTTTTTCTTGTGCAGACAGACGTCTTCTTGCCACAGAGGAGGGTATCGAGCTTATGGCAGCCACATTGGAGCCTCCTGCACTGAACAAGCACAGGAGCAGGCCAGGCCCTGACTACCCCAGCACTCTCCTCTGAGCTGCTCTGGGATTCCTCTTTACAAAGAGCCTGGTCTCTCATGTTTGTGAAGGAGAGAGCACTTCTCTCTCTCTCTTCCTGGTTGGAAATGGACAGACTCTCCTGTCCTTTTGTCTCCAGGACTCGGTGGCTGGGGACTGGCCCCTGCAGGAAGGCAGCCATGGGCTCACTCCCTTCTCTCTGTATTTATTCGTAGAAGTAGAGCCAGGTGCTTGGATTTCACTCTTAAAAGGTGAGTCTCTTTTCCTAGATGCCTTTTAGCCTACGACCTTGTCCCAGTGTTTCTAGAGGAATAAAGGCATACATACTGGTTTTAATTCTGAGATCTGCAATTTTAAAAGAAAAAGACTTGAGGCTTCTGTGTGATCTGTAACAATCCCAGCTCCTAGAATGTTGCTCTTTAGGTTATTTTCCCATTCACAGTATTCTTGTGAATATATTTATAATAAAGTAGACAGAACTGAAAATTTGCCATTTTAAACATTTTTGAGTGTACAGTTCAGTGGCATTAAGTAGGTTCACACTATCATGCAACCATCCCAGCCATTCTTCTCCAGACCTCTGTTCATCTTGTAGAACTGAAACTCTATACCGACTTAGCATCACTCCCCAATTCCCTGCTTCCTTCCAGGCCTTGACACCCACCACTGTACTTTCTGTGTCTAAGAATTTGACTACTCTAGAGACATCATACAAGTAGACTCCTAAATTGTTATTTTATTGTTGTAAGAACAGGGCTTCCTTGATGGTTCAGTTGGTGAAGAATCTGCCTGCAATGCAGGAGACCCTGGTTTAATTCCTGGGTCGGGAAGATCCACTGGAGAAGGGATAGGCTACCCACTCCAGTATTCTTGGGCTTCCCTTGTGGCTTAGCTGGTAAAGAATCTGCCTGCAATGCAGGAGACCTGGGTTCGATGCTTGGGTTGGGAAGACCCCCTGGAAAAGGGAAAGGCTAGCCACTCCAGTATTTTGACCTGGAGAATTCCATGGACTCAGTCCATGGGGTCGCAAAGAATCAGACACAACTGAGTAACTTTCACTTACAAGAACAGGTAAGATGAGATCTACCATATTAACAAATGTTTGAATGTACAATATATTGTTGATTGTAGGTACAATGTACAGCAGACTAGATCTTACTCATCTTGCTTAACTAAAACTTTCTATCCACTGATCAGTAGCTGCCCCTCTTCCCCTCCCCCAGCCAGCCCCTGGCAACCACCATTCTACTCTTTGATTCTGTGAATTTGACTACTTTAGATACTTCATATGAGTGGAATCACAGTATTTGTCTTTCTGTTACTGGCTTATTTCACTTGGTATAATGTTCTCAAATTTCATCTGCGTCTCATATTGTGGAATTTCCTCCTTTGTTAAGGCTTCATAGTATTCTGTTGTATTTATATACCACATTTTCTTTATCCATTCATCCATCAATGAAGACTTAGATTGTTTCCATCCTGGCTATTGTGAATAGTGCTGCAAAGAGTTTAGGAGTACTCATATCTCTTCAAGATTCTAGCTTTAGTTCTTTTGAATATATACCCAGAATTGGAGTTGCTAGGTCATATGTACTTCAGGGGTTCTGTTTTAATTTTTTAAGGAACCTCCATACTGTTTTCCACAGCAGGTGCATTGTTTTTGCATTCAGTGTACAGAAGTTCCAATTTCTTCACATCCGTGCCAACACTTATCTTTCGACTTTTTGATAATAGCCATCCTGACAGTGGTGAAGTAGTATCTCGTTGTAGTTTTGATTTACGTTTCCCTGATGATTAAGGCCATGGCGCATTTTTTTCATGTACCTGTTGGCCATCTATGTGTCTTCTTTGGAGAGGTGTCTATTCAAGTCCTTAGCTCATTTTGTAACTGGAGGATCATCACCATACTCTGACCACTTCCCAGGGGGTTTCTGATGGCCCCACTCTGAGTTCTTTCTATACATGGTCAGGATAGCTTTAATTCCACCAAGGAGGAGAGCTCTATCTCCTCTTATTCTTCTTCCTCCCAGCATCCCACGCCCTGGCATCATGGGGATGAGCAGTGAGTCTGTTTTATTGAGCTGCAGCAAAGAAAAATGGCTTGATCAGATTGATACGCTTTCTGGCAGTGCCGGGACTGAAATCCGAGCCTCCATTTTGTGCATTTCTCTACTGATCGACACTAGAGAAATAGAGAGTGAAATTGAAGCGCATGAGTGCCGTGGGAAAAGCTGTGATGCCAGAGATAGTCTTTTCATTGTAACTGATGAATGGGGTTATTTAAGTGGCTTCCCATTCTGCCTCTAGTCCAAGTATATGGTAGTGAATTATGGGCCCACCCAGGCCCATCTCAGAGGACAGTCTGAATCCCAGGAATGTTCCCTGAGTGCTTCTTTCAGCAGCTGCAGCTACAGTTGAGCACTCTGAAAACTCAGGGTTGCGGGGCGGGGGGTGTTATCCACACAACACACTAACAGCTAAAAGATGTTTCAGTTTATACAACATAAATGTCTGCCTCTAAATATGTTTTTAAGGAGATAAACGTTGATTGCAGACAGGGCCACATTTGGAGCGAAAATGGAACAAGCAGCTGGTGAGCCAACAGAAGACATTCCAAAAGTGAGTATTGACACAAAAAAAGGTTAACCAAAACCAGATAAGGGGAAAGTCTAGCACATACATAACAGCATGCCATTGAAACATAGCTCTGGGTTACCCATATTAAATTAATTAGTATCAAGTAAGTGTTTCTTTATAGAAGATATGTCCTTATTTAAGGTATCAATTCCTGCTCTGTAACAAACCCTATCAGAACTTAGCAGTTTAAAACAACACCCGTTTCTTTGTTCACAGTTCTGCAGGTTGGGCTGGGTCCAGCTTGTGGTGAGGAGTGGGGGTTCCTTCACTGGTCTGCCCTGGGCTCGCACACACAGTTGCAGTTCCAGGCAGCCTCACTCACACAAGTGGCAGTAACTACTGCCTGTCACCTAGGTGTCCTCATGTGGCCTCCAGTAGGTTAGACTGTGCTTTTAGGTATAATCGCAGAAGCCTTCCCAGGGCCAGCAAGGGCACTAGCAAGGCCTCCTAAACTCTAACCTCGCCAGTGTCAGAAGGGACTTGAGGGAATTGTCAGGCCTCCTGGAGACACTTTACAAAGATCTATGAAGGGAGGGTTCATTACACTTTCAATGAACTAACACTTCAGACATGAAATCACACTGAGGTAAAATGTGTTCATATCAGATGTTACTTAATCAAAGCTTCCCAAGAGGTTGCCACAGGTCACCAGATCACATTGGTTTTAGTTCAGCTCAGAGTAAGGCCTTCTCTGTGCCTCTGTAATTGAGGATTAATCTGAGATTCTACTGCTCAGACAAACCACCAGAGGTCCTTGTCATCTGTAGTTCATTTGTGTGCATCAGGGTTTTACTGATACTCAGCAACTAAAAACAGTCTGGATTAGGATGATGGTTTTTTTCTCATCAATTGACTTTATAGAATAAAGTAAAAGTTACACATTTAAACTACTATAATAAAAAGAACAGTTTCATCCTAACTTACACATACATTCTGTGTAAGACTTCTCTGAAAAAAGGGCCCACTGCTAATGAAAAGGGAAAACAGGAAAGATTGGAAGAAACCCAGGGACCTACAATATTCTGTTATCTCCAGATCATTTTGCAATGAAATAGTTTTTCTAGATGGCTTTCTTCCCTATTCTTAAAACTGTCTCCAAGGTGTTGATTGTTTAACTCCCCGCAATAACCCATTCTTGAGTCTCACTACCTGTTTCCAATCTGGAATTTCATTTTTATTTATTAGTACATATTCCTTCTTGTCTGTTGGACCCACTTGAACTGCATCATCTTTCATGGCCGTGAAAAGTAAGTGATGATTTCACATAATCTCCTGTAACCGAGGACCATGGCCCCATCACAATCTGACTTCTCTGGGGTAAATGCCAGCTCTGTTCTCATCATTATAAAACTCTCTCTGGCATAGCCACTGACCCATGCTTTCCAGGCAGTATGGGTGCAACATTTCAATATAAGAATCCACATCACTCTGTCAAAGAGAGAATTACTTTAAAATCATGAAATGAAATTGTACTGGACAAACACAGCATTGTAAAGCAACTGTACTCCAATAAATGTTTTTAAAAAAGAAATTACACTAGATATGATAGCAAGGTTATTTGATTTTTCTTAAATTAGACTGTCAACCTTTTGAAGCAATTTGTAACTTTTGACTCCAAATACTATAAACAAGAGACTCTGAACTCCTTTGGAGTTATTCTAAAAAGCTGCCTTTCCCTATGCAGCTGACTTGGGGAGAGCAGGAAGGAAAGGAATTGCCAAAAGGGAGATTGAGTGGAATTTGTGGATTTCATTTGCTTATGCACTGGGCATGTGTTAGAAATTTTAGTAAAGGTGTAAATAATGTAGCATGCTATGATATATGGCAGTCATCTAAGCATAGACAACAGTGGGCTTAAAAGATACTTTGGTGGGGAAGGTAGCATAGTGAGGCTGACTGTCAGGAGATTATGAATGCCTGAACAAATGATGCTGAAGTTTCAGAGCCATCTCCATTGCAGGTGGGATGCCAGGTTGAGAGGGGCAGATTTATAGAAGAGGCTCTGGCTCCCCTACAGTCTCCTGCATGTCTCAATTATATAGGTATTTAAGGAATACATAGCAGGTTGGTTGGTTGGTTTTTTAATCAGCAGAATTTCTTTAAAATCTCTACTTTCTATCCCCAACTTTGATTTACTATACATAAGTTCAGAGAAAATGGGGGTTTGTCATCTTAAGGAAGCCCAGATATGGTTTTAGAAAGACCCCAAGGAGGAGAGGTATAACAAGTCCTCCTCCAGGGCCCCTTGTACCCAGCTTCATCAGCGTGCACCAGCTACAGTTTTGCATCAGTTCCCTGGAGTCAAAATATTTAAGTCCTGCATGTGGTGCTCTGTCCTTCCATTATCACCAGTTAACAGAGTTGGAATTTAGCCAAAAGAGTACATGGGTTGTTGTTGTTCAATCTCAGTCATGCCCGACTCTTTGTGACCCCACGGACTGCAGCACGCTAGGCTTCCCTGTCCTTCACTATCACCCGGAGTTTGCTCAAACTCATGTGTACTGAGTCACTGATGCCATCCAGCCATCTCATCCTCTGTCGTCTCCTTCTCCTCCCACCTTCAATTTTTCCCAGCATCGGGGTCTTTTCAAATGAGTCAGTTCGTCACATCAGGTGGCCAAAGTATTGGAGTTTCAGCTTCAACATCAGTCCTTCCAATGAAAATTCAGGATGGATTTCCTTTAGGATTGACTGGTTGGATCTCCTTGCAGTCCAAGGGACTCTTAAGAGTCTTCTCCAGCACCACAGTCTGAAGACATTTTGCATGATGTACTTGTGTTGCAGAGCTGAAATGCAAGCATCATAGCTTTCACCTGATATGTCAACTTCCTCAGAGCTCAGAGAAGGGAAAGCAAAGCCCTGGGCCTGGCTGATGAACAGCTCACTGATCCTCCCTGCATCCCCACCAGGAGATCCCATCAGGCAACAGCATAGTCTTGGATGGATGTGCTAAGGGGAGAAGGGTTTAGATGATGAACACAAAGCCACAGAGCCCAGCCCTGTAGTGGTTGGAGAGCAAAGGGGCCTTACTTTCCCCTGCAAGTATGGAAACTGTACTTTCTTTTTTCTGATGTTCTAAGTGCACACTGTCAATTGAGCGGATGGCATATTTGGATTGTGTGTGTGTGTGTGGTTTGTTTTTTTCCTTTAAAAGTGCCCAATGATCAGCTATCAGGAGCAAGAAGGTATCACTTTGGTGGGGGTGGGGGGCTGGGCACACCATGCAGCTTGTAAAATCCTAGTTCCCTGATCAGGGATTGAACTCAGGCCACCACAGTGAAAGTATCAAGTCCTAACCACTGGACAGCCAGAGAACTTGCCTCAGGTCATCCAGTGTGGCCAAAGTCTGCCTCAGTATAATTTGCTATCTCTTCCCTCCTTACTAATCCCAGGAGAGAAGGTTGCCATGGGTGATAAAACACCAGAATTATTTGAAACTTCCAACTTGATTCAATAAAAGTTTCAAACTAAGAGATGGACCTGCTATTTCAGTGGCTCATGGTATGTGGATCCAGGCTCTTAGAGCTTCCAATTCTCAGCACACCCTTACCCCTTGCCATCCCTCTCTTTCTGCAGGCCAAGAAGTGCACGGTGATTGGAGGCTGTGGGTTCCTGGGTCAGCACATGGTGGAGCAGTTGCTAGCAAGAGGCTATGCTGTCAATGTATTTGATATTCGGCAAGGGTTTGACAATCCTCACGTGCAGTTTTTCCTGGGTGACCTTTGCAGCCAACAGGTAACAGACCATTTAGCCTTGCTGATTATGCCAGGCCCCTTTAAGGGAGACTACCAGACTTCCCCTGCTCAGAGGCCAGCCAAGTTGTTTACAAAAGATAAATTTTTTTTGAAAAATTGTGAAGTTATATGGAAGAATTTAACACACACACCTATTGTTACTAGTGAGAATCAGTAACTGTTACTTCTGTCACTACTACTGCACTCTACACAGATAGTTCAAAAGCAACTGTGGCCAATACATAAGTGAGTGGTGGCAGCTGCGTACCAATAAAACTGTATTGACAAAAGGTCCACAGGCTGTAGTGTGCCAACTGCTACTCCAGAGTATATATCCAAAAGTGAAATTGCTGGGCTTTGTGTTTCTTTTTATTTTAAATAATTTTTATTTGTTTGTGTGGTTAGTTATTTATGACTGTACTGAGTCTTCACTGCTGCTTGGGCTTTTCTCTAGTTTTGGTGAGTGGGAATTACTCCTCATTGTGGTGCACATGCTTCTCGTTGCACTGGCTTGTGGAACAGGGGCCCTAGGGTGCAGGCTTCAGTAGTTGCAGTTTCAGGGCTCTAGAGTGCAGGCTCAGTAGTTGAGGCCCATGGGCTTAGTTGCTCCACAGGCATGTGGAATATTCCCCCAACCAGGGACTGAACCTGTATCTCCTACATAGGCAGGTGGATTCTTTGCCATTGAGCCACCAGGTACTCCCTGGACTTTATCTTTCTGCATAATACTTGGCACAGCTGATATATTCTGTGTCAACTTAGGTATCTGTGCCCCCACCCAGAGAACATGCGCTCCATGAAGGCAGCTCCCCTTCAAACCACTCCCCCCAACTCCCATGCCATTGTTGCTATTTTCCCCTCACTCACAAATGTTAGTTTTGCTGTGGGTGGCATTCTAGGGTTACAGTCCTCCTCCCCTACCTCCTCCCCCATTGCTCAATCTGAGCATTTTATTTTTTTCTGTTGCTCTGCAAGGGTCACAGAATACACGTTCTTAGGCCAGGAATTGAACCCAGGCTCCCTGCCCTGGAAGCACACAGTCTCAACCACTAGACCAGCAGGGAATTGCCTCTTTTTACTTTTTTAATGTGAGTACTACAAACTTAAAATTCATGTCTATGCTTTGTATCATATTTCTAGTGAAATAAAGGGGTAAAGGCTACATCTAATTCTGGTTTGGTTTTTTTCCTTTGGAGCATCATGGATTAATACCCCAATAGCAATAAGCACTTGTAGTACTCAGATTTTACTTTCTATACACCATTGCCCATAAAACGAACCAGGGGTCCTTGGGAAAATATCCTATTCAGGAATCTGGGGCAGAGGTAGGTAGTACAAGGTGAGCCTGGGACATTTTTTTTAGGATGAAACTAACAAAGTACTCAAAAACTAATTTCAGTTCAGTTCAGTTTAGTCACTCAGTCGTGTCCCACTCTTTGTGACCCCATCAATCACAGCATGCCAAGCCTCCCTGTCCATCACCATCTCCCAGAGTTCACTCAAACTCATGTCCATCGAGTTGGTGATGCCATCTAGCCATCTCATACTCTGTCGTCCCCTTCTCCTCCTGCCCCCAATCGCTCCCAGCATCAGAGTCTTTTCCAATGATCCACTCTTTGCATGAGGTGGCCAAAGTAGTGGAGTTTCAGCTTTAGCATCATTTCTTCCAAAGAACACCCAGGGCTGATCTCCTTCAGAATGGACTGGTTGGATCTCCTTGCAGTCCAAGGGACTCTCAAGAGTCTTTTCCAACGCCACACTTCAAAAGCATCAATTCTTTGGTGCTCAGCTTTCTTCACAGTCCAACTCAAATCCATACATGACAACTAGATAAACCCTATAGCCTTAACTAGACGGACCTCTGATGGCAAAGTAATGTCTCTGCTTTTGAATATGCTATCTAGGTTGGTCATAACTTTTCTTCCAAGGAGTAAGTGTCTTTTAATTTCATGACTGCAGTCACCATCTGCAGTGATTTTGGAGCCCCAAAAAATAAAGTCTGACACTGTTTCCACTGTTTCCCCATCTATTTCCCATGAAGTGATGAAACCAGATGCTATGATCTTTGTTTTCTGAATGTTGAGCTTTAAGCCAACTTTTTCACTCTCCTCTTTCACTTTCATCAAGAGGCTTTTTAGCTCCTCTTCACTTTCTGCCATAAGGGTGGTGTCATCTGCATATCTGAGGTTATCGATATTTCTCCTGGCAATCTTGATTCCTGCTTGTGCTTCTTCCAGCCCAGTGTTTCTCATGATGTACTCTGCATATAAGTTAAATAAGCAGGGTGACAATATATAGCCTTGACGTACTCCTTTTCCTATTTGGAACCAGTCTGTTGTTCCATGTCCAGTTCTAACTGTTGCTTCCTGACCTGCAGATAGGTTTCTCAAGAGGCAGGTCAGGTGGTCTGGTATTCCCATCTCTTTCAGAATTTTCCACAGTTTATTGTGATCCACACAGTCAAAGGCTTTGGCATAGTCAATAAAGCAGAAATAGATGTTTTTTTGGAACTCTCTTGCTTTTTCCATGATCCAGCAGATGTTGGCAATTTGATCTCTGGTTCCTCTGCCTTTTCTAAAACCAGCTTGTATATCTGGAAGTTCACGGTTCATGTATTGCTGAAGCCTGGCTTGGGGAATTTTGAACATTACTTTACTAGTGTGTGAGATGAGTGCAATTGTGCAGTAGTTTGAGCATTCTTTGGCATTGCCTTTTTTGAGATTGGAATGAAAACTGACCTTTTCCAGTCCTGTGGCCACTGCTGAGTTTTCCAAATGTGCTGGCATATTGAACATCATCTTTCAGGATTTGAAATAGCTCAACTGGAATTCCATTATCTCCACTAGCTTTGTTCATAGTGATGCTTTCTAAGGCCCACTTGACTTCACATTCCAGGATGTCTGGCTCTAGGTGAGTGATCACACCATCATGATTATCTTGGTCATGAAGATCTTTTTTGTACAGTTCTCCTGTGTATTCTTGCCACCTCTTCTTAATATCTTCTGCTTCTGTTAGATCCATAGCATTTCTGTCCTTTATCGAGCCCATCTTTGCATGAAATGTTCCCTTGGTATCTCTAATTTTCTTGAAGAGATCTCTAGTCTTTCCCAATCTGTTGTTTTCCTCTATTTCTTTGCATTGATCGCTGAAAAAGGCTTTCTTATCTCTTCTTGCTATTCTTTGGAACTCTGCATTCAGATGCTTATATCTTTCCTTTTCTCCTTTGCTTTTCACTTCTCTTCTTTTCACAGCTATTTGTAAGGCCTCTCCAGACAGCTATTTTGCTTTCTTGCATTTATATTCCATGAGGATGGTCTTGATCTCTGTCTCCTGTACAATGTCACGAACCTCAAGAGGTCCATAGTTCATCAGGCACTCTATCTATCAGATCTAGTCCCTTAAATCTATTTCTCACTTCCACTGTATAATCATAAGGGAGTTGATTTAGGTCATACCTGAATGGTCTATTGGTTTTCCCTACTTTCTTCAATTTAAGTCTGAATTTGGCAATAAGGAGCTCATAATCTGAGCCAGTCAGCTCCCTGTCTTGTTTTTGCTGACTGTATAGAGCTTCTCCATCTTGGGCTGCAAAGAATATAATCAATCTGATTTTGGTGTTGACCATCTGTTGATGTCCATGTATAGAGTCTTCTCTTGTGTTGTTGGAAGAGGGTGTTTGCTATGACCAGTGCATTCTCTTGGCAAAATTCTATTAGCGTTTGCCCTGCTTCATTCTGTATTCCAAGGCCAAATTTGCCTGTTACTTCAGGTGTTTCTTGACTTCCTACTTTTGCATTCCAGTCCCCTATAATGAAAGGGACATCTTTTTTTGGGTGTTAGTTCTAAAAGGTCTTATAGATCTTCATAGAACTGGTCAACTTCAGCTTCTTCAGCATTACTGGTTGGGGCATAGACTTGGATTACTGTGATATTGATTCTTTGCCTTGGAAATGAACAGAGATCATTTTGTCATTTTTTTAGATTGCATCCAAGTACTGCATTTCGGACTCTTTTGCTGACTATGATGGCTATTCCATTTCTTCCGAGGGATTCCTGCCTGCAGTAATAGATATAATGGTCATCTGAGTTAAATTCACCCATTCCAGTCCATTTTAGTTCGCTGATTCCTAGAAGGTCTACGTTCACTCTTGCCATCTCCTCTTTGACCACTTCCAATTTGCCTTGATTCATGGACCTAACATTCCAGGTTCCTATGCAATATTGCTATTTACAGCATCGGACCTTGCTTCTATCACCAGTTACATCCACAGCTGGGTATTGTTTTTGCTTTGGCTCCATCCCTTCATTCTTTCTGGAGTTATTTCTCCACTGATCTCCAGTAGCATATTGGGCACCTACTGACCTGGGGAGTTCCTCTTTCAGTATCCTGTCATTTTGCCTTTTCATACTGTTCATGGGGTTCTCCAGGCAAGAACACTGAAATGGTTTGCCATTCCCTTCTCCAGTGGCCCACATTCTGTCAGACCTCTCCACCATGACCCACCCGTCTTGGGTGGCCCCACAAGGCATGGCTTAGTTTCATTGAGTTAGACAAGGCTATGGTCCTAGTGTGATTAGATTGACTAGTTTTCTGTGATGATGTTTTCAGTGTGTCTGCCCTCTGAAGCCCTCTCACAACACCTACCATCTTACTTGGGTTTCTCTTACCTTAGACATGGGGTATCTCTTCATGGCTGCTCCAGCAAAGCACAGCCACTGTTCCTTACCTTGGACGAGGGGTATCTCCTCACCACCGCCCCTCCTGACCTTGAATGTGGAGTAGCTCCTCTAGGCCCACCTGCGCCCGCGTAGCCACTGCTCCTTGGCTGTGGCATTGCTCCTCTCGGCTGCCACCCCTGACCTTGGGCGTGGGGTAGCTCCTTCTGGCCAATGGAGGTGGTGAGAGCCCTTCAAAGAGGGGTTTTCACTAAGTGCTGGGCAAAGTCCTGAGATTCCACTCCACAGGAGAGATGTTGGGTTACTTCTGACAGAGTTGATAAGGACTTCTGCTCACCACACGAAAGACCAGTACATTGGGAGGCAAGTTCCTGGGGCAGGAATAATGGCTTTAATCCGAAAGCCATCAGCCTGAGAGGTCAGAGGACTAATGCCTCATAAAACCAGCTTTCCTCAGTCCTTTTATACAGAGGATGAGGAAGGGGCAGGCAACCACTGTGATGCTGACCAACCATTGACCGAGCCAATGAACATGTTAAAAGGTCACAGGAACCAATTTGAAGAGCCTCTGCTGGCCAAATTTAGGACATTTTGAGCCTCACAAAAGATAACAGTAGTGGATTGTAATGAATTGAACAAGAATCTCTGCATTCATAGAATTACTGAAAAAAGATACAGAGGAATGCCAACTAAAGAAGAAGTAAAAATGAAAGCTAAAATTAAAAGTTCACCATTTTTGTTTAGTCACTAAGCTATGTCCAACTCTTCTGCAACCCCAAGAACTGTAGCCTGCTGTAGAGGTCTTCATAGAACAGTTCAAATTCAGCATTACTAGTCGGGGCATAGACTTGGATTACTGTGATATTGAATGGTTTGCCTTGGAAACGAACAGTAGTCATGGACACATGAGAGAGTTGGACTATAAAGAAAACTGAGCACCGAAGAATTGATGCTTTTGAACTGTGGTGTTGGAGAAGACTCTTGAGAGTCCCTAGGACTGCAAGGAGATCCAACCAGTCCATCCTAAAGGAGATCAGTCCTGGGTGTTCATTGGAAGGACTGATGTTGAAGCTGAACGTCCAGTACTTTGGCCACCTGATGCAAAGAGCTGACTCCTTTGAAAAGACCCTGATGCTGGGCAAGATTGAGGCCAGGAGGAGAAGGGGACGACAGAGGATGAGATGGTTGGATGGCATCACCGACTCAATGGACATGAGTTTGAGTAAAATCCTGGAGTTGGTGATGGACAGGGAGGCCTGGTGTGCTGCGGTTCATGGGGTCGCAAGGTGTCGGACACAACTGAGCGACTGAACTGAACTGAACTAAAACTATGGTGGAGGTAATGAAGATAATGGCGACCTCCTTCAAAAGGTCCCATGCAAGCACTGCTACACTCAGTGCCCCCAAACCTGCAGCAGGCCACTGCTGATCCTCGCTTCCACCAGAGACTCCTGGACACTCACAGGAACGTCTGGGCCAGTCTCTTGTGGGGTCACTGCTCCTTTCTCCTGGGTCCTGGTGCACAAGGTTCTGTTTGTGCCCTCCCAGAGTCAGTTTCCCCAGTCCTGTGTAAGTTCTGGCAGCTCTGTGATGGGTTAATGGCGACCTCCTCCAAGAGGGCTTCTGCCATACCCAGGTCTGCTGCACCCAGAGACACCTGTTCTGTGGCAGCCCACTGCTGACCCGTACCTCCACAGGAGACGTTCAAACCAGTTCTGTCTCAGTCTCTGCGGGGTCTCTGGGTCCTGGTCTGCACAAGGTTTGTTTGAGCCCTCTGAGTATCTCTGGCAGGTATGGTGTTTGATTCTAAATGCAGTTTTTCCCCTCCTACCGTTTTGCTAGGGCTTCTCCTTTGCCCTTGGACGTGGGGTATCTCCTCACAGCTGCTCCACCACCATGCAGCTGCCACTCCAGCACCTTTTTGCAATGCTTGACTCTATTTGCCACTTTGCAAAAGAAATTCTTATTCTTCAGTACAGTTCAGTTCAGTCGCTCAGTCATGTCTGACTCTTTGCGACCCCATGGACTGCAGCATGCCAGGCCTCCTTGTCCATCACCAACTCCTGGAGTTTACTCAAACTCATGCCCATTGTTGCCTGAAAAATCCCATGGACGGAGGAGCCTGGTAGGCTGCAGTCCATGGGGTTGCAAAGAGTCGGACACGACTGAGTGACTTCACTTTCACTTTTCACTTTCATGCATTGGAGAAGGAAATGGCAACCCACTCCAGTGTTCTTGCCTGGAGAATCCCAGGGATGGTGGAGCCTGGTGGGCTGCCGTCTATGGGGTCGCACAGAGTCAGACACGACTGAAGCGACTTAGCAGCAGCAGCAGCATGTCCACTGATGGGTGATGCCATCCAACCATCTCATCCTCTGTCATCCCCTTTTCCTCCTGCCTTCAGTCTTACCCAGCATCAAGGTCTTTTCAAATGAGTCAGGTCTTTGCATCAGGTGGCCAAAGTATTGGAGTTTCAGCTTCAGCATCAGTCCTTCCAATGAATGTTCAGGACTGATTTCCTTTAGGATGGACTGGTTGGATCTCCTTGCTATCCAAGTGACTCTCAAGAGTCTTCTCCAACACCACAGTTCAAAAGCATCAATTCTTTGGTGCTCAGCTTACTTTGTACTCCACCTCTCACATCCGTCCATGACTACTGCTGATCAGATTGTCCCATCTTTCTTTTGTCAGTGGGCATGTCTTCAAGTTGGCTCTGGAGTCCTTTTCATTCTTGTCTGTTTCCAGCCCCAGATCTGCAATCAACCATTTCTCTCAGGAGCTCTGCTTCCCTGTAGCAGTCCATCTCCAGTTATTCTTTGTTGTATGTCTTGTTTCACAGAAAGGATTACTCCTGTGTATAGGATATTTACACTGTCTGTTGAAGTATGGGACCTTCATAAGATGCATAATCTGTATCTATGGGCTCATCTTCCCCAAGAGTTTTAACTCCAGGTGCCCTGGATTTTCCCACCCACCTGGCACCCACCATCCACCACCCATGAGGCACAAAGGCACAGATGTTGACTTTTTCTGGATCCCACAGGCTTCTCATGCCCCAAGCCAATTTTTATTGGGGCAATCGTAGTGGGGAGGGAGGTGGTTAAAGGGACAGTATGGTTTCTACATCATATACTTCTGTGTCTTTGAATCTTTTACAGTGAGAATGTATTTCTGTGTTGATTGGAGATTTATAAAAGGGCAAGACACCTTCATGCCCCAGATTGGACACTGGGAATGTAAGGAGGCTGTTTACTTGTATAAAGCAGGAGTGATTTTTTTTTTGTCTTTATTTGCTTTCCAGGACCTGTACCCAGCTCTGAAAGGTGTAAGCATAGTTTTCCACTGCGCATCGCCCCCACCATCCAGTAACAACAGGGAACTCTTTTATAGAGTGAATTACATTGGCACCAAGAATGTCATTGAAACTTGCAAAGAGGCTGGGGTTCAGGTAAGGGGAAAGCTGGAATGAGTGCTGTCAAGAACGTGTGATGGCTCTTCCCAAGTGCATGGGGGCCAGGGCTTTTGTTCACTTCCTGGGCTAACCAAGCCTGCTTCATAAAGTGTTGCAAAGAGCTTAAAATTTCGACCTGGGAACTGCTGAGCAAACCATATGAAGACCCTAAGCCTTATTAGTCTTTGGTTAAAGGGTGACAAAATTTAGAAATTGCTGTGTTTTTTGTTATGCTTTAAAAAACATGTTTTTAATATAAATAATATATATAAAACAAAATTTACCATTTTAACCATTTTTAAGTGTACAGTTCAGTGGCATTAAGCACATTCACACTGCTGTCAACCACCACCATCATCCATTTCCAGAACCTTTTCGTCTTCCTAAGGAGGCTGAAACCTGTACCAATTAAGTACTAACTCCCCCTCTCCCTGCTCCTGGCACCCATCATCCTGCTGTCTGTCTCTATGAATTTGACTCCTCTAAGGACCCCACACAAGTGCAATCATACAACACGTGCCCTTTTGTGTCTGACTTACTTTACTTGGCGTAACACCTTCCAGGTTCATCCCTGCTGTAATGGGATCAAAATTTCGTTCTTTTTTAAGCCTGAATAACAGCCTATTGGAGGGCAATGCTGCATCTTGTTTCTTCATTCATCCCTTGGTAGATTCCTGGGCTGTTTTGACTATTGTGAATCATGCTGCTGTGAACATGGGTATGCAAGTAATCTGCCCCACTTTCTGCTTTCACTTCTTTGGGGTAAATATCCAGGAGTGAAATTCCTGGATCATATAGTAATTCTGTGTTTAAGCTTTTTTTTAAAATTAGTTTTTATTTTAATTGGAGGATAGTTATTTTACAATAGTGTGATGGTTTTTGCCATACATCGACATGAATCAGCCACTGGTGCACATGTGTCTCCCATCCTGAACCCCCCTCCCACCTCCGTCCCCACTTCATCCCTCTGAGTTGTCCCAGAGCAGCAGCTTTGAGTGCCCTGCTTCATGCATCGAACTTTATTGGTCATATGTTACTTATGGTAATATACATGTTTCAATGCTATTCTCTCAAATCATCCCCCTCGCCTTTTCCCACAGAGTCCAAAAGTCTGTTCTTTACATCTGTGTCTCTTTTGCTGCCTTGCATACAGGATCATCGTTACTGTCTTAAGGAACTGTCATATATTTTTCCAGACGTTGCCTGTTCTTATTGTGCCAACTAATGACACCAGAAGCTGGTCAACAGCTTTCTTCTCTTGTTCGCAAGGCATCTGTGGCATATGTCACTGTCACTGCCCCAAGCATCAGGGGCTTGGCTGATAGGGGCGCTGTTTTGCTAGTGGTTGGTACCCCATTGTGATGATCCAGAGAACCAGGGTTTATAACAATGCAGCAAGCTACATTATGGTGGAAATTGTACCTTCTCTGGTCTGAGTTACTAGCAGAGAGGCATCACTTAGTTCTCCAAATCTGGTTCCTCACCTATTAAGCAACATTAGTAGCCCCTGGTTACTTGTAGAGGAGCAAATCAAATGATAGTTGTGAATCTCACTCCTTACTACTTTCTGCTGTGCCTGTATTAACTGGAGCTCTGTGAATTACACTCTGCTGTTTTTCATTCGACCATCCTGGGCATGCAGAAAAGATCTGAGAATAACATAGCGCCCATACACTCATCACAACATTGAGGCGACAGTATTACTAGTGATGCTGCAGTCCCGCCCTTACCCATCCTCAGTGTCACTGCTGTCCTTCTGCATGCTATGTGGCACAGCCAAAACAGAAATTCTAAAACTCGGTAAAAATAATATACTGAATATATCTTCCTGCAACTTGCTTTTTTTCCCCCTCAACATTATGTTGTTGTTGTTGTTTTTACCACAAATTAGATCTTTTATATGTCACCATTAAAAATCTGCATTTTAAACAGATTCTTGAACTGGTGGCTCATATCCATCAGTTTATTCAACTTTAGCACCTGTCTTGTCCCCAGTAGCTTTTCCAGAACTACTACCTTTACCATGTATCTCCATGAATTTTCCCAATTCAAATTTGGGCTTCTTCAGCATTTTTACTTTTCTAACAAAGACATCATGGAGCGGAAAAATAGATTGACAAGCCTTTTCTATGTCTTTTCCAGTGCTATCTGGAATCAACTTATTGACCACCTCTTTCAGGTCATTTGTTTGCACCTCTCAGGTCATGATTGCTATCATCTTCTTGCAGATGGAGTAATAGAAAACAGATGGGGGGCAGCTAGTGCTCAGGCCATGCAGGGAAACTCAGGCCAATTCAGTGTTAAGCTTTGCTTCCATATGTACTGTCCATGAAAGGAAACCTCAGTGGGTGCAGTCCACTACCAACACCTGGGAGAGTCACTCACAGCTGCCCAGCTAAGGTAAGCACCCTGCTGGTGCTGGGCTTAAGAGGTCTTCTGAATCTGATTGTTGCGTTTTTTAGTAGAACCCACACAGAACAGACGAAGCAAGTAACCATCAGTAGTCTTGACATCAACGTGAGCTTCAGTCATGGTCTGCCATTTTTTGACCATGGAGCACGTTTTGTCACAGGTAAGATCCATAGCATGGAAATTAGGCAGTTTTTGCCCTTAACATCCTCAGTAATTAGCTTGAATTTTTTAAATGCTACTTTGTCATTCTGCAGATCAGCAAGACTCACTTCAAAAACATGACCTTTGAGGCCATCAGATGCTATTTGGTTCCTTGAGTCCTCGTGACCAGTGTTTTCACAATATTCCTTATATTGAACATAGCTGGTGTTTTCACATCACACCAGTCTTTTTTAGAAAATGGGTCAACCACTTTCTTCTTGATTCCTTTTTTGCTTTCTTTCATAAAGCACTTGTTCTTGCCACAGCATTATATTTTTGAGATTTCTTTGTCTTGAAATACAGTACAGTCTGGTATAGTCACTGAAGTGGCAGGACAGCTCAGTGGGTAGCAGTGTAGGAAGTTGGGATTTTATGTGGTGTTTAGGGAATCTCTCTCAACAGAGATGAAACGATCATTGACTGCTTTTCTTCTCAAAGGCTTAAAGTGTTACTTCCCACTAGGAATTTCTGTCTGTATATGTTCTGAGGTAAGCAGAGGATGTTTGGGTGCTCAGCAGCATGTACTGTACCATTGTCCCTTCCCTGATGGTTAGAGCCCTATGCAGCTTGTCTCTGCGGGCCTGTTCCCGGCTCTCGTGCTTCGTGGCCCTGTCTGTGCCCAGGCCCCTGTGCCCTGCCCTAGGATGAACCTCAGTATCTAGTGTAGGACAAGTCACTCCCCAACTCTGTTCTGCTTGACTGTTCCTAGCCCTTTGCTCATTCATAGACATTTTAGAACCAGCTTGTCAAGCTCTTGATAAAGCCTATTGGAAATATTAGTGTAATTGCATCAAACCTAAAACTAATTTGGGAGAGAATGGACATCTTTTCCAATATGGAGTCTTGCTATGTATTTCTCTCTCTATTTAATGCCTTTTAGTAGACCTTTTACTTTACTTCATAAAGGTTCTGTACATCTTTTGTTAAATTTATTCCATATACCTCACTCCTGGTGATTGAAATATCTTTCATTTTCCACTGCTACTGCATAAAAACAGTTAATTTTTATGTATCAATTTTGTACTCTGCAATTTGCTGAAGTCTAACATTTTCTGTATGTTTGTAGTGTTTTGTATATAGACATTTCCAACACTTGCAAATAGTGATAGTTTTGTTTCTTCTTTTCAAATCATTATATTTAATAGTTTGTTGTTTGCCTTATCCTACCATACTGGCTAGGACTTGCAGGACCATGTTGAAGAGAAGTGATAGAGATGTGATTTGCGCTAATGTTGTTCAATTTAGGATGGCCTGCTCTTAACCAGATAGCTGAAAGCTGGGGACCCTCATAAGTAAAGCACCTTCCTGTCAAACAGCATTTCACCATGCCTGTGCATGTATACTGATGTGCCAAAGTTGGGAGCAGAAGTGTCTTCTGTCCCTCAGTTGTGATAAGATGAGGGAAAATGTAAAATCTACTGTTTTAGAATGTCATACCATAATGTGTCTCAAATCCTCATACCTGCAAAAGATAGTGATCTTTGCATTGTTTTAAGGCCTGAAAAGGGAAGGCATCATAGTAAAGAAAGTGAATATGTGCCGTTTGATTTCCTTTCCTACATGACCTTCATGGTGTTTATATAGTGATCATTCCTGACTCATTTTTTTACATCTAATTTTCTCCTCTGCTAGAAACTCATTTTAACCAGCAGTGCCAGTGTCACCTTTGAGGGTGTTGACATCAAGAATGGAACTGAAGACCTCCCTTATGCCATGAAACCCATTGACTACTACACGGAGACAAAGATCTTACAAGAGAGAGTACGTACCTGACAATTGGTTGAGTCAGTGACAAAAGAGTTCCATGAACATCTGCAGGATTTAGATTCTTAAGAAGAATGTTTATGAACATAGAATGTTAGTATTCTGAAGCCTAACTACATAACTTGTGAAATAAAATTTGTGGATGAAATTCAGTTCTAAAGATGATAACAGAAAAAACAGTAACAGAATATGCTAATGTGGCCAGACGCTACTCTGTGTGTTTTACGGGGAATTGCTTCATTTAAGCTTCATGATGACCTCTTAAGGCAGGTACTGTGATCTTCACCAGGTTACAGAGGACAGTTGAGGACAGCTGATACACAGAGATTCAGAAGCTTCCTGAGGCCATGCAGCTCTAGAGCCTGCACTCAACCTCTTCTCCAGAAATCAGACTTTACGATAATCCAAAGTGGCAGGCAAAATTCAGCCAAACACTCAAGTGTGTTTTCATTTGAATACACCTTCCTAGTACTCTTGCACCCCCTCCTCTTTAAAAAAAAGCAAACAATGGAAGGATCTTGCTTTATTTTAAGAGAAAGTGGTTTTCCACTTGGCAAGTCAGCTTCACTAAGGAGCTCCTGATTTTAGCAGTGGTCTGGGCCACATAACGGGGACTCTTGACATTCACCAGCTCCAGGACTAATGTCCAGGAGAATTTTACCGGGTAGACACCCTACACTGCGGACCATGGGTGTCATCAGCCATGGGCAGCTTACCTTAGCTGGGCAGCTGTGAGTGACTCTCCCAGGTGTTGGAAGTGGACCGCACCCACTGAGGTTTCCTTTCATAGCCAGTACATATGGAAGCAAAGCTTAACACTGAATTGGCCTGAGTTTCCCTGCATGGTCTGAGCACCAGCTGCCCCCACCCCCCACCCCCCCGCCCCGTCTATTTACTATTACTCCAGTTTGGAACATCCCAGAAGAGCTCATCTGCTGGGAAACCCAAGGGCCTTTCAGTGCAGAGGTGGAGGCCTTGCCATTTGCAAGCTCCAGTCCTTGGTCTGTCCCCTTGCTCCTTGGAGCACAGAGAGCCTCCCAGAGGCATTTAGAGGTTTACCTTATTTCCAGCAGAGTACCCAACGAGTCAACACAAGTGAGACCCCTTTGGGTAACTCCGATCATTGTGAACAGTCGGCAAGTAATTTGAACTTGCTCGGACTGAAACATGAGCAAGGATTTTGCCACCATAGAGTAGAAACCCTCAGTGAGGCGGTAGAATGAGTTGACATGGGCCATCTCATTTCATCACGATCTCCATTTTTAGCAACAACCTAACAGATCTTTGGGAACTTTTGTTCCTTTTGAGACAAACCCTGTTTCTCTGTACTTTAAGGCCAATCCTTTCTATTGGATCTTACTGGCTTTGACACAGCTCTCTGTCCTGTGTCTTCAGATGTGGGTGTTGGGGTAGAGAAAGGGACAGAGAAATAGTCTAGAATTCTTCAGTGTCTGCAACCCACAGACTCCCTTTGCTTGCTTTCAGGCAGTCCTGGGTGCCCATGATCCTGAGAAGAATTTCCTGACCACAGCCATCCGCCCTCATGGCATTTTTGGCCCAAGGGACCCCCAGTTGGTCCCCATTCTCATCGAGGCAGCCAAGAAAGGCAAGATGAAGTTCATGATTGGGTAAGTTGGCCCCATGCCACTCTCCATGGCCCCAGCCCCTGAAACAAGGGTCAGTCACCATCGGCCCTTTTCTCCTGTGGCCTTGTCTTCTGCCTGTTGTCCGTTTCCTGTGGCTGCCACAAGAAATGAGGTGGAGGATAACAAAAATGGATTCACTCTCTGTGCTGGAGGCCAGGACTCCAAAATCCAGGTGTTGGTGGGGTTGGCTCCCTGTGGAGGCTCTGAGGGGGTCTGTTCCAGGCCTTGCTTCCAGCCTCACATGGCTGCCAGCAACCCTTGGCTCATAGACATGTCACTTCAATCTCAACCTCCATCTTCACATGGCATGGTTTTCTCTGCATGTCTTTTCCAAAAGATCCCTCCTCTTATAAGGACACCAGTCATTAGGTTTAAGGCCCACCCTACTCTAGCACAACCTCGTCTTAACTAATTATATATTCAAAGACCTCATCTCCAGATAAGGTCATAGTCACAGGTTCCAGGGAGACATGGATTTCTGCCCCGAGAACCCTCTCAGGCAGGCTGGAAAAATACTTGTGTCTGTGTTGGGAAATTCAGGAAACTGGCTCAGAGGGGAAACAATTGTCCCAGGGTCAAGGGCTAGGCCCTCCACTTTCCTTGCATCTAGGAAGGCAAGGGGAGGTGTTAACATTCCTCCTCTGGGCCTCTGCAGGTGATGAGAGTGGTCTGTGTCCCAAGTACATCTTTCCTTCCCTCCTTCCTTCTATTCATCCATCCATCCATCCATCCATCCATCCATCCTTCCTTCCTTCCTTCATTCTCTTTTCTTCCTTTCTTTCCCCCCTTATTCCTGTGTTTTGCCACCTTGCCTCCCTGCCTCTTGCTCAGCCACCCTGCCACAGGACTAGAAAGAGATAGTAGAGAACTCTTGAGGCCAGAGCAATGCATTAGCCCACAGTGCCCTGGAGGGAGTTGAGAGCTGCTGTCCAAACTGGAGCCCAGAGAAGACACCACTAGCATAGGCCATGCCAGGATGGGGCAGGCAGGGCTAGGGGCTTTCAGATTCGTGGGTTGGCCCCTAAATATCCCTCTGGCCCTGAAGGCCCAGGAGCCCTGGCCTCCAGCACATCTTCATGGATGCCCAGGTGTACCTGGGCTGGCATTGCTAAGGTGGGTCGCAGCCCTGGGTCCACACCTAGGGGCTCTGCCAGGTGTGCAGCTGAGTGCTCCAGGCACAGGGGACTCCTTCCTTGTGCACCTGCAGGAACGGGAAGAACTTGGTAGACTTTACCTTTGTGGAGAACGTGGTCCACGGACACATCCTGGCTGCAGAGCACCTCTCCCGGGACACCGCCTTGGGTGGGAAGGTAATTCACCTGCTTCCACCTGCTCAACAGTGGTTGGCCCTCCTGCTCCTGTGTGTCCCTGTGATGCCATCTGCTGGCACACTGCTTCTCTGACCCTGCTTTCTGGCAGACCTACCTTAGGATCCCACTGGGCCATGGTCAAGCCCTCTGACAAGGGACGGTCAGCTCTTACACAGAGATGGAAGAGCACACTCCTTGGTCCCCTTTCCTTGTTTCTCACTCCCACTTTTGGAATCCTCTCCCCATTGGGGTCTCATTTTTCTCTCCTGGATTTCGGCCCTTTTCTGACTCAGAACTATCAACATGGCGGGGGGAGAGAGCACATTTGAGATAGGTCATACGACCCATTCATAGCATCTGAAGATAAGATCCTTTACCATGATTAACACAATTATTAAAACAACCAGCATACCTTCCCAAGTACAGTCTAAGCTTCACTTGAAATCCTAGCCCACAGCTAAACTTTCATTACCTTCCCCACTACGCTGGAAAGTTGCCTGTAGCTGCAAACCCAAAAGGCCTGTCACTCACTGGCTGACATTTGCAGACTTGAGGACCATGAGAAATGCTGCACTCTGTGTGGGCTTAATCTCCACCTTACTTTTAAGCTTCCCTGCGAAGGAACTGGGGTGGGCAGGCAGGGAGCGGCCTCTGGCTTCTCAAAATATTGGTCTTGGCTGAGCCAGCAGGCTGCGGCTGAGCTCCAAGCATGGCCCGCTACCCACACTGCTGGGAAGCAGTTCCTAATTTCTGGTTCTCTCTGCAGGCTTTTCACATCACCAACGACGAACCCATCCCCTTCTGGACTTTCCTGTCCCGAATCCTGACAGGCCTCAATTATGAGGCCCCCACATACCACATCCCCTACTGGCTGGCCTACTATCTAGCCCTCCTTGTGTCCCTCCTGGCGATGGTGATCAGTCCTGTCATCCAGCTTCAGCCCACTTTCACACCCATGCGGGTCGCACTGGCTGGCACGTTCCACTACTACAGCTGCGAGAAAGCCAAAAAACTCATGGGCTACCGGCCGCTGGTCTCCATGGATGATGCTGTGGACAAGACCGTGCAGAGCTTTCATCACCTGCGCAAGGTCATGTGAGGTGCCCCCAGTCCTGGCCCTTCGATGCATTCCCTAGCTGATAACTCTCTCCCCTGGAGACCAATAAACTAACCTCCTTCCAGTGATTGTCTTCTTAGCTTAGGTCTCCCCCAGCCAGTATGATGACAGCACATCCACCCTTCCATGACCAAGAGGACAGTTAAATTAGCAGACACATCTTCTTCGTGGGACCGGATATCGATTTCTTAAAACAGGGTAGCAGCTTCCTATTCGAAGTGTTTTGTGTTCTCTCTGCCCCTGGGTTCCTTAATCATTCCAGTGTCCCCTGCGCACAACCAAAGAAGCTGTAGGGAAGAAACGGCCATTTGCTGATTGAGGAGGGTGTCCTAGATTTATTTCCATGCGGACTGTTCAAGGAGCCACAGATGACAAATACCCTAGAGAAAAGCAGAAGTTATGTGAGGCATCAAATGTACATTTCAAATAGACACAGAGTTGAGAGAAAAAGCTTAGAAAGCTTGAACAATTATAAACCCCCAATCCCCATGGGGGAAAGACTGCTGGTTGTTCACCTCCTTGCATGCTCCCGAGTTCTCTCTCAGGTACAGCTGCTGTGCCTGCTTGCGTTATTTTTCATAAAGCATTCTTTCGTGTACGCCTTTCTTATCATCCACAGAGCCCTCTTGTCCTTTTAATGGCAGGGTGGAACACAGGGCAGGTGGACAGGAAGCCATGGGAAAGGTCAGAGAGAAGAGCCTCTCCTTTATCTGCTTGGAGATGATACAGAAAGGGCTATTTCCTCACAGCTCATGCTCACAGAACCCTTTAGGACAGTTCCCAAAAATCAGCACGTATAGTGAATCAGCGTTCTTTATTTTCTGTTGTTCTTACAGAACCCGGTTTCTTCTTAGACTCATTGAAATGTAATCTTAAAGATGTCTGTTTTGTTTTGTTTTGTTTTTTTCCTCTACCTCTGTCCAAGGGTGGGGAGGCACTTGGGGAGATAGGAATAAACTGAAGGTATTGTACATGCCGTGCAGTGTGTGATACAAACTTCATCCAAACCTAGGGGGAAACTGAACTGCTAGGGTGAGGGAACACAGACAGAAATAAGACAGATCTTTGGCCTAAGGCACTTAGAATAGAGGAGTTAAGATACATTCAGAAGGTCCTGTAATACAAGGCAGGAAATAAGACCAGGTGGTGTAAGTTCCGAGGAGGGATACATGGCTTCCAGCCAAGACCGTGTAGGTTAAAGAGTCACTGGGTACAGGCCCCTAGATGGTGTTTCAAGGTAAAAGGTCGGGTTCACGGGCATTGGTTTGTCATAGTTTCATTAGCAGTGTGTTGTGTCCTGTGACTTGGAGGAACATGGAGCGGTAGGAGTTTGAAAGTGAAAGTTGCTCAGTCGTGTCTGACTCTTTGCAACCCCATGGACTATATACAGTCCATGGAATTCTCCAGGCCAGAATACTGAAGTGGGTAGCCTTTCCCTTCTCCAGGGGATCTTCCCAACCCAGGGATCGAACCCAGGTCTAATGCATTGCAGGAAGATTCTTTACCAGCTGAGCCACCAGGGAAGCCCAAGAATACTGGAATGGGAAGCCTATCCTTTCTCCAGCGGATCTTCCCGACTCAGGAATCAAAATGGGGTCCCCTGCATTGTAGGCAGATTCTTTACCAACTGAGC
Organism: Oryx dammah; assembly: GCF_014754425.2. Lineage (NCBI taxonomy): Eukaryota > Metazoa > Chordata > Mammalia > Artiodactyla > Bovidae > Oryx > Oryx dammah. The sequence goes on from NW_024070207.1 coordinate 55,623,677, forward strand.
TGTCAGGGAAGCCCTAGTAGAAGTTTGGTCAAGCTAAAGAGGTTGGGTAAACTTTATCTTATCAGCCTGGGAAATCATTGACAGTTCAAGCAATGGGGCAAAAAGCCACCAACATTCTAGCCACCCTAAAAAGCCTAGGAGCCCAGATAGGAAGTAACACTTCAAGCAGTGATGCAGCCATCCATGGAACTAGAAATGGAGTCTTGGTGGAAGGCCCTGAAAAGGAGTCAGCTTGCTGTAGGATTCCTCTGCTGGGTGAGAAGGAGGAGAAGGCCAGGGCACAGAATGGAAGACTCCACTTTTGGAGCCACTGGAAGGAAGGTCTCAGGCCGGGAAGACTGAAGGTGGTGGACCTCACTGAGGAGCACCGAGGACCAAAATGCTCTGGGCCCCCACCTGTTTGGGGAAAGTGTGACCAGCAGGGAACCACGGGCTCCACACACCCCTGGGGACTTGTCAGAAAGTGGGGGCTCACCAAAGTACTGATTCTGTTTCACAAGCCCCGCCTTTGGTTCTGAACCACTGAAGTGGTCTCCCAGCAGGTCAGTGAGTCCAGCTAGAACCTCACCTCAGCCCCTGTAAGGCTGAACATGCCCACCTCACCATCCTGTTTTCTTTCCTGCCACCATAGCCTTGGAGCACACATCCCTAAAATGACCCCTGGGTAACTGACCCAGTCTGTGCCTCTCCCCTGTGGCACCTGTCTGCAGAATCAGACCTGAGGGAAGGCCCTTGTTTCCAAGCTTGGGAACAGCTACAGACCCAGTGCCACATGTCCATTGGAGAGCTCTCTCATTTCAGGCCCTATCCCCTCCCCAGCCAGGCTGACCTAGTTCTGCCCCTGGCCCATCTATACCTGGGTCAGATATACTGGGACGGCTGAGCTGATCTGTCTGCCTGCTTTGGTCCAGACTCTACACCCATCCAGGTGTCCTTCCCTAAAACAGATCTACACCCTGTCTGTCTTCTGCTAAAACACTTTAGTGGGGCCCAGTTTTCTCCTGAATCCATTCTGCAACCTATCCATAACAGCCTATGCCCAGCCCACCTTGCCAGCTTCTCCCCCTGGCTTGACACCTGCATGCTGCAGCCAATCTTCTCTGCCCCTGTCATGCATGCTACCCTGATTCTCCTGACTGGAAATCGTCTTTCCTCTGGTCTCCCCACCCAAGCCGAGAGCTCCTTGCAGGCAGAACCAACTAGTGTCCCCACAGTGGAGAGCGGAGCTCAGGAAACAGGTCACCACCTGCCTGGCCTGGCATCCTAGAATGACAGCTGCAGCAAAGGAAGCAGCCAGCGGGCCTAGTTGGAGCAGAGGTTCCAGGCCTGGCATTCTTGTGTGGATTCGGGAGGTCTTGTGAACCCCATAAATTGGACGCAGCCTTTTGGGCATCTGTGAGTGTGTGTCTTTTGGCAGGTGAGGCACGTAGCCATCATCAGCTTTTGAAACATGACTGTGACCCAACACAGAATTCGAGCCAGTGGGGATGGGGGCCAACAGCTGTAGAGAAGCCTGATTTGGATGGAGGGTCCAAAGTGGACAAGCCAAGGGGGCAGAGGCCAGAGTGTGTGCCTGGGACAGGGGCTGCCTATGGCCAGCTCCACCATCTGTAGGGTCCCTGACTCCAAACTGGGGAAGGACTGGAACCAAGGCAGAGGCTGGCTCGGCAGACAGTGCAGGAATGGTTCAGGCCTTTGGCCACAACCCTCCAAACTATGGTGTGCATTTCTACCTGCTGACAGGAGCTCTCGGCCTCTTCTCTGCTTGCTGGGTGAGACAGCCTGGTGTTAGAAGCTGTCCCTTCTACTGAACTGAAATGCCTCTCTCTGTGACCTCCCCCACCTTCTGTCCCTCCACCAACTCTAGAAAGTAGGCTTGCAGCTCCCTGTGCTCCTGAGCACCACTCCCCTGCACAACTGGGCCTGCAGCCTCTGCTTTCAACCCTCACCTCCAACATCATTTTCTTCCCCATGAAGATGTCTCTCTTCTGGCTTCCCACAGAGCCTGCCCTACATGCCATCAAAGCCCTTCCTCAATCATACAGTACTCATGGCCTTAGCTGCCCATTCTCTTCTGAGCCAGGGGCCAGGGGCTTTTGATGCATTTCTCTGTCCCTGAAGTCCGGGTGGTGCTTACTTCTGAGAAAAGTGAAAGCCACTCAGTAGAGTCCAACTCTTTGTATAGTCCATGGAATACTCCAGGCAAGAATACTGGAGTGGGTAGCCTATCCCTTCTCCAGGGAATCTTCCTGACCCAGGCATCAAACTGGGGTCTCCTGCACTGCAGGCAGATACTTTACCAACTGAGCTATGAGCGAACCATAGCTGAGAAGGTGATCAGTAATGGTTACTAGACTCATGGGCATTGAGATGAGAAAGGCGGTAATACCCACATTGACCACCTGGGGAAGCCTCAGGCAAGGGCACTGAGCACTGCTCCCAGTTCCCCAGGCGAGTGTACCCAACATTATGCTGTAGATTCAAGGGACACAGGTTCTCATCTCAGGCTTTCCAAAGTGAAGGGCCCAATGAACACAAATAGATGTTTAGGAGTGGAGACACTACAACCTTCCATCACCAGCATCCACCTCTTTTCACAAGCATTGCCTAGTTGATGGTCTCAGTTCAGTTCAGTTCAATCGCTCAGTCGTGTCCAACTCTTTGCAAGCCCATGAACTGCAGCACGCCAGGCCTCCCTGTCCATCACCAACTCCTGGAGTTCACTCAAACTCACGTCCATCAAGTCGGTGATGTCATCCAGCTATCTCATCCTTTGTCGTCCCCTTCTCCTCCTGCCCTCAATCCCTCCCAGCATCAGAGTCTTTTCCAATGATTCAACTCTTCACATGAGGTGGCCAGAGTACTAGAGTTCCAGCTTCAGCATCATTCCTTCCAAAGAACACCGAGGACTGATCTTTAGGATGAACTGGTTGGATCTCCTTGCAGTCCAAGGGACTCTCAAGAGTCTTCTCCAACACCACAGTTCAAAAGCATCAATTCTTCGGCACTCAGCTTTCTTTATAGTCCAACTCTCACATCCATACATGACTACTGGGAAAACCATAGCCTTGACTAGACAGACTTCTGTTGGCAAAGTAATGTCTCTGCTTTTGAATATGCTATCTAGGTTGGTCATAACTTTCCTTCCAAGGAGTAAGCGTCTTTTAATTTCATGGCTGCAGTCACCATCTGCAGTGATTTTGGAGCCCCAAAAAATAAACTCTGACACTGTTTCCACTGTTTCCCCATCTATTTCCCATGAAGTGATGGGACCAGATGCCATGATCTTCATTTTCTTAATGTTGAGCTTTAAGCCAACTTTTTCATTCTCCTCTTTCACTTTCATCAAGAGGCTTTTTAGTTCCTCTTCACTTTTGTCATCTGCATATCTGAGGTTATTGATATTTCTCCCAGCAATCTTGATTCCAGCTTGTGCTTCTTCCAGCCCAGTGTTTCTCATGATGTACTCTGCATATAAGTTAAATAAGCAGGGTGACAATATACAGCCTTGACATACTCCTTTTTCTATTTGGAACCAGTCTGTTGTTCCATGTCCAGTTCTAACTGTTGCTTCCTGACCTGCATATAGGTTTCTCAAGAGGCAAGTCAGATGGTCTGGTATTCCCATCTCTTTTAGAATTTTCCACAGTTTATTGTGATCCACAGTCAAAGGCTTTGGCATAGTCAATAAAGCAGAAATAAATGTTTTTCTGGAACTCTCTTGCTTTTTCGATGATCCAGCAGATGTTGGCTACTTGATCTCTGGTTCCTCTGCCTTTCCTAAAACCAGCTTGAATATCTGGAAGTTCACAGTTCATGTATTGCTGAAGCCTGGCTTGGGGAATTTTGAACATTACTAGTGTGTGAGATGAGTACAATTATGTGGTAGTTTGAGCATTCTTTGTCATTGCCTTTCTTTGGGATTGGAATGAAAACTGATCTTTTCCAGTCCTGTGGCCACTGCTGAGTTTTCCAAATTTGCTGGCATATTGAGTGCAGCACCTCAACAGCATCATCTTTCAGGATTTTAAACAGCTCAACTGGAATTCCATCAACTCCACTAGCTTTGTTCATAGTGATGCTTTCTAAGGCCCACTTGACTTCACATTCCAGGATGTCTGGCTCTAGGTGAGTGATCACACCATCATGATTATCTGGGTTGTGAAGAATTTTTTTGTACAGTTCTTCCGTGTATTCTTGCCATCTCTTCTTAATATCTTCTGCTTCTTTTAGGTGCATACCATTTCTGTCCTTTATTGAGCCCATCTTTGCATGAAATGTTCCCTTGGTATCTCTAATTTTCTTGAAGAGATCTCTAGTCTTTCCCATTCTGTTGTTTTCCTCTATTTCTTTGCATTGATCGCTGAGGAAGGCTTTCTTATCTCTTCTTGCTATTCTTTGGAACTCTGCATTCAGATGCTTATATCTTTCCTTTTCAGAGGACTCCAAATTAGACTTACCTTTGTTGGGCCTGACTCTCACTCAGCCCCAGGAGTTTTGTTCACATTAGCTCCTTAAGCCCAGAGAACTTTCTAGAGGGACCTAGGTAGGGGAGAAAAGGAGAGAAGAGTATCCCTCCTTTTGTCTTATACTGCAGCCTATCTCCCAACTCTTGCAAGATGCCTTGTCTAGCAGGTACTAGGAGATGCACAAGCCATTGGCTTTCTTCTCCATGGGGTGGAGGGGGCGTGGCAGGGGTTGGGGACCATCAATTCAGAAACTGTTAACAGACTCCCTGCTAAGTCCAAAGGGATACACAATTGACCAAGACAGAGCCCTTACTCAGAGAGTCCCACTCAAGTGCTCCTTTCCTCTAGAGCAGAGGTCTGCAAACTGTGAAGTCAGTGTCAAGTCTTGCTTGTTGTCTGCTTTGGTCAATACAGTTTTCTTGGTACACAGCTACGTTCATTTATTTACATATTGTGGCTTGAAACAATGCAAACTTATTCTCTTAGGGTTCTAGAAGTCAGAAGTTCAACATCAGTTACACTGAAACAAAGTCAGAGTGCCAACAGGGTGGTTGCTTTTGGAGGCTTTAGGGGGAAATCTATTCTCTTGCCTATTTCAGCTTCCAGTGGCTGCCTGTAAGCTTTGACTTGTAGCTGTTTCCTCCATCTTCAAAGTGGAGGTCTCTGCTTCCATTGCCGCATCTCTCTCCCCAACATGTAGACATCTTTGGGAGCCATCAATCAACCTATCACAGTAGCTAATGAGGTACATGGGATTCTGAAAAGGATTACTGTGGCCTGATGGTCACTGGGGCAGGAATGTCCTGGTCCTCTAAGGTTTGCCAAAACCAGTCAAGCGTGAGGTTCTATCTGAATGCAAGGACAAGACAGTGAGACAACTCACTTAAGCAGTGGCCAGGGAGAGTTGAAGCCCTGTGGGTAGATGCACACAGAAGGTGCTGAGCAGGCCATTGAAGCAGAGAAGGTACTAGGCCCTGGTATGTGGCAGGCCTCCATCTGGAAGAGGGGGCCAAAGGGCAGACAAGTCCTGACAGGCTCAGCAGCCATGAAGCCAGGGTGGGGCAGCTCCCGCAGAGCTTGGAGAGAGGCGAGGCCCTTGGTAAAGTGCCAAAGGGCTGCCTACCTAACACTCTAACCTGCCTCTGATGGGCCAAGGGCTTTGAGCAAACTGCTAGATCCCTGGAGCCCTGTCTGCCAAATACTATTCAGATCATTCACTGGGCTGGTTTGGCACCAAGTGATGGTTGTCAAACCTGTACAGAGTTCACAAGTATGACGGCACTGACTTAGAAGATGCTGGGAAAAGTAGGTGGATCTGTAGGGTGGGTTCAGAAAGGCCTGAGAATCCAGTGTCCCAGGTGAACAAGTCTTTGTTCAGCACTGCCTCCAGGCCCAGGACTAGGCCTCTGATCCTGGGGCTGTGCCTCATGTCCCAGTAGGGGAGGGACTGGGATATGGACATGTTCTCTGTGCCCCTTTTGGGGCTGGGATTAGTATTCAGGAGAGAGAAGCTCAGAGGCTGAGCTAAGGCCATGCAGCCAAAGGCCATCTAGCCACAGTGGACTGAAGGGGCTCCCAATATGAGCCCCGGTGGTACCGAGACCAAGCCTGTAGAGACTTGGCCTTGCAAGAGAGGCAGGGACAAGCCCCAAGGTCCCATGGCTCTGAGATGGGAGATGGCGCCCTGTGGCACTGCAGCTCAAGGGCTCCAGAGGTCCCTGTCCTGTTAACATGACTGTCAGATTACTCCCTTTTCCAAATCCCGTTCTGGCTCAGACTGCTGAATGTTGAGTGGCTGTTTTCAGTGTGGAGGGTCCCAAGAGAACATCTGACATCTACAGCCAAGCATCATTAGAGGGACCCTCCCTGGCCTGGGAGACCCATGGCAGCATGTAAGGGCCCCTCCCTGGAATGCCTCCTGTCCCCTTTGCTGGCGAACTCCTACAAGTCTCTTCTGGGCCAGCAGCCTGGCCAACTGAAGCTCCCTCTGTGCCTGCTTCCTCCACCAATGGCTCTAGCCCAAGATTCCTGGCTCTTCTCCCTGTGTCCCCCTAGACTAAAGAGTCCTCCAAGACAGGGCATGCTCAGAAGTTCCCTGTGACCCCTGTCGTGCCAGCCCCATGGAGCCTACCTCTCCCCACCTCAGCGTGAGTGCTCCATAGAGCTGAGCTAAATGGAACTGAAGGGGAGGCAGAAACTTCCTGGGGTATCAGCCAGAGGAGGCCTCTGCTGTAGGAGGCCACAGGCATGAAAACCAAGCAACACAGTAATGACCCAGAGCTGAGGAAATTCTCCAGGACCATGTTTCATGAATCCTAGTTGGCCTAGGACTGCCTGGGAAGAGCCAGGCTCCATGTAGCAGTCTTCTGGGGCCAGACTCCAGCACCCAGTTGGCCAAGCTTTCTCCTCCAGGGTCTGTAACTGAGTGAGGGCACCTAGGTCAGCCCCTTCATTGCTCAGATAAGGGGCCAACACTCAGGGATGGTTGAGATTGGTCTAAGAAGAAAAGCCTATTCATGAAAGAATACCTATTACAATAATAATCCCCTCCTAGAGTCTTCTGTCCAGCTCCTTGTAAAAGCCTATGCTGAGGGAAGTAGCAAGGGAGGGAAAGTCACAAGAATGAAGCACTCAAGGGCCACTGTGTTCCTCCCTAACCTCCAGTACCTCTGAACATGACCTGACATGGCAGTGGGGTCTTGGTAGGGCAGGTTGAGATGAGGGCATTCCGGGGGACCCTAATGCAATAAGAGGATGCCCTAATGAGGAGAGGAGAGACACAGACTGCCATGTGGATATGGAGGCAGAGGGTGGGAGGGATGCAGCTGCAAGCCAAGGAAAGCCTGGGGCCACCAGAAGCTGGAAGACGTGGGAAGGATTCTCTCCAAGAGAGGTTTCTGAAGGAGCATGGCCCAGCACATACCTTGATGTCAGATTTCTGGCCTCCAGAACTTAGAGAAGATAAATGTTTGTTGTTTTAAGCTCCCCTCTTACTCCCACCATGGGTGGCACTTTATTGTGGCAGCTTCAGAACACTCCTGCAGACACTTTGACACCTGTCTCCTAGTAACCTCACAGCCAATCAGGGGCAGAAACCTGGCCCACCTTCCCATTCTCTGTCCATGCTCATGGTGCTGCCTCTCAGCTCACTGCTTCCACCCCAGTCGTGAATAAACAGCGCCCTTCAGCTTCAAAGCACTCCGGACATACTAATTAACTCTCAGTTAATTGGATGAAATAACGTGAAGCTCTAGTGACATCATCTCCACTGTGTGCCCGGATCTAGCCACAAGCGAAGTCTGGTGACTGCTGAGCTGTGAGCTTCATCTTGTGGTAACATGTTGTGCCTTTCACAACCATCCCCAGAGCAGCAGTCTGGGAGGCCCCGTTCCCCGCTCAGCTCCACGGGCTTCAGAAAACGGCCAGCTGTGGGCACGCTTAGCCAATCAAGCACAGGTGACCCTAATGGTTTCTGTGTTCAAGTATGTGTGTGTGTGGGTCTGTGTCTGTGAGGGAGCGAGAGAGAGAGAACCGCACAGCCCTGAAATGTCTTATAGCCTGCAGACACTCACACGTACCTTCAAGTATCCCACAGGATGGCCCTGTAGGCCTCTGCGACCCTCAGGGCCTATGCACCTCCTGACTTGTAGAGCCCAAAGAGAATTCTCCTGACCTTTATATTCACAACCTCAGCGGCAAGCAGTACTTGAGCTGGGCAAGTAGCTGCTTGTGAGGCTGTGAGTCAGGAGCCTACCCCAAGTCACAGTGGGGAGAAACTCAGATCAAGGCCCACTGGATGCAAGGAGTGGTAGGGCTGGCACTGTCCCCACTGCACTGAGGGCCCCGAGGACTAGACGGAGGGCATGCTATGATACATGGAGTCCAGGATGGGATTGGAGTCCTAACTTGGACTCTGCCATGGATTAACCAGGTCTCCCTGACGCCATGCAGGCTCCCTTTCGTTCCCCACCCAACAACCAGGGGCTCTGGGCACCAGGTGGATCTGCTCTTGCCAATCCCTCACGTGTGTATCCCAACAGGGTGCCCTGTGACACCATCAGTGGAAAAAAATAAAAAGCTGATGCTGTCCAATAACAAAGAAAGGAAGGCCATTCCTGCTAATTATCTTCCAATCCTTCAGATTATTTAAAAAAATAAAACCCAAAACTCCAAGTTTGGTGCCTTTGTGTTTTCTTACTTTGTATAGAAGTGAAATAAACCCTAAAATGAATGTGCAGACCATACATAAATGTGCAGCTTGATGTCAGCTCACATAGAGAACATTATCTATGCAAAAGCACCCAAGTCAAGAAACAGAATCAGGCCAGCACCCCAGAAGCCTGTCTGCCGGGTCCTGTCCTAGGCACTACCTCCCTGAGGGGAACCCCTCTCTTGCTATCTAGTAGCAGACATTAGGTTTTCCCATTTTTATGTTTGACATAAATGAAACCACACAGTATGTGCTCTTACATGTCTGGCTTCTCTCACTCAACTTCTCCTTGTGTCCTCACATGATCTTCCTTCTGTGTGTGTCTGGGTTCTCATCTCCTCTTCTTTTAAGAAGCCATATTGGTAGGACCCTCTGTAACTACCTCATTTTTCCTTAATTACTTCTGTAAGGATCCTCTCACCAAATACTGCATTCACCCTCTGTAAAATTTTAAAGATAAAACTACATGCAAATGAAGAATTTCTGTTCATCAGGACACACCGTTGTTTTGTGTGGTGGTCAGTATCATTAGTTCTCAGGAAACACAAATTAAAACTATGAGATCTAGGAGATCCAACCAATCAATCCTAAAGGAAATCAATCCTGAATATTCATTGGAGGGACTGATGCTGAAGCTGAAGCTCCAATATTTTGGCCACCTGATGTGAAGAACTGACTCATTGGAAAAGACCCTGATACTGGGAAAGATTGAAGGCAGGAGGAGAAGGAGATGACAGAGGATGAGATTGTTGGATGGCAACACCGACTAGATGGTCATGAGTTTGAATAGGATCTAGGAGGTGGTGATGGACAGGTAGGCTTGGTGTGCTACAGTCCATGGGGTTGCAAAGAGTTGGACATGACTGAGTGACTGAACTGAACTGATCTAGAATTTTTAAAAAACAGAGAATGCCAAATGTTGTCAAGGATGTGAGGGCAACTAGAACTCTCATGCATGGCTGGAGGGAGGCTTAATGGGTACAAGAACTTTAGAAGACTATTTGACCTTGTCTATTAAAGTTGAATATGTATATTTCTCTGACCCTTATTGAAGCTGGGAGTAGGGACCAGGGAAAGAGGATATAAAAGTATATCCCAGCCACTATCAAGTGCTATGAGTTGAATAATATTACTCCCAAATTCCTATCTTGACATTTTCACCCACATCCTGTTTGGAAATGAAGCAACATGCTTCTATATAACTATAGGTCAAAATATCATAATAGAAAGTTGAAAATATACTGAATGTTTTGATAGGGAAAATACTACATATCAAAATTTGTGGGATACATTCAAGGTTGTGCTTAGGGGAAAATATTAACCACAAATGTGTGTGGTTATAAAAGAAAAGGCTAACATTAATGAGCTAAGTATCCCTCTCAAGAAATTAGAAAAAGAAGAGGAAAATAACTGCCCTCCCCCCCCAAAAGTAAATGAATGAAGATACAGAAATTAATGAAAAAGAAAAACAATCAATACAGAGGGTGAACAAAACCAACATTTTATTGTTTGAAAAGTAGCAAAACTTTGGTGAGATTAATCAAGAAAGAAGACAGAAGGTACAGGAATGGAATGGAGACTATAATTATAAATGCTATGAACTTTAAATGATAATAAGAAGTTATGAGCAAAAACAGAAAGTTTGAAATAAAATACAATTCATAGAAATAATGCAACTTAGAAACGTCCAAATAGCCTTATAACTGTTTAACAACGGGATGAGCATTTAAAAGTTTCACCACCCCATGATGGCTGATTTTATGTGCCAACTTGACTAGGCTATAGTACCCTGTTACTCAGTCACCCATCTAGTTGTTGCTGTGAATGTATTTTATAAATGTGATTAAAGCCCATAATCAGTAGACTTTAAAGGAGATTATCCTGGATAATCTGGGTGGGCCTGATTCAATCCATTGAAAAGCCCTAAGAGTAGAGCTTCAGCTCCTGCCAGAAAGTTCTAGCCTGTCCTTCCTCACAGCCTGCGCTACAGATTCTAGGCTTCCTAGCCAGCCCTCAGTTACTGACACTGCATCTCTTTATACATCTCCTACTGATTCTGGTTGAACCCTGACTGATATACTCGCCCCTCCCCAACACAAAACTTGCAGGCAAAGATGATTTCAGTAGTGAACTCTATCAACCATCCAAAGAAACGATTCCAATCTGACAAAAACAATACTTTCCAGACACTAGGAAAAGAAGGAAGACTCCCTAATAATAGAATGGAAAAGGAAAATAGACTAATTCTGCTTACAATAAACACACAGACACACCCATACACATTCAGCAAAATATTAGCCAAGTGACCATAGTCAAAGAATCCTATATCCTGACCAAGCATGCTGGCATCTTACTGGGACAACTCATATGTCTGTAAATGATGAAATTCAATTTGAGGAGTAAGCAGCACACCAACAGTCAAACTTTCTAATGAAATGAATTTGAAATCAGTGCACATCCTTCAATGACCTTCATGCCCCAGGACCTAAGCCTGACGAGCTGGCCTGGATCACTTCCTGAGATTTCCCCAGGCCACCTGCACACCTGCCTTGGGAGCCGCTGTTCTCAATCTTTGGAGCACACCCGAGTCTCTGGAGTTGTTAAAAATGTGAATTGTCAGACCTCATCTCTAAGCTAAAAATTAGGAGCTCTGCATATGGTTCCCTGCAGCTCAAGATAGGCTCCTCTTAAGACAAACTTTGAGCTCTCATAGCTCAGTTAGTAAAAAATCCGCCTGCAGTGCGGAAGTCCCTGGTTCCATTCCTGGGTGGGGAAGATCCACTGGAGAATGGATAGGCTACCCACTCCAGTGCCCTTGGGCTTCCCTTGTGGCTCAGCTGGTAAAGAATCAGCCTGCAATGCAGGAGACCTGGGTTCAGTCCCTGGATTGGGAAGATCCCCTGGAGAAGTGAAAGGCTATCCACTCCAGTGTTTTGGCCTGGAGAATCCCATGGACTCTATAGTCCTTGTGGTCGCAGAGAGTCGGACACGACTGAGTGACTTTCACTTTCACTGAGAGGAGAAGTAGAATCTGTCAAATATCAAAGCTGCGTCCACATGTGTGTACTGTGCCTTTGAAGGCTTCCAGAGCCAGGCAGCTGTATCTCCTGAGGCAATGTCATGGGATCCAGCAGATACTTTCCTGAAGAGTTCTAGCTGCCTCAGATTGCTGTCCAGAGTCAGCCACTCGTCACCTGTGTGGCCTTGGCCAAATGACCTAAATGTCCTGGGCCATAGCCTAAAGGGGGCGGAAAGGGTCACAGCTCCTCTGACCTCAGGTGAGACACCTAATGTGTGCTGGCAGCAGTCAGTGGGGAATGAGGGTGGGCATTTTTCAGGCAACCTGGGGGCCAGGGCAGCAGCTCTGCCCTGCTCAGACCCACAGGGAGCTGCCCCCTCATCAAAAACAGACACCCATGGAGAACTTGGCTGGAGGCTGGTGCCCAAATTCAAGTCACTCCCTGATCTTTCTAGAAATATCCTGCTAAGAGTCAAACACATGCTTTCTTTCAAATGTGGCATTTTGCATTGATGTTTAAACTTTGGCATAAGTAGCAGGTGGCATTAGCTTCATATATTTACAAGCTTCAGGATTCAGATAATTTAATTTTGGCCAAAGGAAGAAAGCCTCCTTAGAAACTGCCAGAAAGAAGGGAGGTGAGACCCTCCCCAAGGGAATTTCTTTTCCCCAGTCTGAACCCAGTGAGGTGATAGATGTGCAAGCTAAGAGTCCAGGCCCTGGAGACAACCCAGGCTCAAATCCCAGCTCCCATACTCACTAGCTATGCGAACTTGGACCTCAGTCTCCTCATCTATAAAATGGGGATAATCATAGTATTGTCCTCAGAGGGCAGGTTTCAGAAGTGTCTCCTTTCTGCTTATTGAAATGTCAGTCTCAAACTGGATTTGACTCTCCCCTCCCTGCATCCCACCCAGGGCAGCCTCCCCGAAACCATGGCTCCTCTGAGCCCTTCCTGCCACTATATTTTCTTCAGGAAAATTAAGGGACACTGGCTCTTTCATGGAGGGGGGTGTGAGCTCTTTCAAGGGTTCTTTGGGAGCATGTCCACTGTCAGTGCCCTGTCATGGATGGGCAGGCCAGCCCCTGCTATTTCTTTCCCCAAGAGGAGAGAGGAGTAGGGCTGGGGAGGGGCTGTGGCAGTGGCTGGTGACAATGACGAGGCTTGTATGTACCTTTTGTACATGACAGTGGAGAGCACCTGGCTGCCACAGCTGGTGGATGACCCTAGACTGTGAGGGCCCTTAATGCCTCACATTTTGTTGTCTGCCGGGGGTAGAAGAGCTCAAGCTCTTAGTGGGAACAAAGCAGTCGTGTGCAAACAGCCCTGGGAGCAAGCGGGAGAGAGCCGCAGGCATCCTGTTCCCCTCTGCTCTGGCTATCTTGCTTATTCTCCTCCTGGCCACTAGATGAGCCTTGACAAATGTGACTGCTGATGCCTGATCTCTGAACCTTTCTTCACAGACTCTTTCCTCATGAGAGCTCCCTTTTGGTTAAGCTGAGCAGGGCTCCTCACTGGCCTCCGTTCGTCTACACCCAGCCCTTCCTATGCTGCCAGAGGATGCCATGTTCTTTGTGGCCTCCAGTGGCCATTGTGAGCTATCTCTGCCCCCACATGCTGGGCCTCCACCCTGCACAGTCCCTCTGAGCCCCAGCCCTGTACTGTCCCATGTCAGTTTGTCTCCTCCACTTGGCTGCCCCACCGGCCCTCAGTCTCACTACTTCCCAAACAAGTTTCATTCCCTGACCCTCAGAAGGGCACTCTTGAAGAGTCGATTCCTACCCCAACTTCATTCCTCAATTGTTTCATGAGGCTTCTCTAATTCTTGAATAAACGATGTGTGCAAGTAACTGAAGCAAGTGGGCACCCTCTATGTGTCTCTCTCATTCCCAACCCAAGCTCCCTCTGGGCTCAGCCCATTTCTTCTTCTGTCAGTAAACACCTGCCCCTCTCTTTGTGGGTGAACCCAACAGTTTAACTCCTCTGAACACTGGGAGGACAGGGCTGGTAGGGGCCTCCCTTGTTGAAGCTGTGAGGCCAGGGGAAGATCAGATGAAGTCTATCCCAGCCACATAGGAATGTTTCTGCTGCTGCAACAAACGTACATCAAAGTGGCCACAAGATGAGCTAATAGAAGATGGACAAACATGACTCCACATTTACTTAGCTTTATGTGGAGTCTTGATTTCATAGGGAGGGCAGCCTGCCCATGCCATTTCCCTGATCTCTCCCCCTCCTCCCTCAGTTCCTGGACCAGGAGCCCCACCCCAGCCCCCTCTCCACTGCATCCCCACATTATGGTTGATTCCTGGCATTTGAGATTCTTTCTGTGCCTCCTATTATTCTGGAACACAGGCTCTCCCCTCTTCCTCCCCCACCTTTTCCCCTAGGGGAATATCATAGAAGAATAAAGACATTCATCTCGAAAAAACTGTGAGTCCAACTTTTACCTCTAGGGAACAAACTTCAAAGAACCTTGATGATGGTGCCATTTTATTGACAGGAGAGTTCCTACTTTCTTTCCTTTCTCCCTCTGTCTCTCTTTTTCCCAACACCCACAGAGCAGCCCATGTCCCTTGTGGGTGCCTCCAGGGGCCCAGACCTGTGACCCGAAGGAGCTCTCTACCACCCCAGGGAGACGTGATGTCACCTGCTGCCTCTGCCTCCTCCTTCCTTGAGGTCAGGCTTCCCTCCAGTCATCTTCCCAGGACCATCTCTTTCACTTCCCCACTCCTGCCCCTGCCCCCAGCAATGCTCTGCCCCCTCCCCATTGACTCCCATCCCATCCCCAGTGGATCTTCCTCCCTCCAGCTCTAGTTCTCACCTCAGGACTTAGTGACTTGTTAAGCCTCTTAGGCAGCTTTGTCTTCCTCTGAGGCCTGTCCTGTATCACAGGGAAAGGGTGGGGGAAGAGGTTCAGGGAGCACCTTCTGGGATGAACTCATGCAGAGACTTTTAAGATGTAACTTTTTAATTTTTTGATTTATTTTTAATTGGAGAAAAATTGCTTTACAATGTTGTGTTGGTTTCTGCTGTACAACAATGCAAATCAGCCATAATTATAGACATACCCCTCCCTCTAGAGCCTCGCTCCCCTCCCCCAGCCTTTAAAAAGCACAATCTAACCTGTTTTCTAAACACACCAAGTATTTACTGGGCTTCTGCTTGTGAACAAGCACTGATCTCACACAACTGTTGGGTTCGATCCCTGGGTTGGGAAGATCCCCTGGAGAAGGAAATGGCAACCCACTCCAATATTCTTGCCTGGAGAATCCCCATGGACATAGGAGCCTGGTGGGCGACAGTCCATAGGGTCACAAAGAGTTGGACACGACTGAGCGACTTCACTTTCTTTCTTTCACACAAGTGTTAAGAATGGCCAAAAGCAGTCATCATGCAAGGACTGCTAAGGCCGTCCCAGGTTGGGGAGGGGAGGGGAGGGGCACAGTGAACTCCCACACAGTTTGTGTGCTGTATGGCTGTTCTATTACAGAGATAGTATGTGTTCAAGAGAGTGCTGCCTCTGTCAAGCCACTCCCTGATGGTGGGACTGTGATGCCAGGACACATCCAGCTGTGACTCTGCTTTGAATTTTGAAAATGAGTGTTTGCAAAGTGGCATCTGCATTTTGTTGCTGTACTGGAGGTGATCCCATTCTGTTGACCCAACACTTACTGAGCACTTAGTAGTGCCCTGTGCCTGTCGTGAAGAGGAGGGTTATGAATGGAAGCCAGTTTCTCCTTTCTAGAGCTCATGGGCCATGGGGGAGGCAGAGGCAAACCATGTGACTGCCACATGATGTGGTCCAGAAAGAACCTGAACCACGTGTGTTGCCAAGGCAGTCGCCAACAGCTCAGAGGAGCTACCGTGAGGTGAAAGCATCCATTGTTCATCCAGTCCCTGCTGTGTGAAGTCTTTTTTTGTTTTGAAAGTGTTATTCGCTCAGTCGTGTCCAACTCTTTGCAACACCATGAACTGTAGCCCTCCAGGCTCCTCCGTCCATGGCTTTTCCCAGGCAAGAATACTGGAGTGGGTAGCCATTCCTTTCTCCAGAAGATCTTTTTGTTTTAGATCAAATTAATTCATTCTTCATTCCAAGTGACCCCTGATTCTGCCATCCAAGTGTGTTGTAGATGCTCCCATGTTCAATGTTTCTATGCCATTCTCATCGTGTACACTTTATTTCTTCCTCAATCTGACCTTTATAGACTGAAAAGCATTTCAGTAGAAACACAGGCTGTTCACTGTTGGAGCTTGTCCCCATGCCTCGACAGTCACTCACTTCCTTGGCTGTGTTAATGGTTTCTCTGTGGGCCCTCTGAGGGGCTGTCCTGTCCTTCCAACACATACGGTGGGGGAGTCCACAGAAATACACTTTCTGGACGTGATACATGGCTGGCCTCAAGGCAGCACCCAGAAGGAGGAAATCTCTCCTGGGCAGCCCACCAGCTGGCCCTGGCCCCACATCTTGAAAGTTCTTGGGCCAGAGGCAGCCTGGCACAACTTGAGTGGGCTCCTTGTGAAGTCACTGGGGCCTCAGCATGGCTAGGTGGGCTGAGCTGGGCTGGTAGAGGCAGGGGCTGGCAGGGTTTGCTTGTGTGGTAAGAATAGATCTCTTTTCTTTTTTGTTTTTATTAGTGTTTTTTTTTAATTATGAAAGTAATGCACTGCCATAAAAATTCAAAGAGTACAGAATGGAATAAAAAGAAAACTTAAAGTATGTTCCCACTCAGCCCACACAAACCCACTGCCTAGAGGCAGCCGTTCTGATCATTTTCATGTGAAACCTTCTAGATACTTTATGGCATATACAAACAGAAATATAATGATGCACTTGTTGAAAATCACTTTTTTAAACAAAAGGAAGATGCATATTTTAAAATAAATCAAGCATTGCAGAAAATACACACACAAAAAGAAAGTCACGGTAACTCAAAATCCATCTCCTAGACATACCAAGTGTTTCCAAGGTGTTTCTCAATGCATTCAAACAATTTTATAGAAATGAACTCGCACTATACATGCTCTCATGTACCTCATGGAAACTGCTTTCTCCCTCTTGTTCAACAATATAGACATTTTTCATGTTCATATCTAGAGACCTATAATCATCATCTCAATCAGCTTCATATTATCCTGTTATAAACTTTGAATGTACATATGGATGGAAACCTACATTGTTACCAGCTTTTTAATATAAAAAATAACGTTGCAATAAGTGTACTTGTACTCATGTTCTCTCTCTCAACCACACGTAATTGCCACCTGAAGATAAATGCCAGTAACTCAAAACCACTGTATTGGCAACAGTAACACCTCTGTATCCATTGCATTGGCAACTGTAAGGCCTCTGACCATGTCAAGTCTTGGCCAGAATGTGGAGCACTGGGTGCTCTCGCCCACTGCTGACCCAAAGGAAAATCACTGTTCTATTGTGAGGTCAAACATGCCCATATCCTAGGACCCAGCATTTCTACTCTTGGGTATAATACACCCTAGAGCTCTGAATATCCAAGTGTGATTTCCCCACCAGTAGCATGAGCATTGGGCTTCTCTGGCGACTCAGATGGTAGAGTCCACCTGCAATGTGGGAGACCCTAGTTCGATCCCTGGGTCAGAAAGATCCCCTGGAGAAGGGAATGGCTACCCACTCCAGTATTCTTGCCTGGAAAATTCCATGGACAGAGGAGCCTGGCAGGCTACAGTCCATGGGGTTGCAAAGAGTCAGACCTGACTGAGCGACTAACGCTTTCATTTATATAACATGAGCATCACCTGGGATCTTGCTAGAAATGCCAATGCATTCCTAACCAAACTGGGATCTCTAGGGGTGAGGTCCAGCTCTCTTCATTTTAACAAGCCCTCCAGGGGATTCTGAGGCCCACGGAAGTTTGAGAACCACTCACCTCAAGAATCTCTTGTCCATGTGGTCAGGAGATGTGTACAAGAATTCCAGAGCAGACTTGTTCTTAATGGCACAACAATCAGAAGCTCACCAAATAGTAGAGATGAGGAGAAGTGGCCAAATCTTGGTAACCCCAACTTTGGTGGGGACAGCTGTGGGAGGAACAGGTTTGGAAGGGCTGAAAAGGAGTTTGATTTGGGTCACCAAATACAATGCCTAATCAATGTGCATTGAATAGACCTTGGGATATAGGAATCTGAAATTGAGGGGAAAGTCCTGAGTTGGAGATGTAAGTTTGGGAATTATCAGCCTTCCGATGGTGTTTAAAGACACAAGATGGCAAGATGAATAGAAATCACCATAAAAAAGAATATCATTGAGATGAGTTCCAAGGACTGAGTCCTGGTAACTTCCAAAGTGAGGAGGTTGGAAAGAGTGGAGACAATGAGAAAGGGTCAATCAAGAGTAAAGCGTTTCCAGAAGGAGTGATTCCTGTATCCAATGATGCTTACATATCCAGTAAAATTAGAACGAAAGTTGACCACTGGATATAGCAAGATGGAGAGCACTAGTTATAAAAAGAGCCATTTCTGTTAACTGCTGTCCATAAGATAGAAGGGAAGAAGAGGAGTAAGAGAAAGTGTAGGTTCTTCTCTTCATGGTTGCTACTGAGAAGTGGAGGAGGGAAATAAATGAAGAGTAGCTTGCATTTTGATCAAATGATCCAACCAAGTGGAAACAATTGATGACCCAAGAAAAAGGTAGAAAAAAACCTCTTAGCAGGCCAGAGTAGATGGTAGGAGATGGGGTCAAGGGCCCAAGCCAGGACAGGTCATCCTGAGTGTCAGGACAAAAGTCATAGATAATGGTGCTGGCTGGTTGGCAGATGTTTATATCCATCACATTTTATATAATATAATATACATATATACCACTTTATAGATATCAGATGATAAAAAGATGTTAATTTTTGAAAAGTAAGCTTATTGAAGCAGAGTTGATTTACAATGTCATGTTAGTTTGAGGCATACAGCATAGTGATTCAATTTTTGGTTTGTTTGTTTTGGCCACACCACGTGGTTTGCAGGATCTTAGTTCCCTGACCAGGGATCGAACCCATGTTCCCTGCAGTGGCAACACAGAGTCCTAACCACTGGACTGCCAGGGAATTCCCAAAAAGAATTTTTGAATGTTGGTTTTGCTAGGTCAAAGGGAGTCCTCATAGTTCTTGTTACATATTTCTACAAAAGTTAAAATTCATCCTCCCACCTCTAGGACCCTTGAGGCTAAGGGTGACCATTTTCCCACACTTCAGATAACCCTGGATTTTGCAGATCCAATGTAACTTTAACTTCTCTGAGACTGTATTTTCATTTCTTTCACATGTTAATGGGGCTCCTGCAAACCTTGTTTTGTGAATTGTCTGTTCCCTTCTTTGCTGGCCTATGTTTCCTATTGCTGGCTTTGAAAGGAGCCCTTTTTTATTTTTGGAAGATTAAGTCTTTTGCTGTCACATGCAGTTCAAATAAGTCTTCCTTGTTTGTCATTTGTCTAATGACAGTTATGATGGGTTTTGGCATACAGAATTTTTTAATTTCTCTCTTTTCTTTTATGGTTCCTGGTTTTCATGACATACTTAGAAAGGCTGTCCCCATCCCAGGATTCCTTCCAGTACTTTTATGGTTTCATTTTTTTTTACATGAAATTTCTGAGCCATCTGGAGTTTATTTCAGTGCAGATTTTGAAGTAGGAAATCCAGCTTGTTTTTCCACATGACTAGTAGTTCCAATGTCATCTACTGAGTGATACAGTTTTAATCCCTGATTTGAAAAGTCAGTGTATTATTTGATAACATACCACATTTGACATGAACTTTTATTCCTTCTTTCATTCATTTGGCAAATATTTCGTGTGTGACCACTCAGGACCCCTACCAGTGCTTGAGTGAGCAGGCAAGCATGAGACATGTTTCCTATATCCAAGAGGAAGGGAGGAGACAGAATACAGTGATTCTGTAGGGTAATGAGTGCTGGAGCTGAAGGGTAGCCCAGGAAGAGACACTTGACTGGTCTTCATGGTTAGGGACAACTTCCTGCTAGAGGTGTGTGCAGAGTAGGAGTTAACCAGGGTAGGGGGACCTCAGTCAACACCAAGGCTTGGAGACAGAGAACAAGGTTTCTGTGAGGATCAGCAAGAAGTCCAGTATGATGGGAATCTGGAGCTTGGAAGTTGGGAGAAGAGGCTGGAACCACAACAGGCATCAGACCTGGAGGGTGACAGGGAAAGAGGAGTCTCAGAGGGACAGCTGGGTGAGTGAAGTCACCAGACTGACAATACAGGGGACAATAGATGTAATGGGGCAAGAGTGGAAGCCAGAAGACCGTGGTGGGGGCAGGGGATCAAGGGTGATGGCTTAGACTAGGAGAGTGCTGGCAATGGAAGCGGGAAGAAGTGATCAGGCTCTGGGTATATTTTGGAAGTAGAGCCATAATAAGGACTTGCTGATTGATTGGATGTAGGAGATGAGGGCCAGGAGCCTGGGCCTTTGGGCATGCACAGCTGGGAGGTGCCACTGATGGGGAAGACCTAAGAGAAGAGAAACTTGAGGGGTGTGGAGTTTTATTTGATGTGTTTAGTTTCAGTCAACCCTTGGACATTGTAGGAATCCCTGGCTAGATCTGAAAATTAGACTGACAACAGAAAGGAGTACCCATTTATTTAATATAAAGTTGAGAGCCTTCATAAGAAAATGAAGACCTGAAGAAATGGTTAATTCTGTTTTTTTTTTTTTCTAGGTTTAATGGAGAACGGAAAGTCATGCAAAGCCAAAGATAGGATGAAGAGTTTTGAGCAAAGTGCAGTAAATTCAGGGGAACTTAGCAAGGCCTCTTTGTTCAGATTCTTCTTGGCCTTATCCCCGTCTTAGAGATAAGACGCTCCTTTTGTCCTGGTATCAGGAGGGCACCTCTCACCTGAGAGTCTTATGAACTGCTTCCAGGAGAAAGGTGGGAGTGTAGGGAAGGTCAGAGAGACCTTCTTGTTTCTGCCATTTTCTCAAACTCTCTCATCTTAAAATATTCAACATGCCATGTTTGCTGGTAGCATGTCTCAAACCCCATCAACATCCATGTGGTGAGTGTCTCTCAATGTCACAAGCTCTATTCTCAGCACTCTCTTACCAATGTAACCTTCACAACGGCCCTAAGAGGTAGATGCTGGTATTCTCACCTCCTTCATACAGGCGAAAACCTAGAGGTGGCAAGTGACTTGCCCAAGGTCACACAGCTATTAACTGGCACAGCCAGGATTTGTACTCACACAGTCCAGTTCCAGAGTTTGTGCTCCTAACCTTCAATACACTTGGGGAAGTGGAGAGTCAGGGAAACCAAGGGATGCATGTTTTTCTGGCATGAAGGAGTGATCACCTGTGGTTAAGAGGTTAAGTGAAGGCAGAGATGTGAGCACTGGGTTTGGAAACATGGAGAATCACTGGTAACCTTAACAAGAATGATTTTAAGGAAGCAGTAGGGTTGAAATCCTGATGGGAATGGGTTTATGAGGGAATGAGAAGCAGAGACAGCCCATGTAGACAACTCTTCCGTGGAGTTTTGCTCAGTAGAGGAGCAGAGAAAAGAGACACTAAGTGGAGATAAGAGCAGGGTCAAGTGAGACGACTTTCCTTTTTTTTTTTTTTTTTAACATTGATGGATATGCTCCAAATAAAGTGGACCTTCTTTTGATGCAGAAAAGAAAGGGACAATTACAAAGACGGAAATCCTCGCAGAGGTGAGAAGGATTACGATCCAGAAATGGATATTGGCACCATTCTGCAGTTATGTGACCTTTGCCAGCACCTTCATCACCTTGAGGTGGACAGGAAGAAAGCAGATGTTTAGATTTGTCCAGATCTGAGTGTCAAGTGAAGGTGACAGAGGGTCTGTGGAGCAAGGGAAATTCAGATGTTAACAAAAGAGGTGTTAAACTGATGGGCCATTGACTCTATGCTGGACAGAGAGGGCCAGGAAGGGAGGAAAGAGCTAATGGATGGGAAGAAAGCAGACCAACAGACAGGAGATCCCCATGAGCCGGAAAGAGAACTGACTCTATGTCTCATCAGGAAGTAGAATTAATGTGAACAAGCCCACTGGAAAGAGAGGAGACAGGGGTTAGAAAGTGGAAGCCTTGCAATACAGGCTTCAGAGGTGATAACAAGATGTAGGTTGCCCCTGTGGGGAGAGGCAGCTGCAGTGGACTTGACAGGTTCTTCAGCGACGTTGGGGTTGAAGAACTGGGAGGCCTGAGGAGGAGGACAGTCCACTGGCAGGGACGCTGAAGTCCCACCTCACTGCTCCACGTCATTGCACCCCCTTCCAATTTTCCCAGTCACCTTCTCACATGCAGCGAGATCCGGCTGGAAAAGAACAATGTGTCCTGTGCAAACACTTGCCTGAATATTCACCTGAGCCTCAAAGGAGGAGAGGTGTTCATCAAAAGACAGACTAGTCTACTCTGAGTAAGTGGCATGTGGGAGAAGGGAATGCCTCCCTTGGCTGAGGTTGTGGGGGGACCTCACTTAGTGGAGGGACCCCAGGCTCAGTTAAGGGGGAAGCTGAGAGCTTCCTTTTAAGGAGAAGTGATGCAGCTAGACTGGTGATGTATGGCAGAACTTGCTGCGGGGATGAACTCTTGTCTATCTGTGCTGCCTGTTACAGGAGCCCATGGCCACATGGGGCTAAATGTGACTCTTGTGACTGAGGAACTAAAGCTTCAATTTTATTCTACTGTAATACATTTAAATTGAAATAATCACGAGTAGCCAGTGGAGCTCTAGAGGTATGCTAGTGTGGGAGCAGCAGTCCTAAAGGTCACAAGGGGGGAAGAAAGGGGCACGAAGGAGGGTGCAATGCCAAGGAGCCTAAAGCCATGTGGCAAGTTCATAGTCTCCAAGTTCAAGCTGCTGTAATTCCCTTTCCTCCGCGAGGAGAAGGTGGTCTGCCCAGATGGACGAGGAGGCCGCTGAACTGTCCCCCTCCACCCCCAATCTCTCGAAGGCTGCTCCCCTTGAGGAAATCAAGGCAGCTAAGCACCCAGGGAGGTTTCTAGAAAAACTAAGGTGAGTCACAGTAACTTGGCCCTCCTGCATTTCCCCTTCCCAGGTGGGCACGGGCCCTAGTGAAGGAACAAATCAGCAACTCTTGGAGCTCGACAGACCTTCAGGTTGCTGTGGCCTCAGCTCCTCCCACTAGCGGTTTAGCCAAGCCAGGCTTAGCAGGGCCTCTGAGCGGGAGCATCCTCCCTTGCTAGATGGATCCAGCTGATCCAGAGTCACTTTTCCTGTGCATCCTGCATGCCCCACTAGGTCTCCCAGCCCAGGGCCCCACTCAGGTGGAGGGAAACGTCCCGTTTCTTGAGCAGGTGGTAGCTTTCACATCTTTCCTCTTCTTGCCCTGTGATCACCATGCTCAGTGGGCACCAGGCCTGCCAGATAGCCCAGGGACCTGGGCTGCTTCTGGGGCAGCAGTGGAGCCTCTGGGGCAGGTGGGGGGGAGCAGGGCTTGGGCCCCAGCCCAGGAGGACCAGGCAGCCCCCAGATCCCTCAGGCATGGCCCCTTGCTGAGAGCGGCTGAGCTCTGGGGACGAAGCAGTGCTGGGCAGCCTGCCCACTGTCTCCTCCTCATGACTTCCCTTCCTCCTCCTCCCAGGAGCCTCCTTGCCGGCCAACTGTACTAAAACTCCGGAAAACCATGGCGGGAAGGTTTTCCAATTAGAACATTCTTTTTCCGATCTGTGGATGATTTTTAAAGCAGCAAAAAGCCATTCTTTAGGGCATGTGGGGATTATCTGCCAGCGAGGCCTTGGCTCAGCTTGTGCACTCGTGCTCTGGAGGCCTGGCCCGGGGCTGCTTCACAACGAGAGACAAAAGGCAGTCTGTGTTCCGGGCATCAGGTCACAGAGGCCAAGACCGATTGCCGAGTGTTTCCTGGGCTTCTTGAAGCACTAGTTTCAAAAGGCAGCAGGGGAGTTCAGCCTGCAGGGGTGGGAGATGTGCGCACGGCTGAGGAGGCCTGCCTGTACAATCTCTCTGCTCCCAGAGGTGGGGGCACTGTCCACAGGGCAGGAACTGCTTGGGCGTGGATTCCGCACCGTGAACCTGAACTGGTCTGCCTTCCCCACCAGATCTGGGTGCGGGTGGCAGTGTGGTGGGGAAAGGAGGTCCTAAAGGGGGGCATTTGATGATTAAGTATAAGTGTGTATGTCACACACTGGAGGGGTCCAGCTCCTAAGCCAGCAGTGCAGGTTGAGGGCAGTGCAGGGGCCTCACAGGCAATACCCAGAAGGCAGGGTTGCTCCCAGCCACATTGAGAGCTGGTTATAGACTCAGAGGCCGGGCCTGAAGGTTTGGGGCTCCACAGGGGCCACTGTGGCTACAACCACACCTGGGGACCCCTGTCATGAGGGGACCCACCCTGCTTGGAGCCAGTGGAGTCACCCAACAAGTGGAAACTGGTTGAAGAGCTTAGGAGGATGAGGTGTCAAGGCAGGCCCTAGAAAGAGGGAGGGCAGAGGGGGATTAGGGTGCAAACAGGAGCCCAGCCCTCCTCACATGTGAACCTGAGAACCCCAACTGGATGGGGGTTCCATCCACAGCAACCAGAGCCCAGGTTTTAGTCCTATTTCTGCCTCAGAATGGCTGTGTGGCCCCTGTGGGCTGCAGTCCATCCCACTCTGGACCTGTTTCCCCATCTGCACCATGGCAGGGTTTGGATCCAGCATGGGTCTCCAGTACCCTCCGGTGTGAGGACACTCTGCCTGGGCTGGTTTTGGTTGTTTTCAGGTTCAACCTCAGCCTGAAAACTGTCAGGCCCTACCCGTCATCCCTCTCCCTAACCTGGGAAATCTTGGGCTAGACTGGCTTGCCTGGGTTTTGTTCCCAGCCCTGGAGACCTGAATGGGGCCTTCCTGGAGCCGATAAGCCCTGCTGGCCACTTCCTTCCAGACTGCCGCCTGTCCCCGTGTCATCTGCTTGCTTCCCAAAGAACTCGCCTCCATTGCCTGCTCCTGGTTCCTGGCTCCCCTCAGCATAGGGGGTCACCACTTGCCCACTACTGCCTCTTTCAGGCAGCCCAGACTGGCTGCACCCTCCCGCCCATCAGTGTTAGAGGCAGCACTTTTACCCTCAGAGCAAGGTCTTGTTGTGGGGAGACTACTTGAGCTGGGGCACTCCAGGAGGACTCTGCCAGAGCCTGGAGGGCTGGTCAGCCTTGGAGCTAGAGATGGTGGTCAAGGCACAAGAGGAGCTGAGAGTAGAAAGGGACAGGGCCAAGCTCAAGCCAGGCAAGGGTAGAGCCCAGTCTGGGGGCAACCAAGAGCCACCAGAGTCTTGGCCCTCCAGCTCTAATCCAAGGGGAAGTTCAAGAAGGACCCAGTGTTCTGGCTAAGAATGGATGGCAGTTCATCAGCAAGGAAACATCTTGTCCAGGGCCCTGGTGGGATAAGAGCACTCAGTGTGTCTGCCAGAGAGCAAGGAGAGCAGAGGAGTCAAAGAGGAGGCTGATGAAGTTGGCAAGGGCCTCGAAGCCTGGCTGAGATGGCTGGAGGTGGCCCTGGCAGGGGTGAGGGGGCTCCGTTGGGGCAGTGAGCAGGTGGGCAGGGCAGGGCAAGGTAGGGCAAGGCAGTCACCTTTCGAGTCAAACTTGTTTGCAGGCAAGATCAGCTGCAGGGCCTGGCAGCCTGGCAAGGAGGGAGGAGTTAAGGAAAGGCCAATCCCTCTGGCTGGTGCTGTCATGGCAGGACTGAC
This sequence comes from Oryx dammah, assembly GCF_014754425.2. Classification (NCBI taxonomy): domain Eukaryota; kingdom Metazoa; phylum Chordata; class Mammalia; order Artiodactyla; family Bovidae; genus Oryx; species Oryx dammah. The sequence goes on from NW_024070207.1 coordinate 55,649,079, forward strand.
CCAGTGGGGGCTGAATCACCTGGTATGTAGGAAGAGCTGTGAGGCCCTGGGGCAACCCAGCCCCAGGCAGCCCTTGCTCACTGGCCATTGTTGGCTTTGGACACCACTCTCGCTTGTGCTCTCTGGAGTGAGCTTTCCATTTCCTACTGGTGGCCTTCGAGAGGAGGGCCACCCTCTTTCTCATCCTTATATCTACTGCATCCCTGTGACCTCTACCTTCTACCTCTTAAGTAAGGGGCTCTGGAAGGGTAAGGGGGCCCAGAGAGGGGGTGAGACATATCCAAGGACATATAGTGAGTATCATCTTTAGGAGCTAGGATGCCAAGTCAAATCCACGGTGACCAGCAACCTGAGATCAGGGGCAGGGAGGTATTAGATGCTGGTCCCCAGACTGGAAGCAGAGAAACATTTGTTGGCAAGAGACGCAGATGAGCTGAAGTGACTTTATACTTTAGATATAATCCCTACTCCCACACCCCACACATATATTCACTCAGATATAGGGCCGCTTCCTCTCTACCTGATAAAGCCGGAGAAGAGCAAGGACAGCTTCCTGAGTGTCGATCACCTCCCAATCCTCCCCAACCCCCCATGTTGGCTTCCATGTCCAGTGATGACTCAGACAGGGCCCTGCCTTCCCCAAGCTCACCATCTAGAACAATAAAAGGTGACAGCCACTATGCTTGATTGATGCAGTCAGAGGGAACTGGGGAAGCATGGACAAGGAAGTGATCTACTTGCCTGGGTGACCTGTGCAGTCAGGAGAGAATTTACAAACACTTGAGGAAAGTTTTGAACAATGACTAAGTGCTCACTAAGCAGACAAGGGGACCAAAGACATTCTAGGGAGTCTGAGCACCAGGAGTAAAAGCATCAAGGAGACAGGATGTATTCAGAAAGCGGAAGGTGAGTGTGGCTGGAACATATTGAACCAAGGGAAGAGAGTGGCTGGGTCTGCAGCCAAGTCCTTGAGCCCCTTAAAGAGGTTGCCTTTTATCTTGAGAGCGATGGGAAGCCATCAAAGAGCTACAGGCAGCTTTGCAGCCATGTGCAAAGTCCTCGACTGACTTCTGTGTGGAGACTGGATGGGAAGGAAGGCAAGACCAGAGGCAGGGAAAACAATGAAGAGGCTTGAACTAGGGTGGCGGCAGTGGGCGTGGAGAGAAGTGGATGGATTTGGAAGACCCTTGGGACCTAGATTCAGCAGTTTGTTGAAGGAGAACCCATTGCTCCATGGTTTGGATGCTCTCATCCTCATAGACCATCTCCTAGCCAATTCTGTGTGGTCTCTTGGAGAGAGAAGCCCCACAGGTAAGGGTAGGGGCTTCTTCTGACACTCAGTCCATCCTAGCCCCTAGCCCAGTGCCTTCACTGTCACCAGTACAGCAAGCATAACAATGACACGAGGACTCAAAAAGCAGGAATGAATGAATGACACTCATGAAACCGCACTGGACCTCAGGATCTGGCTGTGCCCCCCAACTGAGTTTGTGGGAGTGCCCTGGCTAGGCGGACAGGGTGTTCGCTGCAGTGCCTTTGGAACCCCAAGTTTCCCAGGAGGGTTTCCCAGCGTGAGAACTCAGGCGCCGCCGGGTAGTAGGCTCTCTGCCTTTCTTCTCCTTTCCAGCCTCCGGGACTTCCTCCATGATCTGAGCCGACAGCCACCAGTCCGCCTCCTCACCCCTGTCTGGTATCTCCATCTGTAAAATGGATCTAGGGAACAGTAGCTCTCCACAGAATGAACCGGCAGCATCTGCGCAAGTCATCGCCCCGAACGGGGCCAGATCGGGCCGGGAGCGGGCTTGGGAGCAACTGGGCAGCCCGGGCCCTTCACGTGGCGGCGGCCTCCCAGCTAGGGGGCCGCGAGCGAGGAGGAATTTGCCTGGAAGTTTTCCACCGCGGCCGAGCCTTCGGGAGCTCGCTCTGGGCTCGGTGCGGGGAGCCCCGGCCTTGATTTCTCCAGCGGCCCCGGGGGGCGGGGTCGGGAAGCGGCCTGTGGGCCGACGACCCTGGCAGGGGAATGTCCGGAATGTGCCAGGCGCATCTACCTACCCCAGGAGAGGGCAGAGCTTCGGGGCCGGCCGAGAGGAGGGGCGAGGGGCGAGGCTCTGGGCGCAGGAGAAAACCTGTTTGTTCTCCTGCGGGCTGAGCCCAGTCCGCGCCTCCTCGCCGACCCGCGCGCTCCCCACCGCGCCTCGCGCCCCGCATCCGCTCCACAGCCCGGCCAGGCCTGCGCTGCCCACCGGAGGGAGCCCGCGACCCGAGCCCGCCGGACCCTACGCCCGTCCCGCGAGCTGGGCACCTGTGCCAGGTAGGGCTGTCGAGTCGCCGTCCGCCATCGACGCGGCCGGCAGAGTCCGCGGTGGAAGGGAACTCGGGCAGAGCCCAGCCGAGTGACAGCGATGACTTGGGGCCTCAGTTTCCCCATCCATAATCTTCACTCTCTCTAAGGGCTTCTGCCGGCTGAGGGACGATACTTAGTTTTCTGATTTCACTGTGAGTGAAGAGACTAAGAAGAGAGGCACCTAAGGTTGGCCTGGCCCACCCTCTTTCTGCTAGAGAGGGTGTGATTGTTAGTAAATGGCCTGGGGCCAGGGTGCTCTGCGAGTTGATTGCAGGCCGCGGGAATAAGGGAATCTGAGATCAGCTAGTTTTTCCTGTGTCCATTTTGTAGATGAGAAAACCAAGACCGAGAGCCTGGCTCACCCTGATGCCCAGACCAGGAGGCTCACTGGTTACTTGTGATGAGTGTGTGCTGGGCACCAGGCAGTCTCCTGAAAGGCCACTGGGAAGGTAGCTGCTCAGACCGAAGGCGCCAAATCAAGCACTGCTGGGTGTTATCAACAGGATCTGCCATGAGCAGGCTCTGTGGCTAGATTGTTTCGGGGGCAGGGGAGCCAAGAGCCTTGTCCTCTTTGGAAAGGCACAGTGATACCTCTGCCTTGGAAAGAGACTAAAAGCTCAACTCCTCTCCCTACTCTGCTACTTCTGAGCAGGGGGTGTCCAAGAGGGTAAGATACCTGGTTGCCTCCCACCCAGGGCTGCTGGGGGCTCACATGAGGTCGGTGGTGAGTGTACCAGGGCTTTGCAATAGGAATTGTGCTCACGCTGAGCCATTTGCTCTTGGTCTTCACACTGTGAAAGGCCACATAGACACATCTCAGGACCACTCAGCAAACCCTGAGAGAGAGCCCCTCACAACCCACCCAGAGGTGGTCCAGACTCCTGGCACCTGGACCCAGTCCCGCCTGGGCCTCATGGCCTTGTGGACTTCTGATCATGGTACCTGGCTGGGAACAGAAAACGGCCCCATGGGCCAACAGGCCTGGACAGTTGGGAGGAGCTCTGCATTCCCACTCGTCATTACCAGCTCACTTAGAGCTGTGGTGGAAGGTGGGGGTGGAATAGTGCCTTACCTTCCCAGGGTCTCCACTGCCTCATCTGAAAAATCAGGGGTAACTCAGAAACTAGTTCAGAGGCCCTGCTTACTGCTTCAAAGCAAGGGGCCAGGACATAGATGCACAGACCAGGAACCAGCCTGCAGGTTGGCCCTGGTACTTGTGCTGTTCACCTCATCACCCCTAGACCACCCCAGGATAGGAAGGAGCAGAACCATCTCACCTGCCCTACTCCCACTGTCCATCAGTTCCCAGACCTAGCCCTTGTGCCTTCAGAAGCCAGGACCTTGCTGGGGCCTCTGTACTCAACTGTGGGGAGCTGATGTGAGGCACCAAGCACAGGGCCAGGCACACAGCAAGTGCTCAGATCTATTCGTTTGTACCCTCTGGACACACACAACTCAGTGACAGAGGTGGACCACGACCACACTGAGGGCTGCCGCCCTGAGTAGCATTAGCACAAGGGGCTGTGGGAGCCTGGGATGGGGGAGCAGGCCTGGCTGGGAGGATCAGAAAATACTTCTGGAGGAGGAGGACTTGGAAGCAGCAGAAGGAGCTCAGGAACCGCCCGGTCAAGGCCCGCACATTCTTCTTTGAAATTGTCCACCTCCCTTCCTCCTCAACTTGAGCCAGATTCCAGACGGAGTGCCCCAACCTGAGGGCACTATCCCAGGAGCAGCCAATGCTTCACTTTGGCCTCCAGCCTGCCTTGTGCTTCTGCTTAGCACCCCTGTGGCCTAAGATTCAGCAGGACAGAGAGTCTGGGCCCCCAGCAGCGGGCCTGGGACCTGCCCATGGTAGGCATCGGCACCTGGTCCCCGAACTGCCCTCAGTTGATGCCAAGAAAAATTTCAAATCTGGCCCAGTGCACTCCGGAAGCTGGAAGCCTGCTGTCTCCCTTCTCCACTCAGCCTCCATGGCTGACTGATCCCTTTGGACTGGATCTTGCTTCAGGCCACAGCTCATAAGGTGCCAGCTCATGCGTAATACCCACTTGCTTTCTGCATGCTGAATGAGGCTGCCCCAACTGCCAGCCCCTGCCCCTGGCATCAGACAGGAGTGTGGTTGAGGGAGAGGAGAGCTGCTTTCCATGGTTCCAGAGTCCTGAGCAGCAACCCATATGGCGCCCAAGGTCTTTGCGTCCTGAAGTTTGGGATCCATCAGGGGTTCTGCATCCCTTCCTGCTGCACTTGCAGAGAGCTGACCAATGCCAGGACAAGGGCAGCCATCCAGAGACCCGTGTGCCTGAAAGTGACTCTCAGAAGAGGTTGACTGGTGGTCATAGGGTGTGTGATGGGACACGCAGGATCCTTTACAGTCGAGTGGTAGGAAAGCAGCTGGGAGACCAGACAGGGTTAAGACCCCAGCTTGGACACAGTCTAGTTGTGCAAACCTGAGCACATCATGAAAGCTCTGGAGGCCCCGTGTCACCTGTCCAGAAGGGAGGCTGAAGCCAGGAGCGCTGTGCTTTCAGGGCTGTCAGTGGAGCCAGGGTCACCATATCCTCCTCCAGAGCCATGGTCGCCAGGAGTGAGGTTGAGGCCAGGTTGGAAGGGATATGGCCTCCCCACCTGAGGAAAAACCATTTTAAAATCCCTGCTAGTCTGTGCCAATGATGCACATATTGTGTGTACCCACAGTTAAGTGATTTGCCACAGTACACTTCATTCTTGGTCATTTCTGGATGCCTACTAACTAGCATCTGATTTGCTTTCTTTGACGATTTTCACTCACGTGTTTAACTTTTATCTTGGAGTAATCAAAAGCTCACGTAAAAGTGGTAAGAATGGTACCAAGACCTCCCCCCCCACATATCTGGATCCCTCACTGTGAACATTTCTGGTCATATTCTTCAGGAAGGGGGACACTGATGTGGGAACAGTTGTGTGACTGTCACCTTCCAAGGGCCACAGCAGGGTCAGGAGGTGGGACCGGCTGGACAGTGAAAGGACCAGTGGCCCAGGGGGTGTCATTCTCAAACTCTATAAGGAATTAGGGGAGCCAGAACCTACAGCTTAAGCACACGTCCTGGAAGACCTAGATGCCAGAGGGACCTAGAGGCCACTTTCAGAAACAATCCCTAGGCTTTTCCTGTGAGGAGGGTGCTCACAACCCACTGCAAGAAGTGGTGGCAGCCAAGGTGGCTCTGTGGCTCTGTGGCCACAGCCTGGGTCTGAGAGGAGGCCTGGCCTCTGGGAGCAATGGTGTGTAGGCTCCCCACCGCTGCTGCTTGTTGTCCCTGGCAGTCCCTGGCTGCATTGTGGGTGCACCGCGGGTGCTCTCTGTGGCCCCTTGATCTGATCCCCGGGATTGTTGGCTCAGCACGGGACTTTCTGATGACTCGGTCAGTTTCCCACTGAACAGGCCTGAGGATTCCTACCACCAGAATGGGTATCCCAGGTACAAATGCTCACATCAGGCAGCGCCGGGTTTAAGACTGAAACAAAACAAAATGCAAAACCAGGACTTGCCTCATTACTTCTGCCCAGTGAGCTCCTACTCATTCTTTCATTTTTTTCAGAAACACCCGAGCCAAAGGCACCTTCTTGGGGAATGCAGTGCTGTTCTAGGCCCCTGTCTGTCTGCTCAGCACTGGGTCAGGCTTCAACTTTCTGAAAAGCCTTATGGGATAAATGAAAATGTGACCATAAATGAAAATTTGGGAAGCCGGGATCTGCAGTGGACAAGAGTGAGGAAGGAGGGGGCTGGGAAGGCAGATGACAGCCTCACTCGTGATCTCCCATGACCAGGGGCAAGTGGAGAGGACTTCTCTGTCATTGGACCTGCTCTAGCAGAGGCTGAATGGGTGGCAGGAGTAAGGGTGCAGGGGTGTTCCTGGGGTGGAGAGAGTTCACTGGAGTGGAAGTGGGCTCTGATGACCCCTGGGTCATCTTTCAAGCCTCTTGACTGTCTGTGGGCCCCACTGGAATGAACTGAAGACCACCTTGGTTCCAGGCTGCAGAGACACCTGGAGTGTGTGCTGGGAGGCTCAGCAGGGGAGGTGGCCACACTGCGGATAGCTCTTGTCAGTGGCTCTGGTAAAGGGTCCTGGGCATGTTAATTCTGCCCAGCCCCCTGGCCTCCACAGAGACGTCTCAGAGGGTCCTGCCCAGAAGCCCTTGCTGGTCCTTGAGGCCAAGCCACCTCTGCAATAGCCCAGTTGCCCAAAGCAGTTGCTTATATCCAGCCTTCTGAGAGCTAGAAAAGGGGCACAAAAGTGATGGATGGCCAGGTGGCTGTGTCCTACTGGGGCTTGAACTCCCCACCTCCTGGAGGGAGCTGGCCAGCCTCAGACATCTGCCTCCCCAGGCCCTTCTGGTGCTGACGCCAAGAAGTCTAGATTCTGGGGTGTTGAGGGGTGGGATGAGGGGAGGTAAAATTCCAGACTTTCATGCAGAAGTCATTTACCTGTAAAGCACATTTACAAATATTCCCCCCAGTCCATGCATTTTTTTTCCATATTACATTTTCCCCCTCTGCAACCCAAGTCTCCTCCAGCTCTTTTTTCCACGTGGTGCGCTTCCTTCCTGCCACCCCTTGGCTTCCAGGCGTGAGGCCTAGGATGGGAGCATCATGAGCCGGCAAGATGCTCTGCTCTGCTGCTTGCACAGGGCAAAAAGGCTGGCCAGGGCTCCTGGGAGCTGTGTGCTGCTCAGCCGACTGAGGGGCTTGGACATGACCCAGCTGCTCAGCCATCAATCTGGAAGGCCTCTGAGGGGCCCCTTCCCCCTAAACTGCTGTTGAGAATCTCTGAATCCCAGGAACCCCTGGAGGAAAACAACCTCTCTGCTGACTGTCCTCTCGCCAGCTGCCGGGACTGGGAATCAGGATGTCCTCGTTCCTGAGAGTTGGTCTCGGGAGACTGTCTGACAAAATGGGATGTTTGATCGTTCCAGCCCTTTTGGCCTGGGGAATCAGGTCAGCTGACTCAGTGGCGGCTTAAGTTGACCGGGGTCCAAACTTCAATACTCAGCCAAGGTTGTGCATTGAGAAAAGGATCGGATGAGGATAACCAAACAGGGATCCCCAGCCCCCTTCCTGCTCCCTTCCACGTCCTGCCTGGGGCCTCAGCATTGTTTGTCTGGGTGCAGGTCCTCACTAGGGTGCTGGGCCTTTGACCTCCAGGGATGCTGCCAAGGAAGAATGGGAGGCTATGGCCCTGGTTATGAGCTTCACTGAAGCTGGTGCCACCCCCTCATGGCCAGGCACAGGGGTCTGGGAGTGCTTTGAGACCCGGGCTTCATCCTCAGCCAGACAGGGTAAGTGATGGGTCCAGTGACTTTTTCTGACACCACGGGACTTGGACTCTGTGTCTCTTGCTCCTTCCTTTGCACGTGAGTTGGAAGAGACAGCAGGTGTGCCTCTCCTGTGAAGTCACTGTCCTGTTAGCTTCTGTTTCTGCTGCCCCTTCCTTAAGGCTCAGGACTTCTGGGCCACCTGCAGAGGGAAGCTCGCTAAGGAAGCCTAGAGACAGGGCTCTCCAGCAGGTGGGCTTTGACTACCTCGTTGTCACCTGTCCCCTGGGACCCATCATTACCCTGAAGGACCTTGAGAGGGGTCTCTCACAGGCATTCACACACAAGGATGAACCCTCATCTTAAAGCTCAGAGGCATTTGCTTTAAACACAGCCAAAGAGGACCCAGCTGTCTCTTCCGGGAGGTGGCTATAAGGCACAGGGACTTTTCTTTGACCCTGTTCCCCAGTGCTGGGACCCCTGGAGGCTCTTATTCATGGAGTACATGGAATACCAGCCCCACCGCTGGGGCCCAGATCCCCCATCGGCAGGGCCAGTCTTCTGGTGTGTTGAGCTGTTGCACAGCCGCAAGGTCATGCACAGGTGTCCTCCCTGCCTCCCTATCTCCCCTTCTCACTGAGGGTGGCGGCTCCCAGGTTGAATTCAGCCAAGAGGTAGGCATGGAGGGACTCTGGCCAGGGGAGCTGACTGGATCCTCAAGCAGTTTGTCATAAGAGGGCCAGAGGGAACAGGTGTGACAGCCGGGGTCCTCCTTGCAGGTTTTGTTTCTCCATGATTTAGTCATGATACCTTCATTCAATGGTGGGTGAGCCAGAGACCCATAAAAATGCTCACAGACAGAGCTTTACTAGAACATTGCCTCAAGTTGGCCCAGCAACCATCCCCTGCACTGGGTGGCCCAAGGCCTCAATGACTTCACCCAGATGTCCCTGTCACATCTGTTTTCAATCACTGGGCTTGCCTGCATGGGTCATGGTCAGCTATGCTCTATTGCCCTGTCCCACTGCTTTCTCACTCTTGATTTCTGAACCATGCCTAACGTGTCTGCCCGGAGCTGAGCCAAGGACTCTGGTGCCAAGAGACTGCATTGTGTCTGATCCCTGCCAGCCAGAGATGGGGCCCTGCAAAAGGTCCATACACATGCGGAAACACAGCTGGACCTCCTGTCAGCTTCCTGGCTGCAGAGTGTCCCAACTCCTCTCTGGGAGGAAGGCCTGCCCTCACTCCCCTGCTAGTCGTGCACCCACTCATGCTTGCTCATGGTGGCCAGAGTCCAGCACATACACATGCAGAGAAGCCCCGACTCCTGTGCCCTCTGGCTGCAGCTCCTGAAGGCAAGGCTGAAGGTATTTTGTTCTTCTTCCCTCCCAGTTCACCTGGGAGGTCCCTGCCTGGTACCCAGCACCTGCCGCCCAGGGTGGGAGGACAGTCACTCAGCCTGCTGTCGACTTTCACGTGAGCCCTGCCGCCTTGCCCCCACCATGGTGTTCTTCCCATTGTCTGGAAGAAGAAAGCCCATCCTAGATGGGCCAGGGAGCACCGAGGAAGAGTGTGGGAGCAGCAACAGAACAGAGGGACCCCAGGGGGACATGAGGACTCCTGTGAGAGGTGCCACCTGGGCTGAAGCTCACGGCCTTTTGTCAAGGGTAGAGACACAGAAGCCTGCTTGGGAGAGTGGGTGGGCACGACATGGGAAGTCAGGTAGGTTGGTGATTGCAGAAAACTTTCTCCCAGTTAGTTTTCTCATCTTGGAGGCAGAGCGTGTGCCTGTGGGGTGACGGGGTGACCCCTCCTCCTGCTGTTTCTCTCTCCATCTCTGTCTCCTCATACATCAGCCAAGCACTGGTGTCCTTGTCTGCCAGCTCTCCCAGGTCCCTCCCTGCCACTAGTGTGCCTTCACCAGCTCCTCTGCCTCAGCTCTGACCCCACTCGCTGATGGCCTCAGATGCCTCCGGGCTCACTGTGGCTGGGACCACAGGCTCCGCACACCCCTCTCATTGGCTCTTCACATTTCTCTATCCAGTCAAGGCCAGAAGCTCTTTTCCTGGGAGGTTGCCAGGAGGCCTTGCGAGGCTGAGGCAGCTGGGAGGAAGGTGCAGGGCAGCTACCGGCATCAGAGAGAGCCTCTCTCAGCCAGCCCTGCCAGGGACACTGCCCCAGCCTGCCCCGAGACAAGTGCAGGCGAATGGAAGAGGGAGGGAGAAGGAAGTAAAGGGCACAGAGGGTGGCCTGACTTGCTCAGGAGGACTTGTATTTGGTCCAGAGCTGCCCTGGGACAAGTTCAGATATAGGGCCTTGGTTGGATTTAGCAAGGGAAAGGGTTCTGCCTAGTGGAGCTGAGAGAGAGGATGGAAGGTGGTAAGGAAGCCACCTATTCCTTTGTGGCCCAAGACAGGCGCTTAGGCAGAGTGATGTGACACTTTCTAAGAAATGAGAAGCCATCTCCCTATCAAGGTAGATTCAGGGCTGTCGTCCTGAAAAGGTGCACAGTGAGGACACCTACTAGCATCTAGATACCAAGCCATAGCATGGGACAGAGCTGGCACCAAATTACAGGGAGGGGCACATCGTGTGGCTTGGGGGTGTCCTGCCACAGGTTGGTGGCTCAGCACCACTTCACAGATGAGGCTCAGAGAGTGGGACTCATGGGCCATGAGAGCCTAGAAGAGTTTGGAAGAAGCCCAAGTGCCCAGAGGAGGAAGACTGGAAGGCCTGATCAGGCGGGAATTCTCCTGCCTTTTGAAGGTGGCTGGAGGTAGAGGCTTTGGGTGATGTGGCATCCATCTTGTCTTGTTCTCCACCTTCTGCATGGGGTAAATGGGGAGGTGCATGAGTCTGCAGTTAGAACAGTTTCTCTCTTTCCATGTCTTCTTGAATTCAAGTGCAAGCCCTGGCCATGAGAGACCTTGGTGTGTTGGACATGGAAAGGGTAGAGGCTGGGGCTGCAGGGCGTTGGCTGCCCACCTTGGAGAGGATGCCGGGGTCTGGGGCTTGGAGTCAGTCATGAGGCTGAGAGGCCAGGCAGGCACCATGTGCATGGCTGATCCAAGTTCAAGGTCTCCTCTGTGCAGCCAGAACCATACTGGTGCCTGGCCACCTGGACCCCAGGCTCTGTGATGTCGTACCTGGGGTCAGCAGGGCTACTGTGCAGCCACAGCTGGGTGCTTAGGTTCTAGCTGGGTCCACCACCCTCTGAAAGTGTTGGAAGTGTGGCCTGGAGCCATTTGCCCAACCTCTCCCAGCTGAGTTTTCTCATACTTACTGCAGGCAGGTTGCCCTGGTGTCAGAGCCTGCGTCTGCAAAGTGTGCTCCTTCTGCCCTACTGTGTCCTTGTGGTTTTGAGCTTCTAGGAGTGTGTCTCCTGCCATGTGCATGTCTGACCTGTCTGAGAACTCAACGCACAATGCAGACAGGGGCAGCTTTTCAGGATGGGGTGTGGAAGATGATCATACACAGAGGACTAAAATGCTTTGTATACATCCTTTAGATGTTTCTTTTCCTGTGCATTTTTATGTAAATATAGTTTAAGGAAATGAACACATCCTACAGATATTGTTTTAAAAGCTGCCTTTCACTTAATAATATATAGAAACCAATATACATGAAAGTTTGTTAAATATTGTATATATCAATATCATTTGTAATGGTTGCCTACTATTTGCTTGAACGGTAGATCATATGCTTAAAGACAACTATTGGGAATTTATATTATCACCAAATGTTCACCATCATGTTCAACACTGAGATGACACCCTCTTGTATACTGAGTTCTACTTATGCACTTGTCTCCTTAGGAGAGGTTGCTATGAAGGGAACGGCTGGATCAATGGCCTTGCCCTCTCTGAGGTTCTCAGTACACAAGGAGACTTGTCCTCCAAAATGATGCCCTGACTGATCTGCCAGCCAGCCTGGTTTGAGAGCCTTCCAGGAAAGAGCCCTCTTGAGTGGTCCACACCCCATCCTGCAAAGCTGCCCCTGTCTGCAGTGTGGGTTGAGTTCTGAGATGGGTCAGACTAAGGGAGGGGATGGTAGGTCTGAGAGGAGAACTGGGTCAGAAGATTGGTGGTGATATTGTGTAAATCAGGAGCATGGCCCTCGCCAACCCCTAGTCCAGTGGCATAAATGGGGGCAGGGGGTGGCAGGAGGGGACTGACCTGGCAGGGCCAGCTTCCAGGGATGCTGAGGCATATGGTCCACTTGGAGCACAGTGTTGACATTGAAGTGGGAAGAGTGACTGGGTCAGGGGAGTTTTTCCCCAGTCTTAGAGATGGTAGGGAGCCAGAGGAAGCTGAGTGAGAAGCGAGGGCTGATGTGGGCCAAGAAGAATCAGGGGGCAGTGAGTGCTGCCAGAAGGAAGCACAGATGGCAGCTGGTAGTGACTGTGGCCTGTGAACTGTAGGTGTGAGGGGAGTGGTAAAGTGGAGGGAGAAGCTAACTAACTGGAACACGGATTCAGACCTCAGGTGTGCATCCATCTGGCTGGGACTCATCCATCCTGGTCTTTGCCTGATGAGGTAGGACAAGAAACTGTGAAGATGGAGTCTGGAGCAGGAACCACCCAGCTCCACTCCCTTGTCATGGGCTCTTGTGAGTGCCCCTGCCACTTTGGCCTGGGAGTCCCCTGTGGCCCCTCTGCCTGTATCATTGGGCATGTGCATGCACCTGCCCTGATTTGGGAAGTAAGTGGCTTGTTTGGTTCTGATTTGACAGAAAACTTCTAGGCAGCATGACCAAGATGCCTGTTAAGGGGAAACTGATGAGTTTCCAACCAAGTAGTGGGAGGTCCTGAGCTGAGGCCCAGAAGAGGTAAGGGCCCAACCCCCCAAGGCCTGTCAGTCAGTCACCAGCCTGAGACCAAGATCTCAGGTGGCTAAATGGGCTGCTCCAGGGGCTGCTGGGATGGGTCAGTGGGCAGTGTGGTCCTAGGATCACCTCCGGAGTGAGCTGTGATGTGGCAGCCTTAGTGCAGGGCTAGGCACGCAGGGCTCCCACTCGCAATGATGAGGTGCCGTTCCTGGCACGCGGCAGGCTCAGGCCTCCTTGGCTGCTCAGTCAGTGCAGTTTATGGGAAATCCAGCCCTTGCTGACATGGCAAATTTGGTTTGCTCTTGGCGCCCTGCCCTGCCCTGCCCATGTTACTGTGCCCCTGACCTTCGTGCAAACATGTCCTGGACTTGCCAGCTAGCAGCATGGCCCAACCGCTCAGGCCCTGGCCCTGCAGGGGCCCAGAAGATGGCGGGCCTCTAAAAGGGAGACCCTTGTGCCTAGGGCTGTGTGGGCAGAGCCAGGGGCTCTGCTTCCTGTCATGGCCACTCACCGAAGCCTCCTGTCCCTCTGAGGCCCAAGGGACAGGCTGTGGTGGGTCAGTGCTTTGACTCAAGCCATCTTCGGTCAGTTCCATCCTGGAGAGCTGGCTTCCCTTCTCCAGCCCCTCCTGGACCTGGGAGGCCTCAGAGACTACCATGGCCTAGCCCTCACAGGCCATGGAAGGGCAGTACTTGCCTCAGGGGCAGAGAGGCAACAAAGAGGCTAGAAGACAAAGTGAGGAAGAGAAATTAGAGCACAGAACACCTCACCTGGTGCCCAAGGGCTTGCCCATTGGACACAGAGCCTACCCTCGAGCCACACAGGGCTGACACCTCCAGGCCATGCTGACTAAGGACAGGCTGAGAGTCACTGTGATCACTGTGCTAGGTTGTGCTGGGCAGTTGCAAGAATATTGGTGTCTTCTGTCCTCACAGCAGTCCTGAAAGGTGGACTTTTTTTTTTTAATTCCCATTTTATAAATGAGGACACTGAGGCAAGTCAGAGGGAGAGGTTAGATGACCCCTTCAAGGTCTGTCAGATGGCCACTAAGGAGTGAGAGAGACAGCCCAACCCCAAAGAGACTGTCCCCCAGCCTCTATCCTCCCCCCATCCCTCTTCCTGGATCCACTAGTTTTGACCACTGCTGCCAACACTCAACCATGCAGGAGTCTGGCCATCAGAGTTCTCTAAGAGAGTTGGTGGCCTGACTGTCTCAGCCATCTCCCCAACAGACAGGCCATGCATTCCCCAAGGTGAGTGGCCCTGGGCAGATGTAGGATGTGCTGCCCAGAGGGGCCCTTTGGCCAGACTTCACCAGCTCTGGCTTCCCCATGCCCACAGGACAGTCTTGAAGGTCTCAGTGTGCCAAGGACCTTATGGTGATAAGCCATTATAAATACAAGAAGTAACAAACCGTGTGCTTGCCTTTGCCCCCAGGAGCCCTGTTGAATCTGAGAAAGGACGTTCAGAGTGAACGCCATGAACATCTCAGCTCTTGGAGGAAGCAGCAAAGGTGAGGTCTGGGTGCCCCCGGGCCTGGACTTGGCCACAAAGTAGCAGAGTGAGAGCAGTGTATGGGGAGGGCTGCAAGCAGGCCTCAGGGCCCTGGGGTGGGGCGCCCCTGATGAGGCTGCCTGGCCTTGCCACCACCAGGGAAGCCTCTCCCAGCAGGCGAGGAGGAGCGCAATACTGTCCTCAAGCAGATGAAGGTTCGCACCACGCTGAAGGGGGACAAGAGCTGGATCACCAAACAGGATGAATCGGAGGGACGCACCCTGTAAGTCTGGGAGGCTGGGAGGGCTGGCAGCGACAGGTTGGGCATGGGATGGCACTCCATGGGTTACATTAAACCAGTCCCAGGGTGGGAAAAGCCCGCTGCCAGAGTGTGCAATGTGGACACGGGCCGGGGAAGGAGAAGGTGCGATGGGAATGGTGGGCCAAGTTCCTGAGGTATATGTAGCAGTCCCCTTTTGTGTTCCCTCTCTGCTCAGTGAGCTGCCCTCCGGCTGGACTCGTGCCACCTCGCTTTCATCAGCTGGGGAGGTCCCGAAGGCCAGGTGAGAGGTGCTTCCCAGATGGCAGGTGGGTGGGCCCGCACTGCAGTCCTCGGGGGACAGGGAGGCCTTTGAACTCCACTAGAAGGACGGCTTTTCCACTTCTTGGGAAAAGGAGCACAGGAATGACTGCATGCAGGTCCCCTGGGGCCAGCTGCCTCTCCAGCTACACCTCCGTGACTTCAGCTGTGAACTGAGACCAAAAGTGTCACTGAACACCCCCAAAGGGGTGCAGACAATGTCTCTGAGATCCTCTGGGGTCTTCAAGAGTCACATATGACTCCGTTGCATAGGTAATCAGAGTGCCAGGGCAGACTCAAACACTTGCTCCAACTGTCTCCAAGTTCAAGATGACATGTTTTGACAGCTGGCTCTCCTCTCTATTTCAAGGACTTTTGCATAGAGTGTCCAGGGCGGTTCTGAAGTGTCAGCACATCCTGCCCAGATCAGGAGGAACTACTCCTAAGAAGTAGGGGGTTAGCGTTAGGGGATAGATAATTAGGGTTAGGGTTGAGGTTGGCAGGGGGTGGGGGCACTAAATTCAGCCTTGATCCTTGTTCCAAAGAGCCAGCAGTTGGCAGTTGAGGACAGTGGCCACAGCTGGAAGGGTGGGGTCCAAGTTCAGTGCTAGCCCAACGGGTTGCCTCTGGTCATGGTGGCCTTGCCCAGAATCTCTCAGTGACTCAGCACCTGTCACCTACCAGGTCCTGTACTGGGCACAGAGGACACAACCCTTTCCTCAGGGAACTGATATCCTAGCAGGGTAAATGGGCCTGACCCAAGTAGAGAGATGAGCTTAAAAGATAGAATTGCCGAGTGTGATAGCAGTCGGCAGTTGGCAAGGGCCTGAGCATAGTTCAAAGATAATCTATTCATTGTGGGGTATGTTTACTTTGGGGGTGCAGTTCTCAGTCTGGGCTTTGGTCTGGAAGTATGTTTGGAAAACACAGGCAATAAGTGACATTTTTTGCTCTGCTCCCAGCCCAAGTGAGGTGTGGGGATGGAGGGCAGTACCCGTGCCACCTGCCCACGTGGGTCCCTTTAAAGGGGTGGTCTTAAGACCATCCTACACTACTCCAGCCTACTCTTCCCTGCCCACATCCCTCACCCGACTCCTCTGAGTACTCCCTGCCCCCGAGGCGGGGAGTGAAGGCATCCCACTGGAGCTGGAGGAGGGAGGCTGGAGCAGAATGGGAAGTAAAGGATAGCTGGCCTTCCCTGGCTCCTGGTTCGGCTCCACCCCTTGGGCCCTCATGAGTCTTCTTGGAGAGTACTGGGCAGAGTGGGGCATCAGATCAGGTTAGGGGTTCTACCTAACATGGCTTCAGCCCCCAGCCTCTGACCATAGAGCTTCCAGCCTGAGCTGGGTCAGCTCTGAGGGTAGAGGTAGGGAGTGTTGTCATCCATCTCAGAAGAACACCTGCTCAGGGGAGCACTGGGGCCCAGCAGAACAGGGAGAAACACGACTTTGGATGGGATACCTCTGTGTTCATGCCCAGCCATGGAACATACCTTCCTGGGCACCAGCTGTGAGCCAGGGCCCAGAAGAATCAGCCTTTCCTGGGGAGCATGAGGGAGACAGGCAGACCAGGACACGCATCCTGGCTAGGGATGCAGATGTGGCTGGCTGTCTTGAGAAGCAACCGGCGCCTCTTGCTCCCCTTGTTCTGACCACACTGGGACACCCACCAGCCTACCCCTTTTACTGTCATCGGGCAGCCTGGGCCCACTCATGAGACTTCAGTTCACATCCTACTTTCTTTTCCCTCAGCAGGCCCCTGAGCACGAGGGCTCCCATGGGCTATATCATCCGGTAGGTGACTGCAGGAGCCTGCTCGCCTCCCCATGCCCACCCACATGGCCCTGGCTTCTCCCAGGGGGCTCACCAGGCTGCTTCTCCTGGACTCTCTTTCAGTGGAGTGTTCACCAAGCCTGTGGACAGCTCGTCCCAGCCTCACCAGCACTTCCCCAAGGCCAATGGAGCCCCCAAAAGGTATGTTCACAGAGTGCTGGCCAGTTGTCCAGTGGGAGGTATGGGAGTCCACTGCCTGTCACTGAGGGGGTGGTAGGTGTCAGGTCTCTTCCTGTGTAAAGAATGGCCCTGGACCACACCACCAGTGCCCTTGTCCTTGTGCCAGTCATGGCACAGGGTCACCAGGACAGAGTCACAGGGAAGAGGCTGTGCAGAGCCCAGACTTGCTGATCAGCTGTGCTGAGTTGTGTGCTTTGGGCCGCCATCTTCTCAACAGGCTGACACCAGGCTGAACCTGGTGTCAGAAAAGCAGGACCAAGGGGGCTGGGCCTGTCTATGGCAAGAGGGTGGCCCTGCTCAGGGTGGTGCACATGTCCGGGGTATCTGGCAGGGCTTAGAGCAAAGAGGAAAGGGCACCAGCACCCACTTGTCCACCTGCCACGTGCCTGCTGGGCCATGTAGGCAAATGTAGAAGCAAGAGGGGGCCTGCGGGTACACACCTGAAAACTCCTTGTCTCTCTAGCACGGCCAGTCTGGGGAAAGCAGCTCCCACTGGCCCTCCCCGCCCCTCCTCCTCTGGCTACAAGATGACCACAGAGGATTACAAGAAGCTGTGAGTAGGCAATCGCAGACCTAACTTGGTTTCCTCTTTCCAGGGCCCAAACATGGGGCCCGCTGAGGGCAGCTGCCTGCTCGCCTTTGAGCACGATGCAGACTGCTGTCCTGCCACTCTGACCTCCTTGCCAGTTGCCACTGTGGCCTGGACCCCACCAGAGGGTGGCAAGCCCCAGAAAGTTGGACATTGTACACCTCATACTTCTGATCTCAGGCAAAACAGGGGCTGTAGGAAGCTTGTGGAAGGAGCTGGTGGGTCTAGAGAAAGCATCTTGGGTCATGGCCCTGACTGTTTCCTGGACTGGGCCAGGCTGGCCTAGCACCTGATGTGTCCAAGAGTGCTGCTGGCCCTGGCAGCCTGTCAGCTATGGGCACTTTGTAACTAAATGTGGGTTGCTTCTTGTATGTCAATCTTTGGGGTCCCCCTTGGAGCTCCCCATGTGGCCCCACACAAGGTCCCCTCCTGTGGACCCAGCAGGGCAGGGTCTGGACAGATGTGGATTGTGCCTGCATTCCCAGGGGCCCAACATCTTGCTTGTCCCCTGTCACCATCATCCACTGACATGGAGCAACTATGGAATCTTTCTGCAGAAGGGGATAAGGCTTGAACTGGGTCTTGGGGGACAATAAGGGTGGGAACAGGGAGAGATAGCAAGTCTAGCTTTCCAAGAGGAAGGAGTGGCTTGAACAGAGTCCAGGGGCAGCCAGGCTAACACATGTTGTTGTTCTTATAAGTTAGGAGGCCAAGCTGCAGAGGGCATGACAGAGGATGGTGTGAGGGTGGTCAAGGGAGGAGGGGCCATGACTGGCAGCATCTTCAATCCCCCACACCAGGGCCCCCTACAACATCAGGTGCAGCTCAGCATCAAGAGCTGCTGAAGAGGAAGAAGTACGCTTCTCTTCTGATGAGCAGAAACGGAGGTAACGGTGCTTGCTGGGTGTCCCATGCCCAAGTCTCCACCGCCTGGGGAGACAGGGATCGTGCATGACATATGGAGCATTTGTCTTGCCTGTTGGCGGAGGGTGGCTGCCAGAAACAGGGAGCATTCCTGGAGTCCCTGAACCACCCACTCAGCGCTGGGCCTGCTTGGGGGCCCCCTCTTAGGAACTTTCTATGAGGGCAGAACCGAGGTGACGAGGAATTTCTCTATTAGTTTGTTCAAAAGGGTCCTGAGCAAATTGGACCAAAGTAGGCAGTGCCCGGTGCCCAGGGACAAGCCACCTGCATATGGGTGGGGACAGGGCCAAGCTCTAGAGGGGCCTGTGCCCCTTGTCCCAAAGTGAGGGCTGGGTGCTTGGGCACAGCTAGGTCCCAACCTCAGCCTGTCACCCCCCAGTGCCAACATCTGCTGGCCTGTCCTTGACATTGGAAATGCACCGAAGGCCCCCATGCTGAAGGCCCAACAGACGGGCAATGCTAAGGGCAGAGTCAACAGTAGCAGAGGGAAGAGCTAAGAGCTCCAGGCCAGGCTGCCGGGCATTGATTTCCCACTGTGCAGCCTGCTAAGTGTGGGCTCTCGGGCAGGTCACTAAAGCTTTCTTCTGCTTCCTGAGTAGCTGCCCTGCCTCATCCATTAGCTGCCCCCTCTCTGTGCCACCCCAGGTCCGAGGCTGCCAGCAGTGTGGTGAGGAAGACAGCTCCCCGGGAGCACTCCTACGTCCTGTCAGCGGCCAAGAAGAACGCTGGGTGAGCTGCTCAGCAGGGGACCCAGCAGGGCCACCCACCTGCTCCATACTCTGGGCCAGGTCCTTTCCCCTCAGGGCTCTGCTCTTTCTCTGCTTGGGTTGACAGGGACCCCACGTGTACTTTCTGGAAACCTGAGAGGTCTGGCTGCTGCCATCAGGGCAGGCAGGGTGCTGGGGATGATGTCACATGTCTGTGGCTTCTGCAAACACGTCACTTTTCTGCCTCCTTCAGCAGCCCTGCCCAGGAGACACTGGCCCCATTCATTGCCAAGAGGTAAGTGTGGGCAAAGGGAGGTGAGCTCTTGCATTCATAGGGGTGGAGTATGTGGAGAGTGGGTGCAGGGGGGATGGAGTTGCTGTCCCTGAGCAGAGGGAGTTGTGCAGAGTTGGCTGCTTCGGTTTGGAAGCCAAGGAAGCCCATGGTTGGCCATGGTGGCACAGAAGACCCTTGCGAGCAATGCTGCATAAGCAGGAGCCTGACTCAGAGAACACGGCTGGTGAGGAGAAACTTCCATTTGCCAGTGGCCAATAGGACCAGGTCCTTGACGCAAGATGGAGCTGTAGTGTTTCTTGGAAACACTGGGGTTTTGCACACTGGCCTCTGGGGTTTTGCAGCAAGAGTAGGTACCAGGGAAGAAAGCAGTTGTTCCTTGGCACTCCTTCCCACCCTACCAGGGGTTGGCTGGACAATGCCTTGGCAGGAGGGGTAATTGAGAACCCTGGCTGACCAGGCCCTTGGAAGTGACCATGACATTGGAGATGGGTCCTAAAGGCTGAACAAGAGCCAGTGGGCCACGATCAGGACATCAGGATGCTGCCGCTGAGTGAGGGGACAGGACATCTTCTGGGACAGGAAAATACTTGGGGAGGACAGGGAAAAAAACTTCTGGAAAGCTGAACTTAGGGCTATTCTGTTGGATAGAGAGGGAAGACATCTATGACAAGCTGAGGACTGAAAAACAAGGGGAACTTGGCATGCCTAGTGTTCCAGGCAGAGGGCCCAACTGTGCAGACTCAGAGGTGGGAAGACCAAAAATGCTGACCAGAATACAGCCAGCATGATCTTAGAGACAAGTGCCCACCAAGAGTCGGTTTGTAGTACTTTGTCATGGCAGCCTCAGGAAACTTATAGAGCCGTCCCAGGCCTTTCTCCTACCTTCTGGTGTCACTGGCAGTCTTTGCCTTGTAGACACATCACTCCTACCTCTGCCTCCACTGTCACAACACCTTCTTTTCTCTGTGTGTCTGTGTCCAAGTTTCCCTTTTACAAGGACACCAGTTGTTGCATTTAGGGCTCACTCTACCTCAGTATGACCTCACTGTAACTTGATGACAAATTGGTTGCAAAGACTATTTCCAAATAAGATCACGTTGCCAGGCTCCAGGCAGACATGAATTTTGTCAGGACACTATTCAACCTCATGTCCTGTCCTTATCCCAAACTGCAGTCACTCAGCCACCAACATGACTGAAACAAAGCATGTCATTCAGGCTCCAAGTGCATCTGTTTCTCTTCTTTCCCAAAGGGTGGATGAGGATGGGTCTTCTGAGAAAAGCCAGGACCCACCTGCTCTGGCGAGATTCCCTGCTGGCTCAAGCAGGTAATCAGTTGCTCACCTCTGCGCATGGCTGGTGACTGCCAGGTCATCTCCTTACAGGGCCTCAGGGTCAGTGTTCCCATGTGCCCAGTGACAGGATGGGACACCGAAATCAGTAAGGGCCTGTCTGGCTTGATGTCCTGAGGTTGAAAGGAGCAAAACAGCCTGGTCTTCTGGGAGAGAGTGCTTCAGTCTTGTCTTCTGGTGCTTGTCTGTGTCAATTTAACTCTTGCACCACTGAGCACTGTAGTGGCCAACTGTGGGATGTGAGGTGGTCTGCAGCCAGGGTACGCGTCTAAGGCTCTCCTGTAAGTTGATCAAGTTCACCCTGCCAGTGCTGTCCTCTGCCTCCTTCTTTGCCAGTGCAGACAGGGACAGAGCCAAAGTGTCACGGGCCATTTGGGTGGAGCTCATGCTGAGCCCAGGTGGGTGCCAGAAACTGCCTCTGGCCCATGAGCCCATGAGATGGGAGGCTCTGGCAGTGGGGTGACAGGGCAGGGACAGTCTGATTGCGGGTGATCTCACTCCAGGCAGGGCTTTGATTTGCCCTGATTTCTGAGCCCTAGAGTGTTGGGCAGATAATGGTGCTCTCTTTTGTCTGCAGGCAAAAGGCAATCAATACCTCTTTGTACTCTGAGCTGAATCATGCTAAGTCCTGTGAGAACGCCACTGCCCCTGGGGCTGTTACGGGTCTTGTAATGCCACTGCATGTCCACACGCCCCTCCTTGACTCGAGCCCCTCAACCATTTGTATGTGACCTTGGTCCTTGGGGCCACCTCTCCTGTGCCAGGAGAGAGATATGATAACCTGCTACAGCCCAGATTGGTGGAGGAGAGAGAAAACTGCAGGAGTTCAAGGCCAGCCACAGGTCACAGCCAGAGCAACAGGAAAATTTAAGAGCTCTTCACGAGGTAGCATTGATGGAATACGAGGGCTTAGTATGCCAGCATTGCTGAAACAAAGGGTCACAAACTGGTTGACACAAATAGCCAAATGTATTGTCTTCCAGTTCTGCAGGCTGGAAGTTTGAAATCAAAATGTCAGTAGGGTTGATTTCTACTAAGACCTCTCTATTTGGTGTATAAATGGCTGTCTTCTTCCTGAATTTCTTCACAAGGTCTTCCTCAGTGTGTCTGTGTCCTGACCTCCTCTTCTTATAAGGACATTAGTCATATTAGACTAGGAGCCACCCTACTCCAATATGACTTCATCTTAATTATATCTGAGACATCCTTATTCCAAATAAGCTCACATTCTGAGGTACTGGGGATTAGGATGTAAATATATAAATTTTGGAGGGGACACAATTTACCAAAAACAAACCACGTTTTTGAAAGTGAAAGTGAAAATCTCTCAGTCCTGTCTGACTCTTGTGACCCCATGGACTATACAGTTCATGGAATTCTCCAGGTCAGAATACTGGAGTGGATAACCATTCTATTCTCCAGAATCCCCAACCCAGGAATCTCCTTAATTTGTGTTTTGGAAAAAAAAAACAAGGCAATTAATGTTGGTTTCACATGCTTTCTTAAAGCACAGAGAAGGAGAACTAGGTTGTGTTATCAATTGACAGGCATTTTAGCATTTATTCCAGAAAACTCCTTTGGATGTTTACTACCTACCACCTGGCTGTCACAGCAAAGCGGCTGTCAGTCTTGGTCGGGCCACCATAACCAAGTCCCCCACCATAAGTATGCAATAGTGGTTGGTCAGGAAGGCTCTTCCATTAGTGTTTGCAAACCACAAGGTACCTTCGCCATGAACTGCTGGCTGGTCCCAGGCAGCCTTCCTGTCTGACGCTACCCCCATGAGGCCCTGCAGTGACTCAGGGGGTCACCATCAGCCCCCCATGCCCGGCTCCTGCCTGCCTAGTTATCTAGAATTCCAGGTCTGGTTGTATCCCTGAAGGAGCCCAGACCACTGGGGAACAGGGATTGAACCAAAATAGCTGGTTTGTGGCCAACTAGGAGGGGCACCCCTGTCTCAGGCGCCAAACCCTACAGGGGAACAGAAAGAGTGCCACAGCAGGATGCCCCATCCTGCTCTGGACCCCTGACCTGCCTGGGTGCCCCAAAGGCCCCTCAGTACCAAGTGTCCAAATCTGAGCTCCCATCTCCATCATCTCTTCCGTCCCTTTCCCTCCCCACCTCAACAGCCCACTTGTGGCAGTGGCCCTGCCTCCATGAACCATGTGGCCTAGTTTCTTGGGTTCATCTCATTTCCCCACTCTTGATGTGAAGGATAACTCCTGCCCATCTTCCAAAGTGCACATTCTCGGATACCTCCTCTCATTGACACTAGCCTGTGTGAGAGCCCCAGGCCTGGCTGCTGCCCCGGTCACAGCACTGTTCAAGCTTTCTTGCCTCTCTGCTTCACCTGATCAGGTGAGTCTGGGCCCCAGCATGCTGCCTGGCAGAGGAACTAAGGAGCCGTCAGTAAGAGCACAGCTTCTAGTACAAGGCAAAACCCTTGCATTGCCCTCTATGGGCTGTGTAGCCTTGAGTAAGTCCCTTTACCTCTCTGTGCCTCAGGGTCCTCATATGTAAAATAGGGAGCAACAGGGAGCAGTGATACCTATCTCCAGAGGCTGTCCAAAAGACTAAATGGGATAGTGCACGTGAAGTCCTTTGTGCAGTGCCTTGGTGCTGGTATGGTTGTGTGCTTCTTGAGCTGCAGAAAGAAAGACAGTGAAAGAAAGTGAAGTCGCTCAGTCGTGTCCGACTCTTTGCAAACCCATGGACTGTAGCCCGCCAGGCTCCTCTTTCCATGGAATTCTCCAGACAAGAGTATGGGAGTGGGTTGCCATTTCTGTCTCCAGGGGATCTTCCTGACCCAAGGATTGAACCTTCTCTCCTGCATTGTAAGCAGACCTGTCTGAGCCACCAGGGAAGTCCATCATCAAATGAAAAGGCCAATATTGCCCTCTATTGGTGTCAGAGGGAAATGCCACCATGGGCAGCCGAGAAGGAGCTCCTCTGTCCTCCCTCCCTGAGTTCTCTCCCTCTTTTAGCTGGATGAGTTCTTTGGCACAGGCCACTTGCATTCCCACCTGCAGCTGCAGCCTCACTGGATAAGAGCTTCTGGCCTCCAGCAGCTCTCAACCTGGCCGACCACTTCAGACTGAACTAGAGCTGTGGGTGGTTGAGGGTCTGGAAAGGGGCGAGGCTGCTGGCTGCAGAGGAGGAGAGGCTGGAAGGCCCCTGTGTGAATTTGCTGGGGCTTCCGTGAAAGGGTTCCAGAAACTGGGTGGATTAAACAACAGAAATGCATGCTTTCAGAATTCTAGAGGCCAGAAGTCCTAAATCAAGGCAGGTGTCAGCGGGGCTATGTGCTCCTCCGAAGGCTCTGGAGTAGAGTCTGTTCCAGGCCTTTCTCTCAGCCTCAGTCCTTGGCGCCTCTTAGCGTGTAGATGCATCACTCCGACCTCTGCTTCTGCCATCACAAGGCTGTCTTTCCTCCGTGTATTTGTCCCCTTTCTATAAGGCACCCGCTCTACTCCAATAAAATCTCATCATAATATTTACCTCTGCAAAGACACTATTTCCAAATAAGGTCACATTCACAGATACCAGGGGCTTTAGCACATCTTTTAGGATGGACACAATGCCACCCATAGCAGGATCCATGGGGGCTGAGCCTTTAAGTCAAAATCGCTCCGGAGGCAAGGGTTGAGGAAGAGGCGCCAGCTGGGGCAGCGCTTGGTTCCTGTTTCCTGTCTGACGGAACTAGAAATGCCAGGGAGAAGGTATGCTTTACTTGCCTGTGACATCCCCAAGTGGAATGTGTCCTTGCTCCCTGGCACAAAGGAACAACAGGCTGTCTTCATGGTCATCACGAATGGAGATGGGCTGAGATCAGAGCTACCCATGTGCACCAGGCCCCCTCTGGGCTTTCGTGTGTAGAGAAGCCCTGTCCGCCAGAGCCCTTCCATTTCCTCTCATCATCTCAGTGCCCAGAAGGTACAGAGATGAGCAGCTCACTGACCTGCCCTCCAGGGGCTCCCTGTCTCCATCCTACCCCACACACACCCCTCCTCCTCCTGGGACCCCCGAGTGTCTTTTCTTACGTGCCTGATCATGTCAAGGCCCCATCCCCACCTCAAGCACGTCTTGTGGACTTTCTTTGCCACAGTCAATCTGGTCTCTGTCTTTAAGAGCCCTGCCGGCCTCTACCTCCTCCCTTCTCCCTCTGTCTCCCTCCAGTGAGTTTGGGCTGAGCTACTCCTCCATGGAACTTTCCAGATGCCTTTGGGGCTTGATTTGGGCATGGCCCTACAGGTTACTTGTGTCAACGCCCATGCCACTTGGCCCTCATCCTGTTCCCCAGGGCAGGCCTGGGACTCACCCCTACCTGTACCCCAGTGGCCAGGGACAACCAAAGGAAGGAGTGAGTGGCTGTAATGTGGACCTAATAGGTGTGGTTTGGAGTGAAGGGGAACCCCACAAAGCCAGAATGTTCTAGATTCTCTTCACCCCTAACCATCATCACAGCCAGATCCTCCTGGGTGTCAGGCCCTGCAGTGGGGACACAAAATCCAGTGGAATTGGAGGGCTGTGTGCAGTCACTCTCAACCAGGCTCTGAGGAAGGGAACGCTCAAAGGGACCTTCTGAGGGCTGAGAATGTCTGATCCTGCCCGGGCTGCAGCTCATGGGCAACTGCTCTCTGACCTTCAAGCCCTGAGTCTCTCCTTTCACTGGCTGTCACTCCAGATTTGGTGTGTAGGTTTCCTGGGCATCTCGCTCACCATGTGTTCCCATCAGCCCATGAACTAACAAATTGCCACTTTGGATGCTTCAGTGCAGCCACTGACAGGGCTCACCTCTGTACCCAGAAGGCCCCTCACTGTGTCTGAAGGAGGCTGGGATCAAGAATAAGAGACTGCTAAGAGGTCCTTTGGTCCCCTTCCTCTGGGACATGGAGGTCAGTGGCCCAAGCTCAGCTGCAGCACCAAGAAGACTCAAGTCTAAGAAGGAGACAAGAGAAAAAAAGGGAGGGGCAAGGTCTGGGTGTCCCACTGCACTAGCAAGGACACTCCTGAGAGAGGACAGCCTGGGACCCCCAGCACAGGTGGAGAAGGGGAGGACTTTCTTACCAGCAACTCTCTACCTCTCTCTTTTGGCTGCAGTGCAAGAGGTGAGGAGACTGTCCACCTGCAGATCACAACACTCAGAGCAGGACTCCACCCTGTGGCCCCACACCTGGAAGGAATTAGGTACACATGATTCTAGAGATGGGAGGAGCAGGGCCAGGCTGCAAGTTATGAGGTTTGTGGGCTTGTTGGTGGGAGAAATGAGCAACCTGGATTCTTTGCCCCATCCCATTTCCCTCCAGAACTCCTGGGAGCAAGCACTTGGTTCCATGGGAGAATAGACGCAGCCCTGGGGACCCCCTGTCTGGAGTTGCTGACTGTCTGCCTGGTGGGGGGAGGCAGACACAGAAACATGTGTGGTCAGGCCTGAGATGCCGACCTAGCCATGTGCCAGGAGCCCCTGGAGGTGATGGCTCACCCAGCTGGGCCCTGAGGATGGGAGCAGCCAGCTGTACTGGGTGGGAATCTGGGCTTTGTGGAACCCCACCTCCGCCCCCAGGCCACTAAGGCAGTTGTTTGTGACTGGGGCCACCAGGAATGGGGCAGGGTCACTGGACCAGCCTCAACAGTTCAGGAGTAGGGCGGTTCAGGGAGGTGCACAACCAGCAGGGAGCACAGTGGACTCAGGCTTACTTGGAGGTAGGGGGCAGACAGTCAGGTAACATGCAGGCAGGGCTTGGGGGATGGGAGGATGGGTCCAGCAAAGCTGAGGTGGGAGCAATTGGAAATCTGAGCAGGGAGGAGAGACCTGCGGAGGGAGGGAGACTTCTGCGCTTCTCTGCGGCACTTTGACTCCTGTTCATTTAGCTACTCACCTGCCTCCATGCCAGCACCTGGGAGGCTGCAATGAAGCAGACAGATTGGGACCCCATCTAATGAGGCCAAAGTCTGGAGAGGGAGGCCAGACTGGATACCCAGGCTAATCCTTGGGGCAGTGGGAGCTCCAAGCAAGGGCCTCTCACCCTCATGGTGGTGGGGGTGGTTAAGGAAGGCTTCCTGGAGGAACTGATATCCAAAATGACTCCTGATGGATCTGTGGGTCCCTTGACTCTCTTCCTTGGCTCCACCCTCTCTACACCTCAGGCCCAGTCAGGCACTGGGTCCTGTCCATTCTGTTTTAGAGATATTTCTGTCCCTACTCCCTTCCCTGGGGCCAGGCCTCCTCTATCACTCACCTCATCCCAGAATCTTCATATTTCTACCTGGGTGCCATTTCTAAACGGCAGCAGTAGTCCTCTGCCAGGCCTGGGGAAAACCTCTGCAACACCCCCTTCCTTTTAGGCTCTGCAGCCTGAAATCTACTTTGCCTGATGGGGCCCATCCACCCCCTCCTGGCTCCCTTTATATACCCTCCTCCTTGGACCTTGCCCTCCAGCCTTCCCCAGCCCCACTTGGCTGTGCAGGTTGCAGGCCCTGCTGGGGATGCCCTTCCCATTTGCATTGTTCAGTCTCAGCCAGGACGTCTCCCATCTGCTGCACCTCCTTCACCTGTGTGTCTTTCTGTGAAGGGCTTTCCATGCTGAGCTCACACAGAGAGTCTTCTACACAGAGTCACGATTGTCCACACACAGATGGCTCTGCCCCAAGAACCCCAAGTTCCTGGAGAGCCCAGAGCCTGTCCCAGAACAGGACCAGAGTAGCATTTATTGCTGGAATAATTGAGAATCACCCAGTGTGACAATGTCTTTAATATGGCAACACTGGAAGCTGCTTCACTGGTTTCCTTAAGGTGACCAGTACCTGGGAAACAAGGGCAAAGTGACCCTGAGAGACACAGGAGGAAGCCAGGCTGTCTCTGAGGAAGGTCTGCACTGTGTGCCCCATAAGACCTCTGGCATTTTGTCTGAAAGTGACAAAGCTATAACAGCCCACCGAGATCCCCTGGAGTGCCCCCTCCCACTTTCCAACAGAAAATCAAGTTGGAGAAAAGGAAGAAAGAGGGAAAACTCTTAATAGAATTCACTAAGCCCTGCCCTGCCCTAAACATCCAAGCCCACGTCCCCATGCAGGATGTAGATGCAATCACTGTGTCCATTTTACAGATGAGAAAACTGAGATCCTGAATGGTTCAGTAACTGCTAAGTCCCATGGTTGAGAGCAGGCAGATCCACAATTCCCACCTAGCCTGCCTGACTCCCACCCCACACTTTTTGCTCCATAACTCACTACAGTAGTGGGGCTAGGGGTAGACGGCAGGGTAGGATGCTATACTTAGTACTTTACAAATTACTATTTATGATGACCTTACTAGGAGGCCTTTCAGAGTTTGTGGTCGAGCTTTCAAAGAGAGGTCAGGGCTCAAGAGATTTCCATGTTCTATGCAGAGGGATGAGAATGGAAATAATGGGGTTCAAGTTTTATGTTTACATGGGGTACAGTGTCAAGGGGCTCGAGGAGAGAGGAGCCAGCAAACTGAGCACAGACCATATTGTGGAGGTGGTGGCTGCCTGGTCATTCCCCTGGAGGCAGCTGGGGAGGGTGGTCAGTTCTGGCCATGTTGAGGGTGAGCTTCCTGAGGGCCAGTCCAGGAAGTAGTGGGTATATGGAGAAGTGGGAAAAGGCAGATGTCATTGGCTTCAGAATGACAGTTGACACCATGGGAGCAGAGGAGGTGACCAAGGTCAGTGGCAAAGCATGCAGATGGTGAGGAATGCCAGAAACACCAACATTTAAGGGGCAGAAGAGGAAAAATAGGTGGAAGAGATAAGGAAGCTGTGGCAAGGCAAGTAGGAAGCAGTGGGAGATGGATGGGGGAGAAAAGGTGGAAGTTACCCACTGGGTCAGTGGTCCTGAATGGTCACAATGACGGGAGTGTTTCTGTTGGAGTTGGCACCATGAGACTCCCTGATGACCTCAGAGAGAATACAGGGAGTTTGAATCAAGAGGGTAGGATCAATTTTACCCCATAGAAGATTATAGTCCAAAACTCTGAAGAAGCCAGACTGCTTGGGTTCAAATCTCAGCTCTTCCTCCTGTTACTTGTGGAACGTGGGACGAATCACTCCAAGTCCTCTGTGCCTCATTTTGCTCATCTGGAAAGTGGGCATGGATAAGAACAGTGACCATGTTGTGGGGTTGATGTGAAGAGCTAATGCACGCAGTCATGAGAATGGGGTCTGACAGTCAATCAATAGTAGTTGTTAGTAGATTTTGATAATGAGCCAATCCTGCAACATCAGGATTTAAGGTCTTTGGAGAAAGTTAGCATTTGGGGATGAGGTAGCTGCCCTCACTTAAGTATGGGTGCTTAACTTCTGTTTCTTTCCACTATAGGTCTTCTTCAGTTTCCAAAGACAAAGAGGTCCCTCACCCCAGAGAGCCCAAGAGAAACTTGACTAGTGAAGGAGCCTTCAGGAGCCCTGATGCAGACTCTGAAAGGTAACTCAGTGCAGAGACCAGAGCCCATGTGGCCCCCCATCCAAGGTCAGTGGATGGAGCTGGGACCAGGGCTGTTCCATTCCTCACTGTGTCCCCAGTGTCTGGGGTGCAGGTCCGCAATGAATATCCGTTGAAAGAATGAATGAAGGAATGCATAAGGCCTGGAGAAGGGTTGGCCTCTGCCAAGATCCCTCAGGAAGCCACTTGGACAAAACTCTGCTGCTGCTGCTGCTAAGTCACTCGGTCATGTCCGACTCTTAGCGACCCCATGGACTGCAGCCTACCAAGCTCCTCCACCCATGGGATTTTCCAGGCAAGAGTACTGGAGTGGGGTGCCATTGCCTTCTCCGGGACAAAACTCTAGAGGAGGACAAAACTGTAGGCCAGGCCACCCCAACCCCAGCCCTCAGCCCAACCTCATTGTGCCTTTACTCTATGGAAAGCAACCCTGTGGACAGCCATGGCAAGCAAGGCCACTGAGCTGGAGGTTTAGGGAAGTCAGTGATCAAAGGATGTGTGGGCCCTTGCAGAGCACATCACAGGGACTTCCAGGATGGCCTGTGGACAAAGGGAGATGTGGGAGGGGTGCAGGGATGGGAGGCAGAATGATAGCAGGGAATGATGAGTCCAGAGGGGCTGGTTGTGCCCAGCATCATGCAACCATCCAACTCACCTCTCCCTGAAGCCCGACCAGGGGAGCCTGGGTGTGGTGGGCAGGGACTGAGAGTTGGGCACGTCCTCAGTGAGAAGCTGGTAGCTAGTAATGGAGAAGAGCCTACAGGCTTGTCCACCTGCCATCGTCTTCTTATTGTGGAACCTCAGCCCTGATCTCTGTGGTTTATTAGTGGCCCCAACTATTTTGCCCTTTCTCTGTTGGTCATTCCCCCCACCCACCTCCCATTGTGCCCCCTTGCTCTGTTTCTTGGCTCCCAGCTCATCAAGTTTGGGATGAAAGCTAAAATAGTGCTGGTATCATCCTGGCTTCCGTTGAAGCAGTACAGCGTGGCAACTGAAGACCTGGGCTTCTGATCCTTGAGGACTGCTTTCAGGACGCCTGAAAGTGAAGGTCACTCAGTCGTGTCTGACTCTTTGCAACCCCATGGACTATATAGTCCATGAAATTCTCCAGGCCAGAATACTGGAGTGGGTATCCTTTCCCTTCTCCAGGGAATCTTCCCAACCCAGGGATTGAACCCAGGTCTCCTGCATTGTAGGTAGATTCTTGACCAGCTGAGCCACAAGGGAAGCACATTAAATTAAATTAATTTATGTTAATTTGAATAAAATTAAAGCCCATTTTTCCAGTGGTCATGTATGGATGTGAGAGTTGGACTATAAAGAAAGCTGAGCGCCAAAGAATTGATGCTTTTGAACTGTGGTGTTGGAGAAAACTCTTGAGAGTCCCTTGAACTGCAAGGAGATCCAACCAGTCCATCCTAAAGGAGATCAGTCCTGGGTGTTCATTGGAAGAACTGATGTTGAAGCTGAAAGTCCAATACTTTGTCCACCTGATACGAAGAGCTGACTCATTGGAAAACACCCTGAATGTTAGGAAAGATTGAGGGCAGGAAGTGAAGGGGACAGAGGATGAGATGGTAGGATGGCATCACCAATTCAATGGACATGGGTTTGGATGGACTCTGGGAGTTGGTGATGGACAGGGAGGCCTGGCGTGCTGCGGTTCATGGGGTCGCAATGAGTCGGACACGACTGAGCAACTGAACTGAACTGAACTGAATTAAATTACATCAAATCAAATTTACATTAAATTACATTAAATCAAATTTCCATTAAATCAAGACCCAGTAAATCAGCAAATGTTTATTTTCCCATCCAGATCAATTGCACAGTCAAGTGATGGCAACATGGGATCAGAAGCCATGGGCTCCCCAGATGAAGACTTGGTTGGAGCAGATGTCAGCTCTGGGAGAGGAAGGTGAGCTACCCTGGGGAGGCCAGTGGCCCCAAGTTGCTGATTCTTTCATGTTCCTGGTGACAGTCCAGGGTCAAGCCTCCACAGCTGCTTGGGTTGCTGGGGGCGGAGCACTGCTCATTTTCCATAGTCCTGCCCACTGCTTCTCCCATCTCCAGCACTCCCACCGCCACCACATCCTTTGTCCCTGGACTTTCCACTCTCGAGATTTACCTCTGTTTAAATCTTGCTTCTTCTCCTACTCTCTTCCACTGGCTCTCAAGTTCCTCCCAAGTAGGCACAAAGTAGACATGGGGAGCTAGGTTGATCTGTGGGAAGGAGAGAATGATGGGTGAATCACTGCCTTCTTGCTTCTTGGCTGAGCTCTAAGGGCAAGCTAGAAGGAAGTCCTTCATCTCTGCTTTTTCCCTTCCCTTCCAGAAGCCCCAAAGCCTCCTTCCTACCCCCACCTTTCTTCTCTGGCCAGCTCTGTTCTCAGGTTCAGTGAATGAAAGAGCAGTGGCCCAGAGAGAAAAAGTGGGAGACGAGTGTATCCACCTGGGCTCTGACTTCTTGTACTTGGATGGAGTCAGGGCCCATTTTCTCAGGTGATTTGTGGAGTGGCAAGGTTCCACCTGTCCCCAAGTGGTTCCAAACCAAGCATAACTCTTGCTGGGGGGAAAAGTCCAGGTGTGCAGATGTTGGCAGAGATAGTTCAGCTCCAAGCTGTGCTACAGCCCTCATGGTTCAGAGCAGATGGCCACAGAGGAATTGCGAAAGTGATGCCTGCAGAGAGCCACTAAAGCACTTGCCAGCCAGCACCCCTGCCCTACAGCAGTCTGTCTGAGGAGGGACTCCTCTGCTTTCCCAACTGGCCCTCTCAGCTGCCCCTACTTGTCCGAGCCCACCAGGAGCTGCTGCCCTCCCTATGTTTACTAGTTTGCAACTGATGCCTGAACCCTGACCCCTACTTCCAAATCAGGAGCACAAGACCACCTGGGAAGAGGGTGGCAGGCTGGGGCTTCTGGTGCCAGGAAATCCCACGGGGCCAGGGCCTTGGTTCTCTGAGCTTCCCCTAGTGGGGAGGGCTGTGCAAGAGCCCTACACCCACAGCCAGTATCACGGTGCTGGCCAGCATGGTCCTGCAGGTTGACTCCATTCTCTGGTCCAACATTACTGGACTTGGTTCTTGATTACTTCATCTTTGGATATTTATCCAGATAATCCTTCTTGCGCATGCCCAGTGACAAATTGAAGTCTTTGATTTCTGTTTTCAGTTTCCTTAAAATGAAGCTGAAGCTCATATTAACTTGCAGAATTATCTGAAGAATCTTCTAGATTTTATGACTTTTAATGCAGTGTTTTACACTGTCTTTTCTATAGTTATAAATTTTGACAATGACTGTTAAGAGACTTGCTTTTATGATCTTTCCAAAGAAAAAGTTGTTTGTCATGAACAAAAAAGCACTCTCCTTTTCCATTCATTTTCCTGAGTTTACTTAATAATTGAATTCAGTGATTATGGTGGGTTTGGGAATAAACACAAGGTGGAGTGTGCAGGCTAGTACAGGTGACCAGGTGCTCCATGAGCCTGACTTTGTGGAGTGCTGTGATTCATGCAGAGATAAAGAACTCAGCCTATACCTGGGAAGGCTGCATAAGACAGCACCCACTGAATCTGTATCAAATTGATGGGCACAGACAGACTGCAAACGGTTGCTGCTTCTACAAATAGCCACAGGGCCTGGTAATAATCACAAGAGCATTTTAGCACGTGTTAGGGCCCAGACTGATGCTGAAGCCAAAGCTCCAGTATTTTTGTCACCTGATGTGAACAGCCAACTCATTAGAAAAGAGCCTGATGCTGGGAAAGATTGAGGACAGAAGGAGAAACATTGAGGGCAGAAGAAGAAGAGGGCATCAGAAAATGAGATGGCTGGATGGCATCACCAGTGCAATGGACATGAAATTGGGCAAACTTCAGTAGATGGTGAGGGATAGGGTGATGCTGGGAAAGAGTGAAGGCAGGAGAAGGGGATGACAGATGGTTGGATGGCATCACCTACTTGATGGACATGAGTTTGAGCAAGCTCCGGGAGTTGGTGATGGACAGGGAAGCCTGGTGTGCTGCAGTCCATGGGGTCACAGAGAGTCAGACACGACTGAGTGAGTGACCTGAACTGAACTGAGGGAGGCTTGGCGTGCTGCAGCTCATGGGGTCGCAAAGAGTCAGACATGACTGGGCAACTTAGCATACTTGTGCACATGCTGTTCTCAGAAAACGTATGAGGCAGACACAGTTATCACCCCATTTCAGAAGCCACTCTCTTGGGGGAAGTAGACATAAAGACACAAAGTCCTGAACCAAGACCAGGCTTGGCCTCCTTCCACAGGCCGTGCTCACCTGCTGGCTTCACCCCTCTCCTGGATGATCAGGAGGTGCCCAGTGCAAACTCACAACCTTGCAAGCCTGAACCAGCAACCACCAGGTAAGGGTGGGCCAACTGCCCAATGATCAACCTCTCTGCCTCTGGCACCTCAGGTTTCCCCTCGCACTTCTCAGCTCTATCTATGACATCTTCACATCAGGCAATCACCACAAGACAGGGAAGCCTAGAAGGGGCCCTGACATAGCCCACCCACTGGGGGCAGTGGGAGAGGAGGTACAGGTGATAAGTCAGGTGACCCAGACAACTTAGCACATAGCCACAGGGACTCAAGCTGAGGCGGCAAAGAAGAACACATTGGAAGGTGGAGCTTAGAAAGAGACCCTGCTCTGGAGTAGTCAAGGGAAAGAATCCCAGGGACAGCCAGTAGAGGGCTCAGTCCCAAGGAGCCTTTGGAGGTGGCTGGGGAGGTGCAAAAGTGCAATGGGAAGAGGTTGTACATTCCCAGGCTGCACGCTTCTCTGCCCTATTTGATCTACCAATCCACCAGTGGAGAGAAGCCATTTTGCTATGGATTTGGGGAGCATTTAGTAAGTAAAGATCTTTCTGGATTTCCACAGAGCCCTAGGAAATGTAAGTCATGCAAAGATGCTGGAACCCAAACCTAGCAGGACACTTCCCTAGGGATTCCAAGCTGGTCATGACCAGTGCTTAGTCTTGAACTGTGGTGTTAAGGCCACAGCCAGGGCTCACAGGATGCTCTAACTCACAGCAGCCTTTATTGGCACATGTAGGTCCCCCTTTCCTGTGAGAATGCAGCCAGGAAACGGAAGACCCGGGTCCCCAGTCTGCTTTGGTCTGAGGCTTCAGCAGGCCTGTGTGCTTCCTCCCTCAGCTCTGATGCCATTTCGGCCTCTGCTATCCCGGCCAACAGGAAGAACAACAGCCTGGCAGACCTGGAGGATACGGAGACAAATCCAAAGGGGTAAGGCATCAGCCAACAGTGCTTCTGTGGTGGAGAGGCACAGCTCAGGTATGCATTAGCCCTTGGCTGGGAAGGTGAGATCAGTGATGCCTACTAGCCAAAGGGATGTGGCGAGGGCTGAAGCTCCAGCTACAAACCTCTGGCCTGTGCCTCCAAGGCCACAGAGCCTCCCAGTACACCTTGTTGCATCTAGCCAGAAAGTCCTCCATAATCAGGAAGTCACCCACTCTTTCAATCAGCACCCACTTGGACAGCACCTGCCCTGTTCTGGAGGTTGGAGCACACAGACAAAACCCAGCCCAGACTGGAATAGGGGGAGTGGGGCCGAACACAGCCTTGTGCAACAGGTGATTTTGAGCTGAATTTTGAAAGGTGAACAGGAATCCTCCAAGCAAAGGTAACAGTATATACATAAGACTCCAAACAACCTGGTATTTACTTGGCACTGTATGTAGCTGAGTGTGGAAAAGGCTTATCACAGTAGGCATGGGCTGACTGGCCTTTAGTACCAGATATCATTAATAATCACAACAGCCACTTCACTTTGGGGAACCTCATGTGTGCACAGACCTGTACTTAGTTTCTCATACAGTCCTCCCCACAATCGTGAGCTTTGCACCTAATTATAATGAAGAACAAAGGACTAGAAGTCACATCTCTGTGACTCCTGGGAAGAACAGTGCTCTGAAAGAAATAACAAGGTTGCTAAGATAAGAGAGTAATGGTGGCGAGGAGGGTACTACTTAGATGAGTGGAGTAGAGCAATGACTCAGGAGAGCTCCTCTAAGGAGGAGAAGGAACCAACAACTCTAGGAAGAGCAAGGAGAAAAGAACTGGAGATGGGGAAACATAAACTAAAAAACTCTGAGGTGGGAACACACTTAGCAGGTTCCAAAGCATCGAGTAGCTGGAGCCAACCTGGTGAGGGGGATCACAGATGAAACTGGGCCCTGGTAAGGCATGAGAGGGAGACTGCATCTTATTTCAATTTTTAAGCCAGAGAGGGATGTGGTCTGATTTAGGTGTTTAAAAAGTGAGTGAATTCCTGCAATGCCACACCTCATTACGGCTACTTTTTTTTTTTTTTTTTTACATTTGTCACCCCTACATAAACCACAATGCTGGGGGTATGTGACTTTTTAATGTTTTGAATTGCACTGAAAGTTAACAGAGTGAAAACAAAAACTGACACCTGTTACCAGATTTGGGGAGGGTTAAAGAGGACCTTCCTGTGGGGCTCGGTTCTTGGTAAGGAACCAAAGAAGAATCTGAGGTCTTACCCATGGCAAAAGAAAGTTTATTAAGGAAAAAACAGAAAGTACACCTCAACTGAGACATGGGCCAAGCCAAGAGAGGCACTGGCAACAGAATGATGAAGTACAGGGGTTTTTCAAGAGAGAGGGCTTTTACATATTCACCTAGGCCAGCATGGACTGACAGCTTTGATTGACAGTTGGAAGTTGCATAACAGCAAGATCTATCACAAATTCTTTCCCATAATTCAGTCTGTTATAATCATGTATGTATGTATAGATAGATGTAGGTATGTATATATAGATGTATGTATGTATAGAATATTTATGAACCCTCAATGGACTCCTGGATCCCTTAGGTTACTTGAGGACACACCTGCACATCAAGGGCACATGTGCGGGAATTGAAAAAGCCCCTGTGGGCTTTGTATGGACTGTCTGCCTAGGGCACATGTGCTAGAGCTGGAAAAGTGTGGTTATTTTGTAGCATATTGGTGAGCTCTCCTGGGCCACAGTGGCACATGTCTGGGATGGGGTTTAGACATCAGCTTGAATTATCCATTATCTTATGTAATATTCCTCAAACCTAGAGAGGGATCTTGCTTCTTGCTATGCAATTTGACAGTGGAGGAAACAGAGGGCTCCTGTGAAGAGCAGAGCTAGAGATAGAGCTCAGATATGGCTAACTCTGGGCTTCCCTTGTGGCTCAGTGTAAAGAATCTGCCTGAAATGCAGGAGACCCAGGTTCAATTCTTGGGTCTGGAAAATACCCTGGAGGAGGGAATGGCAACCCATTCCAGTATCTTGCCTGGAGAAATTCATGGACAGAAGAGCCTGGCAGGCTATAGTCCATGGGGTCGCAAAGAGTCAGACATGACTGAGTGACTAACACTTTCACATGGCTAACTCTAGAGCCCAGGTTTGCAACTACTTTACTCTGCTTAAAAGTTTGCAAAATCAAAACAAACTTTATTGATCAGTGTTTCGCAAATCTGGCTGCACTTGATAACCACCTGTGAAGTTTTTTTTTTTTTTTTTTTAAGTATCCAGAACCCATGCAGAGATTTAGACTTTATTGTTCTAGGGTAGCCGTTCTGAACACGGGACATCTCCCCCACCTCCAACCCCCGAGTCGCTTGGCAATGTTTGGAGACACTGTTGATGGCTACAAATGGGAAAGGGTGTTACTAGCAAGTAGTAGGTGGAGACCAGGGATGCTGCCCAATGGCCGACAGTGCACCGGATAGCTCCCATCACAGTTATCCAGGCCAAAATTTCAATAATGGTGAGGTTGACAAACGCTGTCCTAAAGCTGATCTCAACGGAAAGTCAGAAGATAGGGACTGGAAAGAAAAAACGACGCGCAGACTCCC
This sequence comes from Oryx dammah, assembly GCF_014754425.2. Taxonomy (NCBI): domain Eukaryota; kingdom Metazoa; phylum Chordata; class Mammalia; order Artiodactyla; family Bovidae; genus Oryx; species Oryx dammah. Next base: position 55,685,843 of record NW_024070207.1, read on the forward strand.
CACCTTAGCTGCAGGTATCTGAGCAGTGGGCACAGAACGTATGCGCTTGCACATGCGCACACTTGCACCCCTTTGGCTCTAGGCCAGCGAGAGGCCTTCCTGTGTGCGCTTGCGCCTGGGTGCCCCGCGGGAGGATGGGGGGGGAGGTGAGCGTATACGTCCAGTTCCTGTGCGCCTGCGCGCGCCGCCATTTCCTGCGGCCCTATGCTCGCGTCGCGGTGCTTATTAGGAAATGCGACAATCCACACTTCGAAATGGCTACCCTGGGCGAGAGAAGCCTTGCGGGCGGTTCCTGCAAACGCCGCCAGATGGCGCGCGAAGATAACAATTCTGTCTGGCCGCCCATCTTGGCGCTTTGGGCTCTCGCTCCCCATCCCGCGATGGCCTGGAGGATCTGGGCGGTCCCACCCGCATGGAGTTGACCCAGCACCGTCACCACAGTGCAGGCGGAGGCGGGAGAGAGGAAGGGAGCTGGGTGCCCGCAAAGATCCAAAGGGGCTGTTTGGCGAGCTGCCCTTGTGATCTCTGGACGTCGGACGCTGGTCTTCAGAGCTGGCCGTGGCCAGGACCCATGAGGGGAGGGCGGCTCGACTCTTCAACCCCGAGGGACCCTGGGCGGACCTGCCAAGTCAGGGTGCTGGGGCTCCGTGGGGAGAGGACGTCATTATCAAGAGGTCTAGGAGGGAGGTGAACAGGTTGGGTGGTCTGATCCGCACAGCAGTGCCTTTGTCCCAAAGTTGAAGAACTGCACTAATCTGACTTTGGTTTTTCTTCATCACGGTACATGACAGGTACAGGAAGAGGTGATATAGTGTAGTGAGCATGTACTGTGCCTGGGCTCTAATGTAAGCTCTGTCCCTTACTTGCTGTGTGGCCTTGGGTATCTTACTCATCTCTGTGCTTCAGTTTCCTTACCTGTAGAATAGTGGCAAAAATACATCCTACCACGCAGGGCTGTTGTGAGGGTTAAATGGTTTTGTGTGCAGGTCATTTCCTGGCACAAAGTACTACATACATGTTGGAGTCTCGTTTTATTAAAAGTTAAAGCTAAATAACCAGCCCCAGAGGAATACCTCTTTCCACCAGAACTATTTAAGGACATGAGGAATGCTGGCCTCTGTTCCTCTTTTCCAGATTTATTGGCTTGACTTCATTTAATAAGACACAGAGTCCATCACCCCTTCTCCAGTAAATTTTTGTCATTAGACTTTACATTTAAAGCATATGCTGTTTTCCTCTGTGTTGCAAGTCTGGGCTTTTCAGATTTATGTTCTCTCTGCATTAGGAACAGGTGAACTTTAAACACATGTATTCACGGTGGATAACTGCTGTCAATCATTGGAAGAGTCTAATGGAGGTACCATAAAAGTGGAAGGAGCTGTTGTCTTCCATGTAATGAATATGACTGTGTCCACAGTTGGCAGTAGCTGGACTAGGCTTTCAGATTTTTGATCTAGTTACAGCCAGAAGTATTATAATACCTTTCCTATCTCTAAACACTTGACTTCTAGGCAGTTTATTAGGGGCCAGGAGGACTTCTCGGATGTTACATTGCTCAGCAAGACTTCTTGTGACTGTTTTACTAAAATTTATTTTTCATGGGTCAGGTGGATTATACCTTCTATAATTGTGGTGACTCTGCTCTGAGGCCTAGGGCAAAGCAGCTTTATTCATCTACGTGTCTGTGTGTCACAGTGGACATTCATATTGCTCTTTGCTGAGAATCTTGGCTTTATTCACAAACTTGGTGAGGATAATTTCTATTATCATAATTCTACTGGAGCCATGGGTTGGTACAGGACTCTGATTAAGTAAAGTTAGCTCATGGGGTTCTCAAGGCAAGAATACTAAGAACTAAAGAGCCTCTTGATGAAAGTGAAAGAGGAGAGTGAAAAAGCTGGCTTAAAACTCAACATTCAAAAAACTAAGATCATGGTGTCCAGTCCCATCACTTCACGGCAAATAGATGGGGAAACAATGGAAACAGTGAGACACTGTTTTTTGGCCTCCAAAATCACTGCAGATGGTGACTGCAGCCATGAAATTAAAAGAGGCTTGCTCCTTGGGAAAAAAAACTAAGACCAACCTAGACAGCATATTAAAAACCAGAGACATTACTTTGCCAACAAAGGTCCTTTTAGTCAAAGCTATGGTTTTTCCAGTAGTCGTGTATGGATGTGAGTTGGACTATAAAGAAAGCTGAGTGCTGAAGAATTGATGCTTTTGAACTGTGGTGTTTGAGAAGACTCTTGAGAGTCCCTTGGACTGCAAGGAGATCAAACCAGTCAATCCTGAAGGAAATCAGTCCTGAATATTCACTGGAAGGACTGATGCTGAAGCTGAGGCTCCAATACTTTGGCCACTTGATGTGAAGAACTGACTCATTTGAAAAGACCCTGATGCTGGGAAAGATTGAAGGCAGGAGGAGAAGGGGATGGCAGAGGATGATATGGCTGGATGGCATCATCGACTTGATGGACATGAGTTTGAGCAAGCTCTAGGAGTTGGTGATAGACAGGGAAGCCTGGTGTGTTGCAGTCCATGGGTCACAAAGAGTCAGACCCGACTGAGACTGAACTAAACTGAACTGAAAGCTAGCTCAGGGCTTCCAGAGTCAGGAAACATGCTCTTTAGGCCTTTTTGGTTTGTCATTGACTCAAGCCTATATGTCATAATGGGATGAGTGTGTCAGGGTATTCTTCTGGCTAAGGGAGTGGCACTATTGGAGAAGAGCATACTTTCCAAAAGTTATGAGTTCCACTCCTCTTGTTATTCCAGCTTGAAGGCAGTGAGTCTGCCAACTATGCAATTAACTTCCATGAATAAAGAGCCCCAAGGTTGGAGGTAGCTGGTGGTATGATCTTCGTGCACTAATATAGCCCCCCCAATATAGCCCTCAGCATTTGGAGGCAGGCTGCTGATTGGCAGGGTTGAGTTCAGGATGGAACAGGATCAAGGTGATGGTGGACTAGATAGTCATTTTCTGGAATGCTAGGCTCATGTTCTCAATAACCTGACTCAGTCTTGGCCACTGGCCTAGTGGGCATATGACATCTTTGGTGCCTGAGGCCATCAGGCACCAGCACCATCACACAGAATGTGGAGGAGGCACCAATGATGAGAACAAGGCCCTTGGAAGCATGCCAGGATGGAGATGGTGATGGGAGGGAAGTGCAAGTATAGGTGTGATGTCAGGCCAGGAAGGATGGAAGATCTCCCAAAGAACTTGATACTGAGGACAGCTGGGAGGTCACTGCCTCCTTGCTGGATTCGGAGGGTGGCAAAAGCATCTGGTCTCAGGCTTCATCTTATACAGGGATAACCTTTGTCAGTTGGAGGGGAGAAGCGGTGCTGGGGTCCTCCTGAGGAGGACATGAGCACTCCCTGAAGTGGGGGCCATGCCAGGCTCCTTCCCCACCCCCTCTGGGAGAGGAGCCTGCTGTGGTCACAGAAGGTGATATGGATGTGCAGTGGATGATCAAGGACTCATTCTTCCTCAGCACCTTGGTTGTTTTTGAGGAGAAGAATGTGGTTACCAAGGTGGGAGAGGCGTGGCAGGGGAGGCCCCAAGTCCTGCAAGATGATCAAGGAGACCCAGCTGTACCCACCCAGCAGTGCACAGACCCCAGCACCTCAGAGCAGAGCAGCCCCAGAAATCCTGAGCAGCGCCTGGAAGTGGACAGCCTGGTCAACAGGTAAGGGCTACTCTGTGCTGGGCTCCTGCTAGCCTGCCTGAACTGGAGTTTTGTCGGGGGCCATGACCAAGGTAGGACCCACTTTTGCCCCACATCCATGCCAGTGCTTGGCACATTGCACACCTAGATACTCAGGCTCCTGCCTGGTGAATGCAGTTAAAATGGTGAGTCCCGGGCACAGAGCAGTGTCAAGGGGCTTCTTTTGGCATAAGGAACTGAGATGGAGCCTGTGATTGGAGCAGTCATCTGTTCCCAGAGGTAAGAAACCCTGGCTAATTTCTTATATGTGGAGGAGGAAGGAGGTGTCCCAGAGTATAGGAGCACCACAGGTCGGGGTGAGGGTGGTCCCAGGTAAAATGAGGGCGATATGTGTGTGTAAAAAGCATCTGTCAGAGAATTAGAAAGGATGTGGGGAAGGGGAGACTGTGAAAGAGTACAACAAGGTGGAGCAGAGAGAGAAGGTCACAGTGACAGGGAGAAAACAGGAGAGTGCAAGCATATTAGAGAGGTGCCCTGATACTGGCAGTAAAGGTGGGAGTGGGATTATGATTGGTGATGTGTTGGTGTGTAGTATGCATGAGTGACAGGGCAAGTGTAATTGTCACTAGAGATGACCTTGTGGTGTGGGTGTGAGGTGTTCAAGTCAAGGCTTTCCTGATGGCATCTGCCTGGCTGAACATTACATTCATGCCCTATAAAGCTTATGGATGTGCTGACAGATGGTTGAAACACTGCAGGTTTGTATTGCTTGGAAACTTCATGGAGAGCAAATGTGCTTTCATAAGCACTTATCACTTCTGCAGATCCAAGCAAGAGCGAAATGCTAGAAGGGAACACAGGAGTGTTTTACCAACCCAGGAAACAGGGAACAGTAGCTGTGGCTCCTATTGCAGAGACAAATAAAATAAAAACTTAAAGCTCAACTTTGAAAAAACTAAGATCACGGCATCCAATCCCATCACTTCATGGCAAATAGATTGGTAAAAAATGAAAATAGTGGCAGACTTTATTTTCTTGAGCTCCAAAATCACTATGGACGGTGACTGCAGCCATGAAATTAAAACACACTTGCTCCTTGGAAGAAAAGCTACAATAAACATAGACAGTGTATTAAAAAGCAGAGACATTGCTTTGCTGACAAAGGTCCATCTAGTCATGATTATGATTTTTCCAATAGTCATGTAGGGATGTGAGAGCTTGACCATAAAGAAGGCTGAGTGCTGAAGAAGCCTCTTGAGAGTCCCTTGGATAGCAAAGAGATCAAACCAGTCCATCCTAAAGGAAATCAGTCCTGAATATTCACTGGAAGGACTGATGCTGAAGCTGAAGCTCCAATACTTTGGCTACCTGATGCAAAGAGCTGACTCACTGGAAAACACCCTGATGCTGGGAAAGATTGAGGGCAGGAGGAGAAAGGGGTGACAGAGAATGAGGTGGTTGGATAGCATCACCAACTCAATGGACATGAGTTTGAGCAAACTCTGGGAGATAATGAAGGGCAGGGAAGCCTGGCATGCTGCAGTCCACGGGGTTGCAAAGAGTTGGACATGACTGAGAGACTGAACAACAATCTTCATGATACTGGGGTTTTTATACATGGAGGTTCCATACTTAAATAGGAGGCTATTTTTAGTGCCAGGTTCATGTGTTAGATGTAACAGATTTTCTTATTTAAGAACATCCAACTGGTCTTTGCGGAGAAGGCAATGGCACCCCACTCCAGTACTCTTGCCTGGAAAATCCCATGGATGGAGGAGCCTGGAAGGCTGCAGTCCATGGGGTTGCTGAGGGTGGGACATGACTGAGTGACTTCACTTCACTTTTCACTTTCATGCATTGGAGAAGGAAATGGCAACCCACTCCAGTGTTCTTGCCTGGAGAATCCCAGGGACAGGGGAGCCTGGTGGGCTGCCGTCTATGGGGTCGCACAGAGTTGGACACGACTGAAGTGACTTAGCAGCAACTGGTCTTTGATTCCTTTTGCCCATCTTTGACTCCAGGCCCTGTAGAGACCCAGACCAAGATACTGAATGAACAGCTTTGGACTTTGTGCCACAGTACTCAGTGTGCTCTCTGGTTAGACAGGGTGTAAAAAATGCAACCTGTAGGTAAAGGAGGAGGTGATTGGGCTTTGGCGGGGGGAGTTAGGGTGGATGTCAGGAGAGTATAGGTTGGATGAGGTTGAAGCTGGAAGACTTTGCCAGAAAGATGGATACATTGTGATGGAAATATAGACTCAAGGTGGCTGCAGTGAAGGAAGAATTGATGGTTGGCTTGGTGAGAAGTGATGAGAGAGGCTGTGCAGGCACCTACTCCTAGGCTGACAAGCATGACCCACCTTCTGAGGGCCCCAGGCGCCACTGACAGGTTTTGCAAAGGAGAGTCTAAAGACGAGACATGACAAGCGGGGCAGATATACAGCAACACAAGGGAGGAGACCAGTCAAGAGGCTGTTTGCCCAGTCAAGAGATAGCCGACAAGTTGCCTTATCAAAGGTGAAGGAAAGTGGTAGCCAAGGCTGCTCCCAAGATTTCACGTTTGAGCAACTGTGTGTAGTGATGGCCCCAAGGTTTGATAGGAACTAGCTGACAGCTGGTGAGGTTAGTGGGGGTTGGTGTGCAGAGATGTGATAAGGTCACTTGGGCCTGTGAGGATGACTATATGCTGAGTCCTGGGAGTTCTAGTGAATCATTGACCCTGAGGGTGGTCTTAGAGATGCCAGCACACTACACACTACATCAGTCCAGTAAAGGACAAAAACTGTGATCACAAGCACAGGTGGACAGGGTCAGAACCTTATGCCATACGGACTTGGACTTTCTGCAGAGGACAAAGAGCCAAGAAGGTTTCTTTTTAAACTGTTATAAAATACACATAACATAAAAATTACCTTCTTAACCATTTTAAAGTATGCAGTTAAGTGGCATTAAGCACATTCATAGTGTTGTACAGCCAATGTCCAGAACTTTTCCATTAAACAACAGCTCCCCATCCCCTCTACTCCCAGCCCCTGGCACTACCATCCTACTATTTGCCTCTATAAATTTTCTACTATAGATACCTCATAGCAGCGGAATCATACAGTATCTGTCCTTTTGTAACTAGCATCTTTCTCTTAGTCTTAATGTCTTAAAGGTTCATCAGTGTAGCATATCAGAATTTTCTTCCTTTTTAAGACTGAATAATATTCCACAATGTGGACATACTGCTTTTTCTTTGTCTGTTCATCTGTCAGTGGACACTTGGGTTGTTTCCACCTTTTGGCTATTGTGAATAGTGCTGTAGTAAATATGGGTGTACAAATATATTTTCAAGATCCTGCTTTCAGTCCTTTTGGGTATATACTCAGAGGTGAAATTGCTGGATCATATGATAACTTTAAGTGTTTTTAGAAACCACTGTACTGTTTTTCCACAGCAGCTGCAGCATTTTCCATTCCCACCTATAGAGCCAGGAAAGTTTTAAGCAGACGATTGATGTGGTCAGATTTGTGCTTTACAGTTATCTCTATGGTGTCAATGAAAAGATTGGACTTGAAATGGGCAGGTACAGGCAGGGAGAAGAGCTTGGAAGTTATTCCAGTCCTCCAGGTAAGAGATGATGGGGTGCTAACTAGGATAGCAGCTGTGGAGATGGAGACAGAACTGTTTAATAAGAATAATGAACCTAGAATTTGGGGAGCAATGAGGAAGAGGGAAGTGTCAAGTCAGAAAGTACATGGCTAGGTGCAGTATGTGACCCCTCCTGGCTCACGTGGTGGGGCAACTCTCCAAGTTGCCGCTGCACTTCCTGGAGCCATCTGAACAAATGCCCACTTCACAGACATACCAAACCAAGGCAGCAATCTCAAATGGGTCAACAGACAAGGGCACCTGAGGCAAGGCTCTGGCTTCCAGGTGTGGCTGTGGACAAGCCCTCTTTACAAACCCAAATGATTCTCTATTTCCAGTCTTTGGGTCTAGTCACTGGCATTGTATCTCAACAGACTAGGTTTATCAGAAAATGTGGCATTTGGAGTGTGTGAGCCAGGGAATTAAGGGCCGCTTACTCCTCATAGTCTCAAGTAACAATCAATTCCTCAGCCTGGACATATGTCAGAAGGAAAGGTAGTTTATGCACCCTTCTGGTGGATGAGGCTTGACCAGCCTGGGATTCCAAGAAGCACAGAAGAGGGCAGAGTGAGAACTGCAAGGACACAGGCAACAATAACAGAAGAATTGTGAGGGAGAGTTGGATGGAGGATAGAAAAAAATCCAATCAGCATCTTAGAATGTCTGAATTGGCCAAGTTAGAATAGTTGAGAGCTGAGACAGAATAGAGAATTCTTATGTGTGGGTTGCATATAATTTTACATAGGGACAGTTGGTATGGCCCAGCAGAAGTGGACCAGAGGACAGTCACTGCCAAGGGTAAAATCTCAGGCTATGGGAGATTGTTTTTCCATCAGTTTAGCAAGCTTTAATTTTTGTATTTTATAATTTTTATTATCTTCATTACCTCTACCATAGTTAGGTCTGAGGTCAAACAACAGGGAGGAAACACAATCACACCATGAACAGAAAATTGGATTGAAAATTTACTGAGCATGGCCCCACCCATTAGAACAAGACCCAGTTTCCCCCACAGTCAGTCTCTCCCAACAGAAAGCTTCCATAAGCCTCTTATCCTTTTCCATCAGAGGGCAGAGAGAATGAAAACCTCAACCACAGAAAATGAATCAAACTAATCACAAGGACCACAGTGTTGTCTAACTCAATGAAACTATGAGCCATGCCATATAGGGCTACCCAAGATGGACGGGTCATGGTGGAGAGTTCTGATAAAACGTGGTCCACTGGAGAAGGGAATGGCAAACCACTTCAGTATTCTTGCCTTGAGAATCCCATGAACAGTATGAAGAGGCAAAAAGATAGGACATTGAAAGACGAACTCCCCAGGTCAGTAGGTGCCCAATATGCAACTGGAGAAGAATGCAGACATAACTCCAGAAAGAATGAAGAGATAGAGCCAAAACGAAAACAATGCCCAGTAGTGGATGTGGTTGGTGATGGAAGTAAAGTCCAATGCTGTGAAGAGCAACATTGCATAGGAAACTGGAATGTTAGGTCCATGAATCAAGGTGAATTACAAGCGGTCAAACAGGAGATGGCAAGAGTGAGCACTGACATTTTAGGAATCAGCAAACTAAAATGGACTGAAATGGGTGAATTTAATTCAGATGACCATTATACCTACTACTGTGGGCAAGAATCCCTTAGAAGAAATAGAGTAGCCATCAAAGTCAACAAAAGAGTCTGAAATGCAGTACTTGGGTGCAATGTCAAAAATGACAGAATGATCTCTCTTTGTTTCCAAGGGAAACCATTCAGTATCACAGTAATCCAAGTCTATGCCCCAACCAGTAATGCTGAAGAAGCTGAAGTTGAACAGTTCTATGAAGACCTACAAGACCTTATAGAACTAACACTCCCAAATATGTCATTTTCATCATAGGAGGCTGGAATGCAAAAGTAGGAAGGCAAGAGATACCTGAAGTAACAGGTAAATTTGGCCTTGGAGTACGAAATGAAACAGGGCAAAGGCTAATTAGAGTTTTGTTAAGAGAATGCACTGGTCATGGCAAACACCCTCTTCCAACAACACAAGAGAAGCTCTACACATGGACATCACCAGATGGCCAATACCAAAATCAGATTGATTATATTCTTTGCAACCAAAGATGGAGAAGCTCTATACAGTCAGCATAAACAAGACTGGGAGCTGACTGTGGCTCAGATCATGAACTCTTTTTTGCCAAATTCAGACATAAATTGAAGAAAATAGGGAAAGCCACTAGACTATTCAGGTGTGACCTAAATCAAATTCCTTATGATTATACAGTGAAAATGACAAATAGATTCAAGGGATTAGATCTGATAGAGTGCCTGAAGAACTATGGATGGAGGTTTGTGACACTGTACAGGAGGCAGTAATCAAGAGCCCAGGAAAAAAAATGCAAAAAGGCAAAATCGTTGTCTGAGGAGGCCTTACAAATAGCTGAGAAAAGAAGAGAAGCTAAAAGCAAAGGAGAAAAGGAAAGATATACACATTTGAATGCAGAGTTCCGAAGAATAGCAAGGAGAGATAAGAAAACTCCTCAGTTTGAGGAAGAAATGCAAAGAAATAGAGGAAAACAATAGAATGGGAAAGACTAGAGATCTCTTCAAGAAAATTAGAGATACCAAGGGAATATTTCATGCAAAGATGGACACAATAAAGGACAGAAATAGTATGGAACTAACAGAAGCAGAAGATATTAAGAAGAGGTGGCAAGAATACACAGAAAAACTATACAAAAAAGATCTTCATGACCCAGATAACCACGATGGTGTGATCATTCACTTAGAGCCAGAAACTCTGGAATGTGAAGTCAAGTGGGCCTTAGGAAGCATCACTACAAACAAAGCTAGTGGAGGTAATGGGATTTCAGCTGAGCTATTTCAAATCCTAAAAGATGATGCTGTGAAAGTGCTGCACTCAATATGCCAGCAAATTTGGAAAACTCAGCAGTGGCCACGGGACTGGAAAATGTCAATTTTCATTCCAATCCCAAAGAAAGGCAATGCCAAAGAATGCTCAACCTACCGCACAGTTGCACACATCTCACACACTAGCGAAGTAATGCTCAAAATTCTCCAAGCTGGGCTTTGATAGTACGTGAACTATGAACTTCCAGATGTTCAAGCTGGATTTAGAAAAGGCAGAGGAACCAGAGATCAAATTGCCAACATCTGTTGGATCATAGAACAAGCAAGAGAGTTCCAGAAAAATATCTACTTCTGCTTTGACTACACCAAGGCCTTTGACTGTGTGGATTGCAACAAATTGTGGAAAATTCTGAAAGAGATGGGCATACCAGACCACCTTACCTGCCTCCTAAGAAATCTGTATGCAGGTCAGGAAGCAACAGTTAGAACCGGACATGGAACAACAGAATGATTCCAAATTGGGAAAGGAGTACATCAAGGCCGTATATTGTCACTCTGCTTATTTAACATATATGCAGAGTACATCATGCGAAGTGCCAGACTGGATGAAGCACTATCTGGAAACAAGACTGCCAGGAGAAATACCAATAACTTCAGATACGCAGATGACACCACCCTTATGGCAAAAAGGGAAGAGGAACTAAAGAGCCCCTTGATGAAAGTGAAAGAGGAGAGTGAAAAAGCTGGCTTAAAACTTAACATTCAAAAAACTAAGATCATGGCATCCAGTCCTATCACTTCATGGCAAATAGATGAGGAAACGATTGAAACAGTGAGAGACTTTATTTTGGGGGGCTCCAAATCACTGCAGATGGTGACTGCAGCTATGAAATTAAAAGATGCTTGCCCCTTGGAAGAAATCTATGACCAACCTAGACAGCATATTGAAAAGCAGAGACATTACTTTGCTGGCAAAGGTCTGTCTAGTCAAAGCTATTATTTTTCCATTAGTTATCTGTGGATGTGAGAGTTGGACTGTAAGGAAAACTGAGCGTTGAAGCATTGATGCTTTTGAACTGTGGTGTTGGAGAAGACTCTTGAGAGTCCCTTGGACTGTAAGGAGATCAAACCAGTCCATCCTAAAGGAAATCAGTCCTGAATATTCATTAGAAGTACTGATACTGAATTGAGGGTCCAATACTTGGGCCACCTGATGAGACGGACTGATTCATTGGAAAAGACCCCAAGGCTCGGAAGGATTGAAGGCAGGAGGAGAAGTGGATGGCAGAGGATGAGATGGTTGGATGGCATCACTGACTCGATGGACATGAGTTTGAGCAAGCTCTGGGAGTTGGTGATAGACAGGGAAGCCTGGTGTGCTGCAATCCATGGGGTCACAAAGAGTTGGACAGTAGTGAGCGACTGAACTGAACTGAATAATTTTATAGTGCTGTCATTCCCGATGCCTGAGTATAACAAAGACAATGTAATTTGAGGTATAAAGGAAGACCTAGGATTTCTTGGATGACTTAACTGGTGAAATTTATTCCTCAGTTACTTGAAAGAATCAGAATTCCTCATGAGGGAATACTTGTTCCAACAAAAGTTTATCAGCAGTAGTTGCAATGGCCCTTTTAAAAGGGAAAGCTTCAAGCCAGTAAAGGAACAGACATGGTAGTAAGAACATATTTAAAATCATGAGATTTCGGAGATGAGTGAAATCAAATTGCCAATGAAGGAAAAGGTCTTGAACATATGTATATTAACAAAATTCCATAGGTAAGTGATAAAAATTTCCAGTAGAAACCCACTGGCTTAGAATACCAGAATTTAAATTTTAAAAAGTAAAATTGCAACCAAATTAACATTTTAAAAATAATTGAAATTATGACTGATAACATTGTGCTGTTGTTTTCTAACACTGGGCAATTCAGGGCAGCACTGGGACTCTGAGATATAAAAGCATATCATGGACAGTGAGGGCACTGACAAATCTCTAAGAATTTTACATGATTTCTGAAATATTTATGTAATTAACATTTTACCCATTAAATTTAGGAAATGCTCTGCTTAGTATTATTGTTATTTATTATTATTGGATTGATGTTTCTCATGTAATTTATATAATATAAAATATATTGTACATTGTACAGTATAAAATACAAATATACAACTCACAAGACAGCTGTTTTTATTAAATTAACAATATTAGACTAGCTTTGTTTGCCAAGGATTTACCTAAATTCTTTGAATTTGAATTTTTAAAAAATTAATGTTAGTTTATAAAAGAATTCTTATAAAAGAATACTTTTTCTTCTGTACATTCAAAGTACTAGAAAATTTTTAATGAGTTTTAGAAATATTTAATTTATATAAGTATTTATCCCTAAGTCAACTGGAATAAAGGATAAGTGATCTTGTAAATTTACTTGGTAATTCTATTCAAAAGTAAAGAGATATTACACATATATAACATACACGTGTACATAATGTTCAGATAGACTCAAATGGAAGTCTTATGGCTTTAATTCTAAAATTTCAACCATGTGTCAGGTATAAACACAAATTAAAGACTCATTGGTTTGTATAAGAACTGGTTCTCCTTTTTGCCACACTTTATATTTTTATCAGAATTCTGTTTCTGGCAGATGGGACAAGTTGAGGTCACCTGCTCAACATGAAGGCTAAAGCTTCCTGCTAATATTTGTACAGGAGGCTTTAAATTTTTTTGCCCTAATATATATAATCTTATGGAGACTGTAGACTAAATTTTGGGTGAGGGACCAAGGAGAAACTAGTCAGTTGGGGTACCTTAAAAGTTATCTACCTGGACAAAATATCTAGAACATTTCCAATTAGGTTTTTCAGCATATTGTTTTTAAGCTTTGTGACCACGGAGAGCTCCCCGCCAGTGAAGGGAGGACCTAGAAGGCAATATATTTGTCCTAGAAACTTAGGGGAAGAGAAGTCCTTAATCACAGTTACTTTGGGATATTGGGAAGCAATAGTAGCTTCTGTGGAGAGTTGACAGGGAGATGGGAATGAAGAGGCAAGAAGAGCTAGTGCACCCAGCTCTTTCAAGAAGCTTGGCTGTTGCAGGGGAGAGAAGCCGTGGAGTCGGAGTGGGGTGGGATGTTTGAAGTTAAGAAAGACCTTTTTGTTTGCCTTTAACGGGCTATCTAAGTTATTAGCCCATGCTTCTGCTTTTATCCCACTTCTATCTGCAGACTTAGTGATGGGAAGTGTAGTGGCAGCTACTTGGTCAGACTAGGGATGGGAAGGGCAGTCGAAGTTACATCCTGAGAGCAATTTGTGACCTGCAAGCAGACCCTCCCCCCATAATTTTCACGTGTAGGAGGAAAATGAAAGTGCTATTACTTCGTTAAAAATAACTATGACTGCTTGGCAATAAAAAAGACAAGGAGATCCTAACTGTGATCAACAAACGTGCAACAATGGTACGTCTGTGCCTGAGCCTGTGCATGTGCCTCGGGCTCATGCTCAGTGGAGTTTGGCAGGTGTGCCCCTGCAACAGCGGCCATTTTCTGCAGCTGAGAGCTCTGACCGCGATGTCCGTCGTGAAATACGACTATCAATAAAGAAAATAGCTGTCCTGGGCGTGCTCAGCTTTGGCAGGGATTATTCTGGGCTTTTCCTATGTTAGCCAGCAGATGACAAGCAAGGATCACCAGTGGGTTGAGCCTCACCTGTTGGGCATGCTCAGAAGCCTTTTGATTTTCATGGCCCTTCCCCGCGCATTGCAGGGTCATCAGTCTGTTTGAGAATGTAGAGAGCCCTGATGATTCTCTTCCCACTCCTTTGCCCTCCTACCCACCCCGCCCGCCCCCCACCCCACCGGACCCGGCCAGCCAACCTAGGTCGTGCGGTTAGCTCAAACAGTAAAGAATCTGCATGTGATGCAGGAGAACAGAGTTCCATCCTTGGGTCAGGAAGATCCTCTGGAGAAAGGAATGACAATCCACTCCAGTATTCTTGCCTGGAGAATTCCATAGACAGAGAAGCCCAGTGGGCTACAGTTCATGGGGTCACAAAGAGTCAAATATAACTGACCTACTAACACACACAGCCAACCAAAGCAGCTGAGGGGAGAAGCCTCTTGCCAGAGAGCTGGTGCCCTGCTGGATTTTTGTGCACAGGCATTTTGAGCACCTCAGCCTGGGGAGAAGATAGGATGGCTTGGGACTATTTAAGCAGGACAGGTGAACTGGGACTGGGGAAATTTGGAGAAAGGAGTGATGGTAACAGGATGAAGGGGACAGAAATGCTACTGTTTCCAGCTAAGAGAGGTCTTTGTCTTTTAAAACATCACTGAGGTCATCAGTTGTCATTTCCAGTAGTCATGTATGGATATGAGAGTTGGACTATATAGAAAGCTGAGCACTGAAGAGTTGATGCTTTGAACTGTGGTGCTGGAGAAGACTCTTGAGAGTCCCTTGGACTGCAAGGAGATAAAACCAGTCCATCCTAAAGGAAATCAGCCCTGAATGTTCATTGGAAGGACTGATGCTGAAGCTGAAACTCCAATACTTTGGCCACCTGATGAGATAAACTGACCAATTGGAAAAGACCCTGATGCTGGGAAAGATTGAAGGCAGGAGGAGAAGGGGATGTCAGAGGATGAGATGGTTGAATGGCATCACTGACTTCATGGAAATGAGTTTGAGTAAGCTCCAGGAGTTGGTGATGGACAGGGAAGCCTGATGTGTTGCAGTCCATGGGGTCACAAAGAGTCGGACACAAATGAGTGACTGAACTGAACTGAAGTCATCAGGTGTTCTTGGGGACTGTGTTTGCGATGGGAGGGGAGCAGTGGTGCTGGGGTCCTCCTGAGGAGGACATGAATGCTCCCTGAGGTGGGGGCAATGCCAGGCTCTTCCGTGCCCCCCAACCCCACCCCCTGGGAGAGGAGCCTACTATGGTCACAGGAGGGGATATGGGTGTGCAGTGGATGACCAAGGACTCATTCTTCCTCAGCACCTTGGTTGTTTTTGAGAAGAATGTGGTCACCAAGGTGGGAGAGACGTGGCAAGGGAGGCCTGGAGTCCTGCAAGATGATCAAGGAGACCCAGCTGTACCCACCCAGCAGTGCACAGACCCCAGCACCTCAGAGCAGAGCAGCCCAAGAAATCCTGAGCAGTGCCTGGAAGTGGACAGCCCGACCAACAGGTAAGGGCTACTCTGTGCCAGGCTCCTGCTAACCTGCCTGAACTGGAGTTTTGTCAGGGGCCACACTCCAAAGCAAATCCTAACACTAGTCATGCCCGTTACCTTCTGCAGGTGTGATTGGCTAGGAGTCCTTGTGAAGCTGATCAGCAATGAGCATACCAGGGGTAGGTCTCTGTGGGCTTGAGTTTGAAGCCACAGCATCAAATCTGTTACACCAAACCTGACAGCCATTTGTAGCATGAAGATCTGGGTTGGCAGAGGGATACAGAGTGCCTTTGCCACTCATGGGGGTGGAAGATTCCTGAGGAAAGTGTGCTACAATGTGAATAAATTCTTCCACTGCCACAGCCACCAGGATGGCCTTGCATGGCAGCATATCCATGTTCCTTAGCTCTCCAGAGATCTTTCCCCAGAGTGGCCACAAGTTTGGGAAATGATATACAAATGAACTTCCCTGGTAGCTCAGATGGTAAAAAATCTGCCTGCAGTATAGGCGACTTAGGTGCAATCCCTGGGTCGGGAAGATCCCCTGGAGAAGGGAATGGCAACCCACTCCAGTACTCTTGCCTGGGGTATTCCATGGACAGAAGACCCTAAATATTCCATGTGAGCCAGCTGTAGGTAGCAAACAAAATGGCCAGCCCTCTATCCCCACCCTCATGAAGCACACAGTGAACCAATGACCAACTACTACAGCAGTAACACCACAGTAATAGGCATCAGCATTTGCTTCAAGCTGAGAATGTGCAGGTATCCTTCTGATGCTTTATATGTACGCACTTAATTCTCACACCAACCATATGGGAAAAGTGCTATTATTATTTGTTCTATAGATAAGAAACTGAGGCAGAAGTAGGTTGAACAGCTGGCCAGTAGTCGTCCAACCAGGCAGTGGCCTAATAGGGATTAAAACACAGTCAGCCCAGGGCCTGTGTTGCTAATCACCATGTCATATCTGCAGCCTCTCCATTTTTGATAAACTGGCTCATCTTATCCTTCAGGTCTCCTTGCTGCTTCAGCTCTTTTGTCGCCTGAACTATTGTGTTGGGTGTGGATAAGTGGATGCCAGACACTTGCTAGCTGCTCAGTCAGAAATGGATGCTGTTTCCTTCCTCTTGTACTCAATCTTCTTTCCACTGTCTGGTTTTGTACTTTATCCCCCCACCTGTCTTTCCAGGTTCCCATGGGGCTTCCCCTCCCAGCCAGTCCACCTCCTCCAGTCTCCATGGTGCATTCCTATGTCCTAGAGTGATATAGGACTAGCACAGGGTGACTGGGCACATTGAGGCAGGGAACCTCATCCAGCCTGGGGTGAGAAGGCAGGTACCCTGGAAGGGCTTCCCAGAGGAGAAGGTGGTGTTCTGTGCAAATGTACCAGAGAGGTCAGGTGCATGTGACATAGTCCCTAAAGATGGGGCTTGGGATCTGGGCAGGTGCTAGATTATGATTGTTCCCTACAATCCCCACTCTTAAACTAGTTGAAGTCATGTGCACTGGATTCTCTGGCAAAGGGGTGGTAGCCCAGAGGCTAGGGCAGGTGGATGAAGCCACAAACTCAGGACATGATCTGAGTGGCACCATGTTGGAGAGAAGCCAGAATTAACCCAGGGCAGTGTGTTCCCATAAAGCTGGGCTGAAAGTGTTAGATAGGGAGTTGACATGAGGTGATGGCACAAATGGGGAAGGCTCAGGGATGGAACCTAAAAAAATTTCCTGAACTGTAATAGGCAGGCAGCTACAGCAGCTTTTGGTATGGGGCTGCTGATCCAGGAACAGGCAGAATAAAAGCAAGTAATGGCCTGGCCAGAAAAACACCTTGTGAGCTGGCTAGGAGGTCCAATTCCAGGCCAAGGGTTGTGTGTTACACCAAGGGGTTGAGATTCAGAAAAACCATTATGCCCATAAGTTTTCTTCTTCTTCTTATGGCAGAATAAGGTCCTTCTTCCAGAATAAGGTCCATCCACATCTCTTCCTTGGTGATGCCTAAGTTAATTTGTCCCTCTCTTCCTCAGCTTTGTATTCTCCAGAGACTTCACTGGAGGAAGGGGGCAGGGAGCTCATTGCAGGAAGGGGCTGTTTGTCAAGTCTGTGCAAGCCCTATAGCTATGCTATAACCAAGGGAGTCACAGGCCAAGGCCCTTGGATGTAGGAGTAGTTATGGGCACACACTGGAAGGCTGGGGTCTTGCCTCTGACTTATAAAATGAGTGCTTCTATCCATTGATTTCAGGAGCCTCAAAGAACAGAAGCTCAGTGATCTTCAAGGTTTGTTTAAAAAACATTGGCATTCTTTTAAACTCCTTGACATGGCAGTTTTGGCATTAACCCCTGATAACCCTGTGTGACTCTGCAACACATCAGTTCTCAATGTTGATGTACTTGCCCCTCCCTCCAGTTCTTTCTAGGACTTCCTTGGTGGCTCAGACAGTAAAGTGTCTTGCTTACAATGTGGGAGACCTGGGTTTGATACCTGGGTCGGGAAGATCCTCTGGAGAAGGAAATGGCAACCCACTCCAGTACTCTTGTCTGGAAAATCCCATGGACAGAGGAACATGGTAGGCTGCTGGGAGCCAGCATGGGAGATCCCACCCATGACAAGGTCATGCGGAGGAGACCTGACAGGCAAGGTGGATCAGGACTCGAGGGACTTCCTGGACCTGCTCGAGCATCTACCCCAAACCAAAATCTGTCTGTCTACTGTTTACTATATTATGCCTTTCACCAACTCTTCTGACATTAACAGGGGGCTATCCCCGACCACCTTTCTCTGGAGAAAATCAACTTAGGGCTCTAAAAAGGAGCATTTCAATTCAAAGCCCCCTGTTAGCATTCTAGCTTGCTTGGCAGGTTTATCCAGACTCTTGCAACTACGCATATGATTGTTCACAAACCATGACACAGGAAGCCGAAGCATTCTAAAAATATAGAGCCCTTCAAGGGGTGAAAATGTTTTATTAAAATAATACTGGTGAAGGGTTTCATTGTTGAGCCAATGCTTGCTGCCAAGTTCCCATATCCCTTATCCATTGTGTGCCTGGGAGACCTTTGAGCTAATAAGTTCTTTTTTTGTTGTTGTAACCCACTACACCTTTGCTCCATGAGAATGTAACTCTGTTTAGTACTTTCTGAGGCTGACACAGAATAGAGCTATAAAGAAAAAACACTTCAAGGGAAAACAAGTTTTCTGGTTGATCAACCTTTATCAAAAAAGGGTCATAAAATGTCAACAGGCCTCCAAGGCCAGAAGATAATGTACACAACATAAGACCCTTGTTTATGGGAAAGGTATGCAGAAAAAAATCCTGGTTTCGATAAGGGCAAAACTGCTGGAATGTTTGAGCTGACTCTGCGTGACTTTGCATCTTTCACTTTCCTCTATGTACAAGTCAGGGTATAAAAGCTCCTTTTGAAAATAAAGTTACAGGCCTCGCTCACCGAAGCTTGGTCTCCCTGTGTCATTCTTTTGTTCGCCGACACCATTCATCCTGAGGGTATCCCTGGACTCTGCTGAGGCTGGACCCCGGAAGTAGGCTACAGTCCATGGGGTCGCAAAGAGTCGGACACGACTGAGCAACTTCACTTCACTTCACTTCACTTCACTTCACTTCACTTCCACTTCTTTCAGGATGAGAAACTCCTTGAGCCATATGGTCTCTGTTCCCAGCCCTGCCCCTCCTGAGCAGCATCCTTTACACATGCCAGCCTCCCCAAGCGAACTGGAGCCCAGCTCAACCAGGTAAGAAGAGACCATCTGGGAGATGTTCTCTGGGCTATTCCCTGGAGCTAAAGGACTCAGCTTTTGTCTCATGCTACTTCCTTGACATTAGTTCTAGTGCCTCCTGCAATTCCCAGCAGCCTGCTGGTCAAGGGGCCACAGAGTGTAGCCCAGGTTCCCCTAGTATAAACTCCTGTGTGGAGGCCTGAATGGAGTCTCCCAGTGAGAAGCTGATGTGTCAATTTCTAGGGCTCTGCTATCCTTTGGACCTTGCTAGTGTCTCTTGGGGAACATGATTGAAAAGGCCAAAGAAATACCTCTGAGGCCAGGGCCTATGTCGTCTATCTCTCACACATTATCTGTTGTGAGAAGAGGCATATACCTACTGCCTCACCTCTGCTCCTGGCCCCCTTGCCATGTTAGAGTTCAGGAAGAGAGTCATTGCAAGGAGGCTGAGTGAGGTAGAGGTGTGTGTGTGTGTGTGTGTGTAGGAGAGATCAGAGGAGCCTCTACTGCCATCAAGCCAGCAGGCTGGAGTGCAGAGCATGGAAATGGGGCCAAATTTGGGGTCATTATGAGTCTATCATGAAGTAGACCTTGTTTCCAATGATGCCAGTGGCTTGTCCAGGGTGAGGCAACTTCTCGACCTCTGGAACTCCATGAGTGAGAAGGGAGAGAAGAGGGAGATTAGATTGCAGGTAGAGATTTGAAAATCTAGGATTGAGGCTTATAAGCAACCTCAGTCCCAGACAAAATGGAAACAAAATGTGATGAGAGAGGAGGATAGAAAATCCACTGGACTAAAGTCTCAGGAGAGTAGTGTACCACCACTGGCTGTAGGGAGTGTCTTTCTAGCGCTCTCAAATCTGCACACAGCCAGCTATACCCATGAGCTTTGATTTCAGCCCAAGTCCACTAAATGGGGGATCTCCCTGCCCTGGACCCCTACTTTAGATCAGGCCCAGTCCCCTGGAATCTTCCAGTATACCTATTTCTGTTCTGTTATGCCTTTTCTACAGCAAAGGGATTCTCTTCGTGAAGGAGTATGTGAATGCTGGTGAGGTATCTTCCAGGAAGCCACTGTCTTCATTCTATGGCAGGTAAGAAGTCCCAGATCTTTCATATCATGGCCTTCTCCTGCCAGGCCCTGTGCTGTTCTCATTCCTGCATCCCCAGTACCTCACTAAGTACATGGCCCGAGTACCTTCATTTATCATATAGGTGGATGATTTAATTGCCCATGGACATGATATACCTTTCCAGCTGTTCTACCTAACTTGATGTCTTGTGCTCCCCTTTTATCATTACTTCATCCTATGCTCCACTTCCAGCCTCATCCATTTCTACCTGTCTTTCTCAGTAGACTACAAACTTTCTTTTTGTGAAATCCTGAGAGTATCACTCTTGATAGAGCTGTTGAGGCCCTTAAGAACTGTCTAGTTAATTCCATCCTTCCAGAACTCAGAGCTCCTCTCTTCAGATCCCAAGCTCCTTCCAGCATGCCTATTTGCTTCATTTGAACACACATTTGACTGTGTGTGTTCACACAGATACATGCATAACTTTTCACTCATCTTCTCTTTGCTTGCTTCCTGATGCTGTATTGAAGTCTACCTCTGTGCCACCTCAGCTAAAAACTAACCCACACTGAGACAGTGTTCTCCTGGGAATTTTAAAAAATGACACATCCCCTCACTTCTGTGGTTAGGATTTTAGTAACAGAAAGGAACATCTTGGCTTTATTTCAGGATTCAGCCTCTGGGGATTCCAGGCCAGCTTTCACTGCTGCTGTGGAATGATGAGCATGGGCATGGGGATCAAGTTCAAGTACACACTCAACCCTCATTTGTTAGGTCATTTTGGGAAAGATGGTCAACTTTTATGAGTCACAGTTTCTTCATTTGTAACTCTTTAGAATGACTTTTCCCCAGTAGCTTTTTTGAAATACAATTCATATATCATAAAATTCACTCTTTAAAGTGTACAGCCCAGTCATTTTTGGTACATCCACAATGTTGTGAGATCATCACAGCTATCCAATTCCAGAAAATTTTATCACCCAAAAAGGGAACTGCAGACCCATTAGCAGCTCTCCCCCTCCTCCTGCCTGCCACACACACCACCAGCCACAGTCCTTGGCCACCACTATTTTCTGTCTCTATAGACTTTTCTGGGGGGTTTCTATATGAGAAATACTGTTTACTGTTATAAACCTCCAGCACCCTCAAGAGAGCTATCTTTGCCTCTATGAACACTGTCCATCTGGTATTTCTTCTTCCAGTCTCAACAGTACTTTGTTTAATTGGACACTTAGAATTGTGTAGTTCAGTGTGTTTTCCCCTTTTGCTTTACATTCCAGGAGGTTTAGAAATAAGCTTAGTGCTCAAAAGAAATCAAAAGCTGGGCTGAAATTCTAGTTCACTCCTTTTACTGGAAGCATGACCTTAGCCAGGTTACTTACCTCAGGAGGTCATCGCACAGCTCCTATGAGAATGGAAGCTTCACCAAAGCATGTCCTAGAGCTTGTAGCTAGTTTTCCTTCCCTGGAAATAGTTTTTAATCATTAGTTTTATGTAAGAAGTCATATTACTGAAAAATAAAGACATAAAAAGGAAAAAAAAAAGCCACCCTGAATTGCACTCCGTAACTCAAGCACAGGTATTATGTTGGAATGTTTCCTTCCTTTTTTGTTCATATTCTTAGTGTCTGATTTCTGCTGTGAGTGGGCTTCTGGTGACTGTCACATTATAACTCAGGTATATATGTGGGGAGAAAAGTCATGGTCCTTTCCCCCTGGTCAGTGAAAGTGACAGTTCTGGTATGCACAGCCTCCAGAATCCTAGCCACACATTGTCATCTTCCTCATCATGGCAGGTCTTCTTTGCCCCCAAGGTAAAGGATCTTCTCTGCAAGAATTATGCCTTGGTGGCACCAGGTTTAAAGCTTCCCTTACCATTTAGCATAACAGACAATGGCAAGTCAGGCAGTCACATCTCAGCTTGTGGCCACAGGGTTAATCAGAAAAGCATTCTCCACTAGTGACTGCAGTAGTGATCTGCCTCCCATTTTTTCCCCTCCTTTCTCCCATCACACTCCCCGCAGCATTGGCAGCAATGAGGACTCATGCAACATGGAGGAGAAACTCCCATATGATGGTACTCCATACTCTGAGAGGTAAGTCTGCTGTTACCAGGGAGCACACAGGTCTACAGACGAGAAGCAGCTGAGGGAGATGTAGCCATTAAGTCCATTTGCTTTTGTCTTCTGCTTTGCTACTTCTGATCCATTTCCAGATGTGATGTGTCACACCACAGCATAGGACATGCTTCCCTCATCCAGGTGTCACACTTGTGGCAACCAAAGCCTTTGAATCCAGCTAAGACCAGAAGGCAAACACAGTGAATCAGTGACAGAGCTAGGATGAACCCCAGGGCCCTGACTGCTCTGCCATCTAACTGTGAGCTGGAACTGGTGGTGGTAAAATACGAGGGAGGAACAGAGCTGTGACGAGGGCAGGAGTCTTTAGTAACAATGCAAGAAAATGAGCCCTGGGTCAGCAGCAGGGCAGTCAGGGACGTTCGGCAAGTTCTGTCTGAGGGGGAAAAGCAGGGGTGACTCCAGGAACAAAGGCAGAAATCCTGGAACTGGAGAGATACTCAATCTACAAGTCGGTATCTAGGACTCCAGTATGAGGTCCCAGTAGGCTCCACAGCCACACTGACATTGCGATATTCCTTGCTGTCCCTGTGATATTCCAGGCAGGACCCAGTGGTCCCAGGCATGTAGAGAAAGATCATGAAGACAGGGAACCAGGTAGGGCATATAAGAACATGTCTCCTGTAGGAGAAGACATGGGTCTTCCCATTCTAGAGAGGAATAGCCCACCATGCAGATATGTTTGGCAGGGGGACAGCGGGAAGCAAGCTGCCTGGAATAAGAATCACATTGCAGTGTCCACGTGTATGATAGAGAGTAGGGTGAAGATATGTGACTGGTTTCTGGAAACAGTGTGAGGGTCTACAATGGGCTGAGGTCCAGCATGGCCCAAGGCTATACATGGCCAGTTGCACACTACAGGTATAGGTGTCAGGCTGCCTGCATCAAAAGCACAGAGTCTGGCTGCATCACATCAGTAGCCTGTATACCAGCCTGACCGTGGATTCTTCTTTTTCATTTCCCAGAACAAGTGGAGGGATCTGTACTTACTGCAACCGGGAGATCCGAGACTGTCCAAAGATTACTCTAGAACACCTTGGCATCTGCTGCCATGACTATTGCTTTAAGGTAAGGAAGAGGGGTTGGAGAAGGCAATGGCACCCCACTCCAGTACTCTTGCCTGGAAAATCCCATGGACGGAGGAGCCTGGTAGGCTGCAGTCCATGGGGTCGCTAAGAGTCAGACATGACTGAGCGACTTCACTTTCATTTTTAACTTTCATGCATTAGAGAAGGAAATGGCAACCCACTCCAGTGTTCTTGCCTGGAGAATCCCAGGGACGGGGGAGCCTGGTGGGCTGCTGTCTCTGGGTTCGCACAGAGTCAGACACGACTGAAGCAACTTAGTAGCAGCAGCAGTAAGGAAGAGGGATGGTGTTGCCAAGAACATCATCCAGAGCTGAGGATTCCTTTTGGGTTCACAGAGTGTGGAGAAGGCTTGATTTCTGAATGCTCATGCTCCATCTCAGGGGCTTTGCAGAAGTGGGAGCTGAGTGAGCTCTCAAGTCTAAAGGAGCTAATGAGTGTTGGCAATTCTATGTGCTTAATACTGTGGGGGAAACAAAATCAGCCTTATGGGGAAAGTCTATTCCCAACAGAGGGCCAACAAGTGCAAAGGCCTTGGGGCAGGACATGGCCTGAATAGCATGAGTGAGAGATTAGTGGTAGGAGATAAAGTCACAAGGATGCCAAAGAACTGGATCATGTAGGTGTTGGAGGACACAGAGAGACTTTAGATTTCATTCTAAATGAAGCTGGAACCTACTAGAGGGTTTGGGTGGTAGAAACACAAGGTCTGACTGAAGCTAGAGAAAACAAAACAGTGACTTGATTAGGGAGTTGGCATGGCAGATGTCAAGATGGTGGCTGGATTGGGGATACTGTTTGAAAATAGAGCTGGCAGTCTGTGGGGTGTGAAAAAATGAGAGGAGTCAAAGGATACTCCAAAGTTTGGGGCCCAGCTGTTACCTGAAAGGATAATGGTGCCTTTTACTGAGAAGGGAAATACTGTAGGGGAGCAGGTTTGAGCAAAGGGGAGGTGTAGATGAGTGAAATTTCAGGGAGAGCTACATGGGGAGCACTTGTGGTCATATGGATATGTGTGTTTGTGTTCCAGGGAAGGGCCAGGGCTGATGAAATCATCTAGGGTGTGAGTAGCTGGGGATGTGGGCTGATGCTGAGCCCTTGTGTCTTTCTACCATTTAGAGGTTGGGAAGAGGAGAGGGTCTACAGAGGAGGATGAGAAGTCACACAGAATATAATGCCCCAAGTGACACAGTTTCTACAGAGACTCCAGTGGTCTCCAGTGTCAGTGGTTGCTGAGAGACTGAATGGGATGAAGCCTGAGGACTGCCCTTGAACTTTGCAGCATGGTGGTCATTGACCACAGTTGGAACAGTTTTGGTGGACTGATGGGGATAGAAGCCTGACTGGAGTGGGCTCATGTGGGAATGGACAGAGTCACTCTGAAACACTCTCCTGATGGGTTGGCTTTGTAAGAGAGCAGTGCAAGTGGACAGTGGGGCAGAGGTGCCAGGCATGGGTTTATGCTAATGGGAGTGGTAAGAGTAGCAAGCAGACACTGATGGTGCAGGAGAAATGGATGCTGATGGTGATCCTGATGTACATCTGGAGGAGAGAAAGATGGGCACCAGTTAACACATGACAGGGACAGAAAAGGCTGAATCTGTGGGTCATTATAGAGAGGTTCCCAGGTTGATGGGTGGAAGAATGAGGAACTTCTTCAGTAGTTGCCTCTGTTTTTCTCAGTGAATGAGAAAACAGGATCACCTTTAAGGGATGGGGAGGAGTGTTGGACATTTGAGAAGAAAGGAGAGGATTTGAAAATTGTCTCAGAGACAAGGAGGGTGGATGGGCCCCGCAGAGCCTGCTTGAGGCGAGGACTCGTGCATTCCTTTGGAGACCAGTTAGCATGTAGTGTGTTGTTCCCTAGCCAGGTTCAGCCACAGAGGTGAAACAGGGACTACTAGCATTTACTGGGGCAGAGGCTATGCCAGGTGAGTTGGCATGGTTTAGTCTGTGCTCAAGGGAACAATAACAGTGAAGTGATGGCAGAGACTATCCAAGTGAGTTGGGGGACATGAGAGGGGCAAATGACTTATTGGTTTTGATGAGGTCTAGAGCAGCAGTTCTCACACTGGAGCATGTGACTCACTCTTCACTATCCCCTGAAGGGCTTCTTAAGACAGAGTGCTGGGCCCCAGCAAGGTTTCTAACTCAGTACATCTGGGTGGGACCTGAGAATTGGCTTGTCTAAGAAGTCCAGACAATGCTGAAGCTGCTGGTCCACAGAGAGTCTGGCCAGAGCAGAGGCTGAGGTAGAGAGAGGCTCAGAACATTGGAGGAAAGGAACAAAATGCTAGGTGTTGGAAGCCCCTCTGTCTGTGCAGATGCAGAGTTGACTCAAGAGTAGAGGTGCAGAGAGAGACTGTGACATGTGGTTTGGCAAAGACCCATCTGTTTTCATGATTCCTGGACTTAAGTGAAAAGTTATTAGAAACAGTTATCAACAATTAAATACCAATAAATTGGATAACTGGGAAGAAATGGATGCATTCCTAGAAACATACTAAGATGGAACCAAGAAGAAATTGAAAGCTTGGAGAGACCAATAATAAATTGATTAAATCAGTAACCAAGCACCTCTCAAGAAAGAAAAACTCAGGGCCAGGTCTTCACAGGCAATTCTAACAAATATTGAAAGAAAAAATAATACCAATCCTTTTAAACTCTTCCAAAAATAGAAGAAATAACACTTCCAAACTCATTTTATGAAGCCAGCATTATCCTAACACCACGTCAAGCATAATATTAGAAATGGGGCTATGCTATGATCCATCAATCCCACTTCTATGTATATACACAAAGGAATTGAAATCAGGCTCTCAAAGCAGTCTCTGCACTGCCTGTTCACTGCAGCATTGTCAACAATAGTCAAAACATGGAAGCAATCTAAATATGCAGTGACTTATGGATAAAGAAAATGTGGTATATACATTAAGATGGGATATGATCCAGCCTTTACAGACAGAAGGAAATCCTGTCATTTGCAGCAATATGGATGAAACTGTAGGACATTGTGCTAAGCAAAGTAAGCCAGACAGAGAAGGGCAAACACTTCTTAGTACCACTTATATGAGGAATCTAAAATAGCAAAATCCTTAGAAGAGAGTAGAACAGTGGTTGCTAGGAGTTTGGGGAGGAGGTGAAATGGGGAGGTGATGGTCAAAGGATAGACTGTCAGGTATGCAAGATGGGTTAGTTCTAGAGATCTACATTGCAGTGTCTGTAGTTAATAATATCATATTATATAATTAGAACTTGGCTAACAGAGGGAAAGAATGTTAAATAAAAAATCCCAGAGAATTGTTTCAACTTTTATTTATATACCTTAATCACAGAGCACCCCTGTTAAACACAGAGCAGAATTACTTAAGCAACTCTTGGCACATTTGGTGCCACAGAGCCCAGTGTTAGAGGAAAGGTAGAGTTGGAGTGGGTGGGCATCCAGGGAAGGCTTTGTGAGGGAGGTGGGTCTGGAGTCAGAGATGAAGATATATCCCGGGGTATTTTCCAGGTGGCTGAACAGGTATCCATCATGCATGCAGAGGGAATACAAATGAAGAGGCCAGCAGGAGGCTGGCAGGCATGGGAGGAGGAGGCCCACAGTGGCAGGAATTTTAAACTTGCCCAACTGGGTCACACACAGGGCAGGGAAACTTAGAATTGTGGCAAAACAGTGAGACCTGGTATTCTTGGAAATTCTTAGAATATGGGCAGGGTGCCTGAGACCCACCCCTGGGGGCAATGAGCACAGAGGTGGAAAGGATATCACTTTCACAAGATCACAGAGCTGCTCAGAACTGAGGGTCAAAATCCTGGCTCCAAAATCAAAGTGAATATTTTCCGAGCTGTACTCTGCGGCCTCTCAGGAAATGCCAGTCCACTGCTCAGGTTCATCTGTATAAATTCATCTGTCACTGTCCTTTATTGGAGGTTTATCTTACCTCTGTTAGATTGGCATAACATTTTAAAACACTAATTTGTATTGCTACGTTTAGGAATAAAGAGAGGACACTTAATGTCCACAGCATCATAACAGCCTTTTAGGCTCCTTGTTCTCCACAGCGTGAGGGACGTTGCAAGCCGGGGTTGTTGATTTTTTTTTTTTTTTCTGTTTGCAGAGGTTATCCTCTAAATGCATCACCACCACTAGTTGGCTAAGTTGAGGTTCAAGCTCTGGCCTACAGTAACTAAAATGACAGAGGGCTCATTAATTTACAGTGAAAAATTGGCCAGGAGACAGGAAATGAAAGGTAGAAGAAGAAAGACGTCAGAGAGGTGCTGGGTGAGAATAAGCAGAGGGACTTATGGATCTTAGCAGCTGATCTCCACTACTTTCAGCCAGAAGCAGAAGGCTTGTCCAGGGTGTGCCTGGAGATAGCTGGAGCCCCAGACATATGGGGATTCTTGGTCTCCTCTTATTTGAGACTGTCTGCAGGCCCCTCTGTTCTAACCTCTCAGAACAGGAGGGGCTGCAGCAGATGGATAGACATTTCATCCTTTAGAAGTTGGCTGGAGAGGCAGGCCAGAGGGGCTGGACTGCTGAAATCACCTTCCCTCTCATTGCACCTTCATATCACCTTCCTTTCACTTTCAACATCACAATTAAAGCTCTCCAATAGATGAGGAAAGAGAGCCTCAGTAACCCACCCAAGCCCAGCCAGCTAAGGAGCAGTCGATTTAGGGCTCAAACTCAGGCCCAATTCTGAAACCTGGGCTCCTAACGACCGTGTGATCATTCTGCCTGTTAGTTTTTGTTTTTGGTTTACTGTTGCTTTTGTTTTTGTTTGAGATTTGTCTCTGTTTATGCCATTTTTAATTGTATGCTTCAAAGTCCAGGATGTGACATCAGCTTGGTGCCTGCCCACTCCATTCATTTAGATTGCTGCACTTGTATGTTGACCTCTAGCATGTTTTCTCTTTCAGTGTGGGATTTGCAGTAAACCAATGGGTGAGCTTCTGGATCAGATCTTCATTCACCGTGATACCATCCACTGTGAGAAATGCTATGAGAAGCTGTTCTAGGTGGGTGCTGCTAAGCAGCAGGAAATTTACTAGGGGGAAGAAATGTGCCCTAGTGTCTCCCTGAGTCTTGACCTGAGGCACTGCTATCTCTCCTAGCCTTTATGTTCAGGGTGCCTGAGTCCTCATGTCCCTATGCCCTGTGACACTTTGAAGTCTTAGGTGGTACAGATGAAGACCTTTCCCATGGACATTTGCAAGCTGCAGAAGCCACTGTCTCTTCCTCTCAAGGAGCACCTTCCATGCAGCACCTCACCTAAGCCCCCTAGCTGCCCTGCTAGGTCATTGGCCCATCTGGGGACAAGGATGTAAAGACCTAAAGGAAAAGGACATGGAGAAGCACTTAGCTGGTAGATGGCACAACCAGGACCTCAACCCAAGACTTCAGATTCAGCTTCTCTGCTACAGTCCCCTGGGCTTCCTCTACCATTGCTCAGATAGCATCAGATCAGGACTCAACAGCCAAGATATTCAGTAAAACAAGATATTTAGCTGGGGACCAGCAGCAGGTAAAGGCCAGGATAAGTGGGCATGTGTGGGAAGTGATGGTGCTGTCCTGGTGCTTGGGCAGCTTCTGGTCCACATTATCAACTCTGCTTGAACACAGGTTTGCATGCTAAAAACCAGTGGAATTGACCTCAGTGTCTGAGCTTTATGGGGACCAGTGATCCTGGCAGCCCCTCCTCCTTAGCACCTGTTCAACTAGAAGCACAGGACATAGTATCTCTCTTGAAGGCAATGGGAATGGGTAGCAACCAGGCCCTCCACCACCTACAAGCCTGTTCTGCCTTTTCTCCAGAAGACACATTGATCTGGACTATTACTTCCCATGCCTGGAGCAGTCGCCCTCCCCAAGATATTCTGACTGCTCACTGGATTGGGTGTGTGTTTCCAATCTTATGGATACTTCTATTTTCTTTTACTTCCTCCAGGCTGAGAAGAAAGTGATGACTCCTGGACAAGTTTGACTATCCCCAGTTGCCCCAAGTTGCTGGTTCTTCCCTTACTTCCTTCCTCATGCTTTTGATTTGTTCATATTTTTGCCCTTATTAAGTTGAACTTACTTACATCCAGTAGCGTATCTTGATGATGTTATGATAATTCCTTGTGTGTGTACCTTTTTATAGCTGAAAAAGTACTTCTTATCCATGATCTTACTTCAGGTTCAAGCAGAGTGTTGAACCATAATTCCGTTTTGACTTCCCTAAGATTGGTCAGCTTCCTGATGAGTTTAGATGGCCTGAGTGTGACTTTGGGACTTGAAAGCAGAAGGAGACCCCCCTGAAGCTTCTTAGGGGCTAGGTTAAAGAATGTCGATGATCCCTGGTGGGTAAATTGCACACACTGAATGCTAGGGAGCAACATAGGCTAATGTTTAGCTTGTCTATTTACCATATATATATTTTTTGAACTTTCCATATCCTTTTACAACTAGTTTGTTGCTTTGAATTGAGTTACATAGAAGATTTTAGTTACCTCCTCCTACCTACCTTTCAATATAGCTGAGTTCTTCCCCGTAAGCATGTGGGCATGTATTAGAAAGTTTACATATTAGGTTTAAATTCTCTATGATATAATTCTGAAGAGCCTACTGACCAAATGGACATCTGTGTCTGAATTTTGATAGCTGATTGATACCTTTGACCTCAATTTCCAACCCCTAAACTTTACACAGGGATCCCCTAAAGTAGGTCTTAGAGTGTATAGACTCCAGCAAGATTATGAAGGGGGAGAAATTAGCTAGTGTTCTTGAGGCCTTACTACATAGCAGGCATTATAACAGAGTGATGGCATTAATCCCCATTCTAATCTTGTGAAGAGGGTATTCTTCTCCCTAGTTTGCAAATGAGGATATTGAGGCTCAGATAAGCAGTCAGAACCATTGCTGTGTCTCTCCAGTAACTGTAGCCATAGTCCTGAGCCTGGGTGGAGGTTGCCTAGTCCTCCCGGGGAACCTGCCCCCCTCAGACCTTTCCTGAGGCACACTTGTACAAAGAGAGGCAGGTGGGAAATTGCACTCCTCCTCTGGGTAAAATACAAGAAGAGCCAAACTGGGCTCCCTCACCCTCCTTTTCCATGAAAACACTTCTGAACTGAAATAATCTTAGCTGGGAAGAGATTTGACTCACAGATCTTCCCAAAGAAGAGCTTGTCAACCCAGACGAAGCTCCAGTGGGCTCACTGATCTGAGCACAGGGCCTTCAGTGATGTCTCATTTTCCAGTCCAGACTCTGTCCCAAGCTAACAGCAACTACCAAGACCCTAGGAACTTGGAACAGGGACTCCTGTTGGCCTGATGGACAGATGTAGGCCCATGCAACTGGGCTTTTCCACCTTTGGGACCAGAATTACTGTGTAAATTGGGCTTCCCTGGTGGCTCAGTTGGTAAAAAATATGCCTGCAATGCAGGAGACCCCAGTTTGATTCCTGGGTCAGGAAGATCCACTGAAGAAGGGATAGGCCACATACTCCAGTATTCTTGGGCTTCCCCTATGGCTCAGCTGGTTAAGAATCTGCCTGCAATGCAAGAAGCCTGAGTTTGATCCTTGGGTTAGGAAGATACCCTGGACAAGGGAAAGGCTGCCCACTCCAGTATTCTGGCCTAGAGAATTCCATGGACTGTGTAGTCCATGGGGTCACAAAGAGTAGAATGAGACTGAGTGACTTTCACTTTCACTGTGTAAGTTCCGCAAAAGGACAAACTGACAGTTTTTCTGATCAAATCATTTTAATGATTGGCCTTTTTTAAATGACCTTTTCTCTTGATTCCAAAGAGATTGGGCTGCCTTTCTGAGTGTCTGGTGACCTCTGCTGGCGTTCAGAAGTTGTTTTGTGGATGTTTCTCCACATTCAAATAATCTTTTTTTTTTTTTTATGAGCCTGTGGGGGAGAAAGTGGTCTCCCCGTCCTATTCTTCCACCATTTTGGGACCACCCCTTCTCTTGATTTAATTAAAAATCTCTGTCCAGTTTCTGAGCCCTGTGCACACTGGATGGTGGACTTATTCTTCTTGCCAAATGATCAGAGAATATTCCATTTATTTACATGAATGTGCATCAGATTTGGTCTGGAGGGGAAAATTGGCACAGCATGCCATGTCCTGACACAAAATATGAGCTGGTTTTCCTCAAGACTAGCCCTCAGCCTGGGACTTGGCACATGATAGGGATTGACACATGGGTGCTGAATGAATTAGTGAAAAGGAAAGAGGTCCAAGACAGGCTGGCTTCCCCACCTTCAAGATACACTCTGTCTTTAAGGGAGTTTTAGAACCAATGTGCAAGATACTGATTTTAATCTGAAAAAATCTTTCATGGTTGAAATGGCTCACAATTCTGCAGACTTAAGAAAGAGAGGTGGTTGCATTACACTTTGCTTCTTTTTATTTGCCTAGAATTTTTAATCATACTTGCTTGACTCACAGTAACGTATACAAACATAATAAATGGTGAGATACTTTATGTGTAAATGTTAATGTTTCCTTTTTTAAATGTAATAACTTGGTGCATTTGGCTGTGTGATTAATTTTCTCCTATTACTTGAAGCCATTCTCTTTACAAAATCAAATAAATACTTTTAAAAGTATCAAATATAAAGAGCAAAAAAAGCCCCAGCATTATCTAGAAACTATACATGCACTGGAGGTGTGCAATTCTAGACTTGTCAGATCTCTTTTTTAAAAAAAATATTTTTATTGGAGTGTAGTTGCTTTACAGTGTTGTGTTAGTTTGTGCTATACAGCAAAGTGATTCAGCTATACATATACATATATCCCCCCTCCCTTTTGGAGTTCCTTCCTATTCAATAGACCTGTCAGATTTTTTTTTTAGACTTGTCAGATCTTAATGAGTAATGTTTTATTCTTTTGGACCCATGCCTTCATTGCTGATAGGTGGCTGCTTTGTCCTTATTGAGTACTTGCAATCACCAGGAGCACAGTCCTTTACAAGCCCATTCTGTCTCTGGAAATGCATTCCTCAGTTGAGTTATAACCTGTTTCCTTTAACTATCATCCACTGATAATCTATAATCCCTCTCTTATATGCTAGCCCCTAAAATATATAAATATGCTTATTGGATTCTTCCTCTGTCAACTCTTCCCATTTAAATACCCCTGTTCCCATCAACTCTGGCAGTAATTCTGAATAGACATCTCTCAAACCCTCTCCTCAAAGGTGCCCACTCAACCACACATTCCAACCCATTCCTCCAGATGTGTACCAACAGGAAAGACTTTTCATCTTGTTCATTAGTGCCAGTGGCCAAGGCTGTCAGAATCCTGTTGAACAGCCATTCTTCATATCAGGTGATCCATGCTTCCAAGTTTTGTACCCAAAAATATAATTTACATGCCATCTATGTCTTGATCCCACCTGAGGCCAAAAAGGGTTGATCAGGAAATCAGCTCAAAGATAGAAGACATGACAGAGAAATCCCTCCACTACTGAGTAGGGACTTTGGGATCCAGTATTCAGTAAATATTGAACTAGTATCCTTGTAGCTACATTCTCACCACAACCTCAGCCACCATCTTGGCTACATGAGTACCATTGGGAAATGAAGAAGATGCTTTACCAATTTGAAGGACAAGATCTATAACAATAGCTCCTAACCAGATATTTCCAGGACTCTATTGGTGATAATAAGTGATACAATCACCCCCCCTCCCGCCCAAACAGGGTAGTGTTATTTTGAAAAATGACTTAGCAGAGCAGGTTCCCAGCAAGCCACTTGATCCCCACACTCAGCCTTTGCTAGTCCTCCTCCCTCTTTACAGATCCACACCTATGAGGGCCCCCAACCCATACACCCCACATGGGGTCCTCTGGGGGACTCTACTTATGAAGGTATTCCACCTGTGAATTTCCACACAACACATTCCTCTTGTCCTGTTTTTCTGCACAATATCTTTTCCCCATGAATTTCCCAGTGAGGAAATCTTCCACCAGGGGACCCAACAGTGGTTATATTGAATTTGAAGTTGAGATTGCCACCCAGCCATTTGAGGACCCTCTTGGCACTGAATCAACAAGACAGGTATTATTTTACCCCCTGGCTGACTACTCCTGATTATTGAGGGGGAATGGAGTTACTACTACACCGTGGAGGCAAGAAGGACAATATTTGGAACCTAGAAGAAAAATATGAAAGTGTCTCTTAGTGTTCCCATATCCAATAATATAATGTAATGGATGACTATAATGACTCACGCAGGCAGGAGTCGTAAGGGATCGGATTGGTTAGGAATAAAGACTTGTATCCTACCACCACATAAACAATCACAAACATCTAGATGAGGTCATAGGGAACTGAAGTGCTAGTGGAAGAAGGAAGCTATAAATACTGAGTATGACCCCATGGCCAGTTGCCCAAATAACAACTATAGAAGCTACACATACTTTGTCTTGCTTTGTTATTATATGGTTGAATCTCATGCCCATTATTTTTTATTTCTCCCATTTCCAAATGCTGTGTTTGAATTGTGTGGGTGATAATTAATAATATAATTTAACCTATAGAGTACAGTATATCAAAGTGTAATTATAGCAGAACTAGAGAAGGAACAGACATCCCCCAGAGAATAAGAGTGTATCTAATGGGACTTTTGCCGTCCTGCCTTCCTGGAGAAGACAGAAGTGCATTCACCTGTATGAGGAATGGTTGCATCATGCTAAGCAGAAGCATGGTGGTGCTACTGTTACCATTTGGAAGAAAATCATGGAGAGAAGAGTATTATGGATGATGAATGGTCAAAGAGTTGGACCGTGCTGGATTGGCTGTTAGCAACTAGGCCACATCTCTGCCCCTTTGTACATTTTCTACTCAATATAAGGGATAGTCCTAGGAACTACATGTTCTAGAATCCCTCATCAAAGTGCCTCCAGGTTTGATTATCCAGCTACTAGAGTACTTTGAGAGATGAAGAAGCCCTTATTCTCTGGCAGCAGCACTGGGCACTAAGGAGTGTCAGAGAGAGGTTATACCTGGTTTCTTTCCCAGTGACTTCTGGGAAACCTCCTGAGAATCATCCATGACAGTCCTGCCTGCAGCTGAAATCACTGGGGGCTTTTTCCTAGTGTATCAGCAGCAGCCTCCCTCCCCTTCACTGCTCCAACCTTCTACTGGTTGTGAAAGCCACTGATTTCCTGTTCTCAACCCTTCCTGCTTAGGAAAGAGTGGCACTGTTTTTCTGATGGGCTACCCTGTAAATGCTGTCTCCATCCAGCCTTCCTCTGCACCGTATACCCTGCCTGTGAGTGGCTTCTGCACCATGCCATCTGTCCCATGAAAAATCCCTGTGCCAGACCTTCCTCACTGTATACACTGAAGACCTTCTGCATAGTGCTATAGCCCAAGAAGCACCTTGTGTGCCAGGCCCATTATCTAATGACATCTGCAGGATTCTTTTTTCTCTGAATATCCTCTGAACACAGCTTCACTCATGAATGCTCCCTGTGTTCCCTCCTCATCCCATCCCCCGCTGCCCAGGAACTCCTGTCTGCTGACCTGCTCTTCTGGGTGCCTACTATATTGTTAAGAGTTATAGATAGCTTAAGATAAATGAGAAATTGTTTCTTTTATCCAAAATATAGAGCATGAAAGCATCAGCAATGTTCCAAACAAAACCCATAATCGTCCTCCATCAGTTCATTAAGTCCTATGTAATTAATTCTTGTTTGCTTAGTCTCAGGTTAGCAGTCTCATGAATCTATCAGCTTATACCCTAGAGTTCTGGAAACTCCGGCTCACTGCAGTGATAGGATTTCAGTTATTTAAGTAATGGCATCAGAAACTTGTGCCTCAGAACATTTGGCAAAGTCCTTTACCTGAGGGTCTGAGACAGTCCCTTTTTCTTGAAGATAAAGCATTGTGGCCTATAGGTGATTGCAAGCGCTTTTGGGGAAGCATAAGTGCAAGACAAAAGATTTA
Source organism: Oryx dammah (assembly GCF_014754425.2). NCBI lineage: Eukaryota > Metazoa > Chordata > Mammalia > Artiodactyla > Bovidae > Oryx > Oryx dammah. The sequence continues at coordinate 55,721,156 of NW_024070207.1, forward strand.
AAATGCCATAGTTAAAGATCTAATGAGAGTTCAACACAAAAATAATGCACCTGACAAGGAAATTTGGTTGTTTCTGTGGCGTGCAACATTAAAAAAGATAACTAGAATTATGATTGATAGCACTACACTGTTTGTGGTTGTTCAATCCTAAGTCGTGTCTGATTCTTTGCAACCCCATGAACTGCAGCATGCCAGACTGCCCTGTCCTTCACTATCTCCTGGAGTTTGCTCAAACTCATGTCTATTGAGTTGGTGATGCCATCCAACCATCTCATCCTCTGTTGCCCCCTTCTTCTACTGCCCTCAGTCTTTCCCAGCATAACGGTCCTTTCCAATCCGTCGGCCCTTTGCATCAGGTGGCCAAAGTATTGAAGCTTCAGCTTCAGCATCAGTCCTTCCAATGAATAGTCAGGGTTGATTTCCTTTAGGATTAACTGGTTTGATCTTGCAGTCCAAAGGATTCTCAAGAGGCTTCTCCAGCACCACAGTTTGAAAGAATCAATTCTTTGGTGCTCAGCCTTCTTTATGGTCCAGCTCTCACATCCGTACATGACTACAGGAAAAACCATAGTAGTAATAGTGTTAGTCACTCAGTAATGTCTGACTCTTTGTGATCCCACAGGCTGTAGCCTGCCAGGCTCCTCTGTCTATGGGATTCTCCAGGCAAGAATACTGGAGTGGATTGCCATTCCCTTCTCCAGAGGATCTTCCCAATCCAGGAATTGAACCCAGGTCTCCTGTGTTGCAGGCAGATTCTTTACTGTTTGAGCTACAAGGAAGATCAGAAAAACCATAGATTTGACTAAATGGACTTTTGTCAGCAAAGTGATATCTCTGCTTTTTAATATGCTGTCTAGGTTTATCATAGCTTTCCTTCCAAGGAACAAACATCTTTTAATTTCATGGCTGCACTCACCATCCACAATGATTTTGGAGCCCAAGAACATAAAATCACAGTTTCTAATTTTTCCCCTTCTATTTGCCATGAAGTGATGGAACTGGATGCCATGATCTTAGTTTTTTGAATGCTGAATTTTAAGCCAGCTTTTTCACTCCGCTCTTTCACCTTCAACAAGAGGTCCTTTAAGTTCTATTCACTTTCTGCCATTTGAGTGGTATCATCTGCATACCTAAGGTTATTGATATTTCTCCTGGTAATCTTGATTCCAGCTTGTGATTCATCCACCCTGGCATTTTGCATGATGTATTCTGCATATAAGTTAAATAATCAGGGTGACAGTATACAGCCTTGACATATTTCTTTTCTAATTTGGAACCAGTCCGTTATTCCATGTTCGGTTCTAACTATTGCTTCTTGACCTGCATACAGGTTTCTCAGGAGGCAGGTAAGGTGGTTTGTCATTCCCATCACCTGAAGAATTTTCCACAATTTGTTGTGATCCACACAGTCAAAGGCTTTAGTGTAGTTAATGAAGCAGAAGTAGATTTTTTTTCATGCTTTCTCTATGATCCAGTGGATATTGGTAATTTGATCTCTGATTCCTCTGCCTTTTCTAAATCCAGCTTGTACATCTGAAAATTCTTGGTTCATGTACTGCTGAAGCCTAGTGTGAAGGATTTTGAGCATTACCTTGCTAGTGAAATAAGCACAACTGCATGGAAGTTTTAACATTTGTTGGCATTGGGATTGGAATGAAAACTGACCTTTTCCAGTGCATGGCCACTGCTGAATTTTCCAAATTTGCTGGCAAATTGAGTGTAGCACTTTAACAGCATAATCCCTTAGGATTTTAAACAGCTCAGCTGGAATTCCATCATTTCCACTAGTTTTGTATGTAGTAATGCTTCCTAAGGCCCACCTTACTTCACACTCGAGGATGTCAGGCTCCTGGTGAGCCATCACACCATCGTGGGTCATGACTTATGACTTATGCGGGCCATTAAGACATGTTTTGTATAGTTCTGTGTATTCTTGCCACCTCTTCTTAATATCTTCTGCTTCTATTAGGTCCTTGCTGTTTCTGTTCTTTTATCATGCCCATCTTTGCATGAATTTAAACAGTTTAATATCAGGCAAAGCAGCACCAAGACATATCATAAACAGTAAAGGCATTGACAAACCTCCAGGAAATTCATACTGTTTTTGAAACATTGATTTCAATAACATTTTGTCCACACAAATGTAACCTAGGTTAGGCATCTCTTGTGATTTGACAAAGCCTCCCATGAAACTCAATATATCAAATAAAATTTTTACAAGGTGAAAGATCCTTTGTGATTTTCCAGGGTCTTTATGGGAAAACTCAAATAGGGTTTCAGAATAAAGACTATATCACTCACGGGAATTTCTTGGTTGTCCGGTGGTTAGGACTTGGCCCTTTCACTGCCAAGGGTCCGGGTTCAATCCCTAGTCAGGGAAATCAGATCCCAGAAGCCTCCTGGCATGGCGGAGGAAAAAACCAAAGAATATATCACTTAGGATTTGAGTGTGGGGAAAGTAAAATAAAAGAGTTGTCTTTGTGGGGAGGGGGGTGGGAGGGGGGTTCATGTTTGGGAACACATGTACACCTGTGGTGGATTCATGTCAATCTATGCCAAAACCAATACAGAATTGTAAAGTAAAAATTAAAAATAAATAAATTAAAAAAAAAGAAAAAAAAAAGAGTTGTCAGGAAATTTGAACACTGGGTTAAATAAGATCATAGGTCCATAACAAACACTATTTGTCTATTTAACCAAAGTGACAAAATATTTTGAAAGTACTTATTGAATGAAATGCAATTATAAAGAACCTTAGTGCTTTCAAAATTGACAAGTCTTGATTGAAGGCCATGATAAAGTCAACATAAAGGAAAGAAAATTATTCTGATAAGGAAGAATCTTTGCTTTCTAGGCAGATGACTCAAAAAGTAAAGAAAAAACATTTTACAACCTTAGTAATTTTACTACCAATAATCTAAGGAATTGTTTCCAGTTTAACAGAAAAAATCAAATTCTAGTTTTGCATTAGTGTACTATTTGATATCATAGCTCAGTTTTTAAAATATTATATACAAATTTGTTGATTTTTAGCCAGCTTAGACCACAAGAAAGAAAATCACTTTTCTGTGAACCATATCCATTCAGGTTTTGTCCTGCCCTTTCATCTTTTTCATTCAGGAACAACCAGTCATTTTACTTTAGGAAAAAATTCTTTTTCCTTAACAAAAACATATCCTGCACATCTTGTATAGTTATTTTAGTTTAAGTTCAAGTTTTAAGTTAGCAAAAGATCTTGGAAACTATCTTTAAGGCTGACATAATATATATAAAACATGATTACTGCTAAAATAAAGTTGTGTGAGAGTAAATTCACTTTCATTAATTTCTGAGAACTTTAAGAGTGTTCAATTCATAAAAACCACTTCATCTCTAAACCAATCATAACGGAGCTCCTTGAAGGGCTTTCATAATCTAATTTGGTAATACCATCAGGGTAGGACATATTATATACACATATACACACATAAACATAAATGTAAGATAAATAAGTCCTAGGGATGTAATGTACAACATAGAGACTATAGTTAAAAAGACTGTAATGTACTGTGTATTTTTGAAAGTTGCTGAGAGGGTAGATTTTTAAAAATTCTCACTGCAGGAAAAAAAAAAACTATGTGCATTGATAAATGTTAACTAGACTTATCATAGTGATAATTTTGCAACATGTACAAATATCATTATGTTATGCACTTGAAACCAATATAATGTAATATGTTTTCAGACATGTTTCTTAACCTCCACTGTTTTCTAGGATGACAATCAGAACACCTCTTCCCATGGTATCACCTTTTGTGATACCTATCATACCTGTAATGCCATGTGGTTGAGTGGGGGTTTCACAGAGCCATAGGACTTGTGTTATGAGAGCCCTCAGGTAAAATGCCCCACTTGAGGGTCTGTGATTTTCTGACACCAGCAGGTAACCACTTTTTCTTGGCATGGGAAGGAGACTGATTTAACAGGCTTTCAATAGTACTTTCTAGTAAAGTCAGGCATATTTAGGTCTGTGTTCCCCTTTTCAGACATAGGAAATACCTGCACTTAAAGGGGATTCTGCAAGTATCTTGCTCAGTAACCACCCAGCTTTCTAGAAAGGAGAAACACAGAATCTCAGTCCCACTCCAGTCCTCCTGAATCAGAACTTGCATTTTTATCAAGATCCCCTGGAAGTGGGATCCCACTATATCAGGCCTGATGCACCAGGACCATGCCGTTTATCAGGCCTGGCATGCACCAGTACCGTGCCATTTCCAGACATTGTGACCAGCTTTGGAATTGCAAGGGAACCTCTTGCACACCTAACCCTGCTCACAGCCATTGCAGTCAGGACTGGTAGCTCTGGGCCTTACCCTGGAGGGGAAGTGGCTTCGGCCCTTTCTCTCCTGGCCTCTACCAACTTCCACTGATTAGACGTATTCCCGCTCTGGAATTGAGGGGTGTTTGAGGTAGAGAGTGTGTAAAGGGATTTGGGAAGGTGGGCCTAGGTGAAGGTGGGGACCACAGGGAAATGAAGGCGGAGGCTTTGGGACAGTAGTTGGATTTGAGTGAGGTCGGGCCTTAGGACAGGCATTGTGCTTGGGAAGAGGTGGGGACATGGCTTGAGTGGGAGAAGGGATCAGGCTTAGGTAGTGGCAAGGCTTCCTTAGGGATGGGACTTGAATGGGGGTTGGGTCACAGGAAGGGGTGGGGCTTTGTGGGGGCAGAGATTGGACTTCATTGGGGTGGGGATTGGCATCAGGGGCTGAGCTCAGCTGGGGGTGGTGTTTCATTGGAGGTGGGACTTGGACGGGGTGGGGCTTGGTGGCGACCTGGGTCAAACGTGCAGGGAGGCTCTGTGTCATGGGGTGGGACTTAAGGCTAGTTGCGCTTTGGTGGAGGTGGGACTTGATATCGGGGGCAAGGTTTAAGAGCCAGTGAGGGACTGCAGTACTCTTGCCTGGAGAGTCCCATGGACGGAGGAACCTGGTAGGCTGCAGTGCATGGGGTTGCTAAGAGTCAGACAGGACTGAGCGACTTCAATTTCACTTTTCACTTTGTGTATTTGAGAAGGAAATGGCAATCCACTCCAGTGTTCGCCTGGAGAATCCCAGGGACGGGGGAGCCTGGTGGGCTGCTGTCTATGGGGTCGCACAGAGTTGGACACGACTGAAGTGACTTAGCAGCAGTAGCAGCAGCAGAGGGACTGCAAGCCACTCAGTTGTGTCTGACTCTTTGCGACCCCATGGACTATACAGTCCATGGAATTCTCCAGGCCAGAAGACTGGAGTGGGTAGCCGTTCTCTTCTCTAGAGGATCTTCCCAACCCAGGGATCGAACCCAGGTCTCCTGCATTTCAGGCAGATTAAGGTTTAAAAGAGGGCTGGCATTGAGGGCAGAGTAATAATAATTGAGGGCTTCCCAATGGCTTAGCCATTGGGCAGAAGAATCTGCCAGAGATGCAAGTAGACGCGGGTTCAATCCCTTGGTTGGGAAGACTCCCTGGAGGAGGAAATGGCAACCCACTCCAGTAGCCTTGCTTGAAAACTCCCATAGGCAGAGGAGCCTGATGGGCTATGGTCCATGGGGTCGCAAAAGTCGGACACGACTAAGCACACGCACTGCAGTAATAATCGTAACTGCACTAGCACTGAATACCAGTTGAGCAGTTTCTTGTACCCCTGTACCAGAGTGCTTGTGAGCGCTTCTGTAGACTCCGAATTGGCACAGCCTGAGCAGGGGCTTGTGAGGCAGAACCTCGGCCTTGCCCGGAACAGATCCAATGAAGCAGTGTCCACTGCCCCAGCACCAGGAACTGCCTGTGCGCAGCGCTGGAGGGCAGGTCTGGTGCTGCCTGTGGGTAGAATTCTAGCATCTGCACTGCCACTGGATCCCTAACCAGCGTGGTGAACAGGTGGAAGAGGCCTCTGTAGCCCTGGCAAAAAGCAGGAGGGGTGGGGTTGCCTGCCAAGGTTTACAGGGTCTGCAGGGTAGGGTCACACCTAGGGTCAGAGTCGTCTGTTCCTGCAGTGTGGCACTGGAGACCCTTTTTGGGTCTCTTTTCTGCCTCTGAGTCTAGCTTCCAAACAGCTAGAAACCATAGGTTCCTGTTTTCAGCTCTTGATACTTGCTGCCCACCCCCCATCTTCCCTCCCCCCCAACAAAGGATACTTCTTTGGTTAGAGGCCAATGACATCACCTGTTGCTCCTTAACCTTACCTACCACATGACACCCCTCAGTGATGCAAACCCACGGCCCATGCTGTTCTCAGTATCCATGGCAACACCACAGCTTGTCACACATTCTCTTCACCCATCAGTTCATTGCCTTGTGCAGAGCTCCAGTCATCTTTCTCATCTGTTAGGCATTTTCTAAGAAAGAAGGGAACTGGACCTCTTCATCCTCTAACCTTTGCCCCAGAGAAGTGGGTACCAGGTGCCCTGGGATTGAACAGCCTTGAGCCAGAGCATGGGTGTGAGCACACACACACACACACACACAAACACACACACACACACACAGGCTTTGTCAGGCCCCACCTCCTACCTCTACCTCTGGCCTTTTCACCACAGGCACCTCCAGGACAAGCAGCAGAGTCCTGGGACTTTGAGGAAGAGCCCACAGCAAGTGGAGGTCAGCAGGGACAGGATGAGCTGGGGGAAGCTGGGCCTAAAGAAACCCTTCCACCAAATGACTGGGGAAGCCCTGGGAAACAGGGGCTGAATCCCTGTGACCAGAAAGGGAAGGGGGTTTGGTGGGGGTTGGGAGGGTGGGCATTAATGATGTTCTCACTCCATTTGCATTTATAGGCTGTGGAAAACAGAAACGACTCTGCCTTCATACTTGGCATTGACCCAAAATTCCTTGACTCCTCGTCACACTTTGTGAGCTGATTACTGCCCTTAGTATTAGACCAGTCCATAGAAACTGGGAGCAATGGCTGTGACTGTTGAAGGACTGGTGCAGAGGAATGGACCTGGACCCTAGGAAGGCCTTGCTAATCATGGGGATCCCCATGGAGTGTAGTGAGGCAGAAATTAAAGAGACCCTGAGGAGGGGCTGAGTCCCTCTGCACCTACAGGGTGCTGGGCACAGTGTTCAGAAGGGAAGACCACGCTAAGGCAGTTTTCCTTGAATTGACTGACACCATCAATTATGTTACAGTGCCTAGCTGGATCCTACAAAAGGGAGGTACCTGGGAAGTGGTGAAACCCGTAGCCCAGATGAGGAATTTATCAACAGACTGAAGTACTTCCTAAAAGATGAGAGTCAAAGAATGGTAGATGTGTCCAAAACCCTGGGGTACAGCACTCATTCTGAGGGTGTAGAGCTGGAGGGCGTGGATAAAGTCAGGCAACCAGTCTTGCAGCCTCTGAAAGAAAGCCTGTGGTACTGAAAACTCAAGACGTTTTCAGGAAACACTCTCCCAGGCCCAGGTGAAGAGAGCTTTGAAACCTGGCTGGAGCAGGTGACTGAGATGATGCAGCTATGGCAGGTGCATGAGGTAGAGAAGAGGTGGTGTTTGCTGCAGAGCTTGTGCGGCCCTGCCCAGTCCATCATGCAGGTGCTGAGGGCCAGCAGTGACTCCATGACAGTGGAGGAGGGCCTGGGGGCCCTGAAGCAGATCTTTGGGGCTAAAGAGGCCCATAGAACCTTACAGTTTAAGTTAGCCCAGACCTTCCAGAAGTCTGGTACAGTTAAAGCCCCTGATTCAGAAAGCAGTGCAGCACAGCCCCTTGTCAGTGAGAAGCACAGACATGACTTGCCTGAAACACATCCTAGCTCAGGCCTCCATGACCACTGCCCTCCAGGGCAAGCTCAAGCTACTGGATCAGTGAGAGTGTGTGCCCAATTTCCTGCAGTTAATGAAGCTCATTCGAGATGAAGAGGAGTGTGAGGCCACCATGGCAGTGACTGAGGAGAACCAGAGTCAAGCAGAAAGGGTCTGCAGGGCGCCAGAAGACAATGTCCTGATCCCTCAGGTCATGGTGCAGGCAGGGTCATTTGCTGAGAGCAGCACTCAGACCATCCAGGAAGGAACCGTCCCATTTCTGAAGTGCAGGCGGCTATCCTCCAGCTGTGACACTGGGGAGGAAGGCCACAGCCAGGCATTATTTCCTAGGGCCAAGAACCAGCCTCCAGCAAAGCCCAGGCCCAGCTGACAGCAGAAGAGTCGGGAACGAGAGAGGGGCTGGAGCCACTGAACCACCCCAAGGCCTAGGAAGCATAGGCTCAACATATCCAGGCACACCCTCTGCTAGCAGGCAATAGAAAAAGTGTAATGGGGGAAGAGGCAGTCCACACAAACAGTGGGGGCCTTGAGTGGGGCAGAGGGGCAGGGAAGCC